>NW_026020371.1:430758-921585 GCF_900185275.1 Solanum verrucosum
ACCAGCACCTCCATCCCCGACCTTCTTAGTGAAGGTGAATTTTTAGAACCTCCATAATAGATTACTTTTGTTTCTATTTAGTTGAAGTGTCTCAAAATTAGAGTACTAATATACTTAGTTTTATTGATTGTTAGTTTGATTGATTGTTAGTTAGTAAGTGAATGATTTAGGGTTTTTGATTGTTAGTTTGAATTAGGTATTATTTGATTGTTAGTTTGTGTTTGTTGATTGTGAATTGAAAATTTTAATGTTAGGGTTAGTTTGAATTAGGGTATCTTAGGATTTGTTTGAAATTCGGTATTTCTTAAGTTAATTAGTTTGATTTTGGAATTGTAAGATTAGATTGAATTAGGGTATTTAAGGAGTTGTTAGAACTTGGGTATTATTTGAGTTAGTTTGAATTATTATTGAGATTTTAGGACTAATAGTTTGAATTTGGGATTAGGAATAGCTAGCTAATTTGAATTTAGGATTTTAGTACTAGTTAGATTTTGGGATTTTAGGGCTAGTTTGAATTTGTGATTTTAAGATTAGTTTGAATTTTGAATTTAGGACTAGTTTGAATTATTATTGAGATTTTAGGAATACTAATAGTTTGAATTTGGGATTTTAGCACTATAGTTTGATTTTTGAATTCTAGGAGTACTTTCAATTTGTGATTTTAAGACTAATTTGAATTTGAAATTTAGGACTAATTGTTTGAATTATATTTGATATTTTAGGACTAATTTAATAGTTTGAAGTTGGGACACTAGCTAGCTAGTTTGAATTTAGAATTTTAGGGATTTGAATTACAACTTAATTAGAACTTATAATTAATTATAACTTGAATTTACTATAAATTGAACTTAATTAGGAATATGAACTTGAAATTATAACTTGAACTTGGAACTAATTATCTTGAATATATAACTAATTAAATTTAGAAATTATATATGAACTTGAATTGAAACTTGAACTTATTAAAACTTGAGAATATATATATATATATAAAAACTAATATTCTTGGATATGAAGTTTATATTTAACTAATTTAAGAACTTTTCGTGCTAGGCAACTGAGGAAGCTCAACATGTAAAAAAGTTGATACAGGACTATTTTGCTTCTTTCATCAAAGTTGGAGATAAGGTTGGTGCTTCTAAATTTCTCAAGTTCAAGTACAATTGTTTTGAATAATGTGTTTGTGTCCATCTAGTATTAATACTTGACTTTAATGCTAGTAATTATAATTGATTGTTTGTTAGTATATTATTGTTTTTGTTTGTTGGTTGTGTTATTCAATTGTTAATTTGATTTGATTATTGTTAGTTAGGTATAGATAATTGAAGATTTTTATTTTAAGGTTTTTTTAAAAAGAAATTAGGCATTTTTAAATTGGGCATTGTTAGTTAGTGAAGAATTAGCATTTTTATATTTTAGAACTAGTTTAAACTTGAGAATATGTAATTTGAGGTTAAATTGAGATTTTTTTGGATTTGATTTTAGGACTAGTTAGTAAAGTGTTAATTTGAAGTTAGAAATTAGTAATTGAAGTGTTATGAGTAGAAGATGAATGTTTGAATGTCATGAACTTAATTAGAATTTGAAGTTGAACTTAGAATTTGAACGTGAACTTAGAACTTGAACTTGAAATTAGAACTTGAACTTGAAATTAGAACTTGAACTTGAACTTAGAACTTGAACTTGAACTTGAACTTGAACTTAGAAGTTGAAGTTAAACTTAGAATTTGAACTTAGAACTTGAACTTGAACTTAGAACTTGATCTTGAACTTGAACTTAGAACTTAGAACTTGAACTTGAACTTGAACTTAGAACTTGAACTTGAAATTAGAACTTGAACTTGAAATTAGAACTTGAACTTGAACTTAGAACTTGAACTTGAACTTGAACTTGAACTTAGAATTTGAAGTTAAACTTAGAATTTGAACTTAGAACTTGAACTTGAACTTAGAACTTGATCTTGAACTTAGAACTTGATCTTGAACTTAGAACTTGATCTTGAACTTAGAACTTGAACTTGAAATTAGAACTTGAACTTGAAATTAGAACTTGAACTTGAACTTGAACTTAGAACTTGAACTTGAACTTGAACTTGAACTTAGAATTTGAAGTTAAACTTAGAATTTGAACTTAGAACTTGAACTTGAACTTAGAACTTGATCTTGAACTTGAACTTAGAACTTAGAACTTAGAACTTGAACTTGAGGATTCTTTGTTTGATTCCTAGCTAGTAGCAGCGGCTGGATTTTCGCTAAGGGGTTCAAGCTCAACATGTACGATGTATACATAATGTTTTGTTGGACCTTATATGAATTAGGAACCCATTTCGCCCCTCTTGCTCCTCCCCTGGTCCTAGCTACAACACTCACAACACTCAGTATGATCCCATCTGCTCTAGACTTGGTGTGCAGGTTAACTTGTCTGCGCAGTAAATAAGTCAAGGTACACACAAGTTAGTGCTAACTCCACTAATCATTCCCCTAAAAAAGTAAAAAAAGAAAAAGAAGACAAAACGAGAAGTAGAAGGATATATTGACACAAAAAATACTTAAAGGGTACTATAAAGTAAAGAAATTTATCTAGTTGGTACAAGCAAGTTTTTGTTGAAATGATTGGAGTGAATTGATATTTCTTCGCCTTCAGAGGCGGAGTCAAGGTTTGAAATTTATATGTTTGAGACTAGAGACTTAAGTTATAGGGTTTTAAATTAATAGTATAAACATATTCAATGAAACTTTTATACAAATTACACGGTTTGAACCAAAGCTGCAGGGTTTGGCCAAATCCGTAACCAAAATGCTAGCTTGCTTCTGCTCTCCTTTTTGTGTCTGTTAGTGACTGATGATATAAGATTAGAAAGTTAAGGTAGGCAAGACTGGTAACTAGTTCAAGAAATGACTGGAATTTCTATTGGTAGATTGCGTGTTAGGTCTTCTATTTGTCTTGTTTGAAAGTGGAGAAAATAAGCACGAGTAATGGTATGCAGTGACAAAAATCATTTGGTTTCAAAACTTGAGTCTTAATCTGACAAATTTTGAGAAGTGTATTTCATCTTCTCTTCCTCATTTGCTTGGCTGTTTAGTATGTTGGCGATTTCTGATGTGAATTCGGCGGGTCGTCCCCCCTTCCTACGGGTTTCCCCACCGACCCAGTGACACACCAACCACGCCCCTTCTCTTTCTCCGATCATAAAGCCCCCTGATCCCTTTATTTGTCTTTCATCCCCCCTGAATAAGTAAGACCCGTCTTATTTTGTAGTGTACGTTCATGGTTTCTTGTCCTTGGATAATAATAGATGCTGCTGCTGTTACTGGGTTTTTGAATGTTCTGTCGAGGGGTTGTGAGCTGGTGAAGATACTTGTGAGTGGAAATCTTAAGTGGTGAAGGTACTTGCTAGCGGAAATCTTAACTTCTGTTTTAATTTAGGCAACATGGACCACGATACACTTGGAGCTTCACAAGGTATTTCGGCTTTAGGTCTCCATTCTGCCCATCGTGTACCCCTGGTCTTCTAACAATATTTCTGTTTGTTCTGAAAACGATTAATTTATGTGTAGGTTTGTTGCTTTTAAATTTCCAACAGATTATAGAATTGTATATGTCTTTTGGTATCTGAAAGAGTTTAATTAGGGGTTTACATAAAAGTATATCATTGGAAGAAGCTAACCAAATAGTTAAAGCATGTAATATTGATCAGAAAATAGTTTAAGGATGTTGGAAATCAAAAATAATAAGGTGGGAAACGATGTGGTGGATTATCGGAGCCCAAAAAATTGGATAGGCAATATGAAAAATCAAAACGTTCCTCAAGGCTAAGTAGATAGATATTACCGTTGATGGGCTGTGTGGAATTTAAGGTGCAGGACTTGCTTGAAGTGAAGTGTACCAGTTTTCTAGAGCAGGGGGGTATCCTCAAAACACAGGAGGGCATTTCGATATTTTGCAAAAACTCCTCACTTTCTGAGAATGAAGTGCATCACCATAAAATTAAGGGTGGAAGGCTGTTGCAAAACACACTGGCATCGCCACATCAGAATGATTATCAATAAGATTAGGTAACGTCCTCTGCTTAGCAGGAGATGATGTATCTACTTGGTTAGGAAATTGACAAAATGTTCTCTTTAGCAAGAGTAAATAATGCCCTGTAGAAGTTAATAACTCCCCTCCTTCCCAAGAGAAATAACATACTCGTTTCAGGAGGGTGATGAGAATGATAAGGAGAGTGAGGGTGATGAAGAGTAGTTGTATCTATTTGACATTTTAGACTTCTATATTTTTAGAATTGTTTAATTTGATCGTATTTTAGTTTATTTTGAAGTTGGATGAAGTTTATTTTGAAATAGTTTGTATATGTTGAAAATATTGTGTTGTTTTGGTTGGATGAAGTTTATTTGGCTTTGGGTTGTTTTGGTATAAATATGCAGGTGGGCAACTAAAAATTGCAGCAATTTGCTGCCTGTTTTGCAGCAAAAAATCGACCTCCGGAGGTTGGAATTTCAAAAATAAAAAATAAAAATACCGACCTCCGGAGGTTGGAATTTCAACATTACAAAAATAAAAATACCGACCTCCGGAGGTCGGAATTTCAACATAACAAAAATAAAAATACCGACCTCCAATGGTCGGAATTTCAACATTACAAAAATAAAAATACCGACCTCCGGAGGTCGGAATTTCAACATTACAAAAATAAACATACCGACCTCCGGAGGTCGGAATTTCAAAAATACAAAAATAAAAATACCGACCTCCGGAGGTCGGAATTTCAACATTACAAAAATAAAAATATCGACCTCCGGAGGTCGGAATTTCAACATTACAAAAATAAAAATACCGACCTCCGGAGGTCGGAATTTCAACATTACAAAAATAAAAATACCGACCTCCAGAGGTCGGAATTTAAAAAAATGAATATTCCGACATAAAATAAAAACCGACCTCGAGAGGTCAGTAAATACCGACCTCCAGAGGTCGGTATTGAATAGCGACCAAGCTTTTTCCGACCTAAGCTGGGATGTCGGTTTTAGGTCGGTATTTCAAGAAATACCGACCTCCAGAGGTCGGTATTTATAGGTCGGTATTCACAGTTTTTTTAGTAGTGAATGTCGAGGTTAAGACTTGGGAAATAAAGAAAAGATGTAAATAACTTCTGAAAAATTTCTGTTAGGTTGAGCCCATGAGGACCATCCACAACTCGTGGAGTGATCCACGACTCATGGACTCCTTTCGTGGAACTCAGAAAATTTAGAATTTTTTTTATTCTCATTCAAGAATCCATTGCACGGATTGTGGAGTGACTTTGTGGAACTCAGGTTAAATGACAACCTCTAAGATTCAGTTCAGGAGGACTTTCCATGGCTCGTACCATGATCCATGACTCGTGAAACTCATTCAAGGAACTCACACATGATATAGTCTCTCTGAACTAATGCAACAGACACCATCCATGGCTCGTGGAACCTGGTACTAGAATTTCAAGATGGGTTTAGGCTAAGTACTAAGTATTTGTAGGTTCGAACTCTGAGGTATTATACTTGATCATCTATTTTTTTCTTAGTAAACTCAACTATTTTTCTTTATCACCTGATTCCCCATATAAATTAATCAAGCAAAGGAACCCACATTTGTGGACCTCAAAAAATATTTAACACATTTTTTAGAGGCAACTTGAACTCTACCCGATCTCTAATGATGTAGACTAATTAAACGTAGTTATTTATATCTTAGTTTAGAATGGTGTCCTAACACACCTTAGTTTGTTAGGTGACGACTTTTCTCATTTAAACTGTTGGGATATACTATTAACCATATGGTTGAGTTATAGTATTGATTTTAATCCTTTATAAAGACTTTACGTTTTATGTTAATTATTACAATAAATTCTTTGTTTGAATAGATCATTGTGTTTAAATGTGTGTCCATTACTTATATAGTAGACGATATTTGGGTATGGAGTTGTTTAACTCATACGCAGAAGATTAAAATTGTCGATTCTTATAAGTTATAAATTAAATGTTCAAAATCAAAGATAAAGTTGGACAAACATCTTGATGATTATATTGTAACACAAGATTAAATATAATTCAATCTTAATTATAGAAATGGTAAAATTCCAACTTCTTGTGTTAGTACATTTTGCATGTATTGAACGGACCAACTTGAGATATGTATTTAGGTTCTGAATTTCAATAAATAATATCTCTAGTCCATTACATGAGCTTATACTCTTAATCTTGATATAGTTATTATGATCTGTGTAGTTTACTTTATTATTTTAATCTATTAAAAGGTGAGACTCTATGATGAGTCAAAATATTCCTAATGGATTGGATAATAACAAATTACATTTGTGAAATAATAATTAGTTGATAGAACCATATCTCGGATATGAGAAAGAAGACACTTCTTTATGATTGCTTATGAGTAATCACGTGAAAACCCTGCAGGTGGATTATATATGTATATTCGTCACGTGAATTAATTTAAGCATAAATATAAAGGATTAAATTAATCAATGGATTATTTTTTTGAAATTAAATAGAGGAGTGCAGTTACAGATTTTTAGTGGTACAATCTATGATTTATTATTATATGGTTAATTCATGCTTTTTACAAATTAAATATTATAATTGGAAGCCTATGCTAACGGTTCCTATTATGCCTGATTAATTGATCGAGTTCGGAAAAGAAAAGGACTGTTAGTATTTTTTTTCAGTTTAGGAATAAATCGTTTTTGACTTTTATTAGTTTAAAAGCGAAAAAAAAAACTTTTTATTTCCTTAAAAAAAGAAAGAAGAAAATATTGCGATGCTTTGTTTCCTTAGAAGATGAAAGAAACAAATAATAGTGTTCAATGGTTATTAGTGGCTATTGATGGCGTTTAATGGTTGTTGATTACCCTTGGTGTTTATTGTCTTTCTAAATACACTTAATGATATTTAGTGGTTGTTGATAACTATTAATCATGGTTGTTAGATACTCTTAACAGTGTCAAAATACACTTAATGGTATTTAATGGTTGTTGATGACTATTGATCATGGTTGTTGAATACACTTAACAGTGTCCAAATACACCTAAAGGTATTTAATGACCATTAATGGCTATTAATTATGACTAGAAACATTTCATCTTTCAAACCTTTCCCTTGTACTGAAAAGTATAAATAAGGGTGGTGGTTCTCAAGGAAAGATAAATTTTTTTTTGAAAATTTTCTTGCCCACACAAGACTTGATTGAGAGAGTTAGTCAGGAATTAGTAGAAGGTTGCAATCTTGGAGTCACAATCCCTGAACGAGTTGTGTGAAAGATACAAATGGTTAGAGTTTCACAATTTATTTAGTTTACATTATTATGCTATTACGTAAGTTTGTGATTTTGAATAATGCTTCCGCTGCATAAACAACCTAAAAGAGTTGTCACATATTGAACTCCGTCTTTCGCGAGAATAACAAGGCACAACAACACCTAAACATAAATGTAGAAGAAGAAAAAATTATTCCGAGCGCATGACTTGTTTGTATTTTGTTAAGGAATTATAATCTCCTCATAGTTGTCAAGGATTCAGATTACTTCTTCCTACGTAAAGCATAAAAATATTTCTGTAAAAGTGGCAATGCAAATTACAGATTTCTAGGGAATCCAAATGACAGAGCAAAATCACACTAGACACTTGTATTTTTTGTTTGAAAATGATGCATATTAAATAGCATCCCTTATGGGGTGTACTAGGTCCAAAAATATTTTTTTTTCAAGCACTGGTGTAATTAAGGGGAAAGCATAAAGGGAGCCCAATTAGTGAATTAGATGTTAGAACAAGTTATCTCAGTTATTCCATTATATATATGGAATAACTTATTCAATCACTATAATACAAATGATGGAATAAATAATTCAAAGATTATTTAATACCTCAAATCAAACGATTTAACTATTTTTAGGGGTTGGGGGGATTGGAAGGTTTGGGAGAGTGGAGTGAGAATTAGAGAACCTGGATTATTAGCAGGAAAAACACTTGTGATGCTTATTTTTTTACTTTTACCATAGAAGCTATTTTACTGATTTTCAAAAAAAGATGTTTTCGCACCGAAAATATTTTTCAATGATAGCAATTAATCATGAGAAAATTGATTTCTTTTTGAAAAATATTTCTTTTCATACAACATTCCGCAGGTTGACCAGTGTGAAACTGAAAAATGTGCAATCAATTGGACCATGGATCATGTATTAAAGTAAAATTAGTGAGTTGGCATTTGAATAAGTGAAGTCATATCGGTGTGTTTGGTGTGGACGAAAATGTTTGGTTGATCAAAATATTTGAAAAACATCAAATATTTTGTTTAGAAAAATAAGTTCCTTAAAATTGAAGAAAATAACTTACTTAATAGAAGTAGGAATAACAAGTTTCATAATGACATTCTAAGAGTCTGTTTGGATTGACTTATAAATTGTTCAAACATACTTTTAAATCATTTTTAGCTTTTGAGAGTATTTGACAAAGTTAAAAATAAATTAAATAAGTTAAAATGACCTTAAAAAATTATAAGTAGGTACTCCCCTACTTTTCATTTTTTAACTTAATAAAAAACTAGTTTTTAAGAAACTATTTTTTTTAAGTTAAATCAAACGGACTTTAAGTTTATTATCTCTTCCCCACCCGCCCAACCCATACTCAACCTTCACCCCTTGACCGTCCCACCCTGAATCCCCACTCCCTTTCCCTACTTGCCTCCATAACATTTTGTTGGATAACATATTGATGGAAATTTGATTGGGTCACCCATGTGGGTCAACTCGGATTTATATATATAATTATGCGTACTTAAAGAATTATAAAAGGATTCTTATAGGAAAAATCAAGACATCTTTTCATTCTCTGCAATTTCAAAAGAACGAACACTTCTTTTGCTTCTACTCCTTTTCCTTCTTCAATTCCAGTAAAGTTCGTGTGAAGATTCTATGAGGGTTTCTTTTCCTAAAAGTGTTGAAACAAACAATTGTAACATGTATGATTTTAGACTATGTCATTATTTTGGTGTAATTTGTATTCGTTTACATGTGATTGCACTATCAGACTAGTGAAACAATATTCAATGATCCTGCAAATTATGTGTTTAATTAGATTCTTCACATATAAATGTTCTTAAATTAATATTTTTTTATCTACTTATCAAACACTAGAAAATCATTAAATGTGAAAAACATTTTTCTTCTTACCAAAACACACAATGTTGTCAAAATGTTGGTTTTTAATTTGGTGAAGAAGGTAGGCTTTCTTACTAGCTTTTAGGCGCAAGGTACGGCGCCTTTTTGTGTTTGCGTGCACCTAAAATTAGTGTTGATCAGATCATCTACGGTATGGGTGTGCACCGATGAAAAATATATATATTGTCAACTACTTTGACATTACTGTTCAAATGCACGTTAAACACTGACAACTCTTTTTGTCCTTTTTATTTACCTTTTTGTTTGTTTTTTTAAAATCTTTTTTTTTTGTCTTTTTACATTATTAATCAATCTCTTTTTCCAACATACTTTTGTTACCACTTTTCAATTAATTGTATTGTTTTTTGCCGTTTAATTTTATTTTTTTATATTGATTTAATATTAATTATAACTAACGAATTGTAAAAAAGATAATCTTTTTATTTCATTTTATGTAGTATCATTTGATTTAACATAATTTTTAAGAAAAAAAATTGAAATTTGTAGTCTAAAATAATTTTTAGATATCTTTGTGATTGAAAACTATTTTATTGAGGGTAAAAAGAATATTTTCGACTCAATATTTTTTAATTACAGTAACATAACATTCTTTTTAAAACGAACTAAAAAGGAAAGGGTGTTATAGAGTAGTAAGAAAAAATAAATTGAACTAAAGGATAAATATCTTCTTTTCTCTAAACAAAATATTTAAGATGATTCTAATACAAGTTAGAATATGAGTACCATTTTGTTCAAAACAACTAGAGTAATATTTTTCAAAAATAAATAAATGATGTTCACTAATTTCATAGTGAAAAAGAAAGGTACAATCCATGTCATAGTATTTTCCAAAGTTCTATTTTCAATAAATACGTAGATTTAAAGTGGAACGTTTGGTGGAGGCTGTTTTCATTACTTCTCGTAAAGGTGGAAACCTTTACTTGATATTTTAAAATGCTAGATGGTGCTACTACCAACCTTACTTGAAATCTACTCCTTCTCTTTCTTTATATTTGACCTTATGCTTAAAATTATAATTTATTTATTTTTAGCAAATTAAAAAAATAAAATCATACTAACCTTAGTATCACTTTCACTGTCCCAATTTATGTGGCACGTATTTTTTCTATTTTAATTTGTCTCCAAAAATATTATATTTACGTAATTAGAAATGATTTAATTTTAAAATTTCTCTTTTAACGTTAATAAGATTATTTACAAACACAAAAAAATCTTTTAGATTTGTCTTAGAGCACAAATTTTAAAAGTTTTGTTTTGCGTCAAGACATAAACTAAGATATAAAAGATCCTCCATCGGTCTCATTTTATGTGGCACGAGCATTCTTTCTTTTTCGTCTGTCCCAAAAAGAATGTTACTTTATTGTAATTAGAAACAATTTAACTTTAAATTCTTCTTATACTTTTCATGAAATAATTTACAACTACTCAAATATCTAAAAAAAAATATTTTAAATCAGAAATTAAAGAAATCTGTCTTTTTTTAAAATATCATGTTAAATCAAATAATGACACATAAAATAAAATGGAGGAACTAGGTAAAGTAGCAATGGTCAAAGTCAATTAAAATAGAGGAATTATATAGCTCCTCATGGCATGTCCCACTCACACAACCAACAAACCAAACTTCATTTGAGAGTACTTGTAGCTGACAAGAGTTGAAGAAGAAGAAATTACTACTTGTTCACTATATATTAATTATTCAACAACTCCTTTTTTTGTCTACTAATTAATTTCCCCATATTTCATTGTATGGTCATGATGGAATTAATGGTAAGTTCATCTTCTCTATATGCAAAAAATTGATTTCTAGAAAAGCATTTTGTTGATGTAGAATTAATGTTGTTGTAGGATTCATGTAAAAGATCAAGTGGAGTTCAAATTCCAGTATTTGGAGATTGGGATAAAGCAAATGAGCTGCCAATTACCCAGTATTTTGAGTCTGCTAGACAAGCTGGCTTGATTCCTCATTCTTCTTCACAACAACTCTATTTCCACAAAACTCAATTTTATGCTATCCCTAATAATGTTCCTCACACAAAGGTTAGTATATTTTTATTTTTTGACCTTTTAGAATCTTTGGAGATTTCTCTTCTATCATCTGTGGCAGAATCAGAGTTTTTTACTGATAAAAATAGAAATTGAGTGAGATTATTAATTTTATTCTCGAACTATTACATCACCGATCTTGTAACATGAGTGAAATACACCTCTATATTCTCATCAAGTTTAGGGGCGTTTCAATATTTCTCTCAGTTTTTTATTAAGAGTTTCGTGCTCCTATAAGAGTTTGAGAGCAATTGTTATGTTTTGTGACAGATTGAAGGTGTATCTAAGTTTAGTTAGTCAAGTAAAAATGTATTTTTAAGACTATCAATAATTCGAAGATAAACTTATAATTTGCGTCAAATTCAAATGTTTTCAATACTTTCTTTGAAAAATGTAAGGTTGACACCTCTTGGATAAGAAAGAGGGCTTGATAACTTAGATTTCTTTTAGTGTATGTATTTATATTTACGCTTACTAAAATAAATAATGAGTTACCTAATATAGGGTACGATGATCTTTATGGTAGTTTAGTTTGTGGAAAACAAAACCTTCATTTTTTTTACACTAATTGAATTTTATTAAAGTTTTTTTTTTAGTATCATTGGCAAAGTTATTTAGAATTTAAACATCAAATCTGAAATACTTTCTTTGGTTCATATATTATTTGTTTTTAGGGGTTCTGCATACTTTTAAGATAGATATTTATAAGTAGCCTTGAAAATAAAAATATTTTTCTATATTTACCATTATCTCACTTAAATACTTAACTTGATTAATGCTTCTTACTATGTTGGAACCTTAATTAAGGATATATTAGGGGAAAAGTATTTTCTATATGTATCAGTTTGTTTGTATTTTTATTTGAAACGAATTCAAGAAGATACTTAAAATCATTTGATCTTGTGTTTTTAAAATATTATTAGTTGAAAAAGTTAAAATTAAAAAATTGCTAAAAAATAAAAAAAAATGATTTTTTAAAATAACTTAAAAGGGAAAGGGAATAAAAAGTTTATTTGTTCTTATTAAAAGTCAAATACAACAAATATAGTTTGTAGAAGTGACTAATATTTGGACCACAAGAAAGAAATATATGATATAGTCATGATAGTATGCTGACATTGTATACCTAATATAATTAAGTAACATAGAGAACAACTATTATGTCAAAATAATAAAATGGCATTTCTTTGAATGTTGAACCAAAAAGAGTCATTGGAAGTAGCAAAATTTCCAACAAACTCAACCCAATTTCAACATTGGACTTGGAAGTCAAATATTGATGCTTGACTTTTAGCAAATATTATTTGCCTCGAACTTGGAATAAAATGTGTTTTTAGGCATAGTGCCAATTATTCAAATATATATGTACATCTTCACCAACGGTCTATCATGTGGTATGATATTCTAATGTTAATGCTATAGTACTTACATATTCTTCTTTTTTCGTGAAAAGAAAAGTAACATATTGTCATTTTGTTAAACTATCTCTCAATCTCAAGTAAATTGAGATCTATATAAGTTTTGTTATTCATGTCTTTACATTTAAGTTTGTCTCAATCGAATAAAAATTTAATTTTTTTGGCAGTAAAATTTACTATTTTCTACTTGGTATACAAAAATGGTAAGAGATTACAAAAATGCTATGTAATAGCTCGTACATTAAAAATAATCGATCACATTATGTGACTATTTATTTTGATATATTACTCTTTTAAAGCAAAGTTGAATGTATATTTGAGATAAATTAGTCAAATTAGGTGATTTCTCTAGCTTTTAGAAATTAAGGGGTAAAAACATATTTAGAAAAGGTACAAATATTTTTTGCAAAAAATAGCATCAAACGCAACTCCAACCTCAACTTTAAATTTTTCAAATAAAATAAATATTACTCCCTTCATTCCATATTAAGTTAATTTTTGAGGCATTTTCATTTTTCAAATTAACTTAATTGTTCAGTTTTCAAGATTACTTTTAGAGTGTTCTGCCAATTTTACCTTTCATTAGTTAGTATTGGAATTAGTGATTAATTAATATTTAGTTATTTTAATCATAAATTTGACAATAATTAATAAGGGTAAAAATGGAAAACTAGGTTCAATTTATGTTTTAATCTACTTTTTCTTAAAGGGTGTGAAACACCTCAAAAATCAACTTAATATGAAATGGAGGGAGTATGATTCAAGTGTCTTACTTTTTTTGTCTGTCTCAAAAAGTATGTTTTTTTTCTATATTTAATAAGTTTTTCAATTCAAACATTCTAAATGACAAGTTTAAGATCATAAAATTTTAATTTAACACTATAAAAATCATTAAAAATCTCTCTCTATTGTTTAAATTTTGTATTCAGTCAATATTTAAGAGGATGTACTTATTCATAATAATGACATATTTGATGTTCTTTTATAATTTATACAATCATTCCAAAAACAAAATTGTACGTAAAAAGTAGGCATATTTATTTATGAAAGAAAAGAATAGGAATTAATTAATATTTGTAAATAATACAGACAAAGGGAGCAGCAATAAATAGGAAGAGGTGTGGTGGAAAAGTAGAGAAAACAAGTGGGCCTCAAAGACAGACAGCCCAGCGGCCCACTAAGCCTAAACCTGTGGATGAAGATCTCTACAAAATTCCTCCTCATCTACTTCCTGGATATAAAAGAGTAAGTTTTCTCCTAAAATTTATTTTATATTATGCTTTTTAAGAAAAAAGTTATTTTGCATGATAATTAGTTTAGTTTACCATTGCAACTTATTTAGTGTTCTCTTAAAAGAACTTTTTCAATAAGTGAACATGAATTAATTTATTTTAATTAATTAATTTGACTAATGAACATGAATTAATTATTTAGGTTTTTTATATTGGTCAAGTATATAGTATTTTCAAGGTTAATAACTCTCAAAAGTAAAATAGGAAGAATAATGTCATTTATGCATTTTTTTGTTAAATGATAATAAGTACTCTCTTTGTCCAACAATGCTTGTCCACTATTGACTTTGCACATTTCTTAAAAAACTATAAATAGAAAGATAATTTTACTATATCACCCTTTGAATATAATATTTTGAAAAATGTAATAGAGAAATAATTATAATTAATGATAAGAGTAACTTAGGAACGCACTGTAAAATTATCCATTGATTTAATAAAGTAGACAAGTATTGTTGAACATTTCAAAATAGTATATTGGACAAGTATTGTTGGACGGAGTGAGTATTAATGAACATTTATTTTTAGTAAGGATGACATATAAATAAGAACGGAGGTAGTAATATGCAGTTGATTTAAAACTGGCATTATAGAAAAAAGTAGGAGAAACGAATATGGAGTAAAAAGTAAGCTAACAAGAGTTTTGTTTTGAAAAAGATATTTTGAGATTAGAAAAAATATTAAATAGTAAAATATTAGATCAAAGTAAAAGTGGTTATAAGTTGAAAAATCATAAGTTGAGGATGACCAAGTTATGACATTTAACTAGTTTGAGCTTGTCATTTTACTTTCCTTGAGCACAATTTTTTACACAGATAATCTTGTTTTTGGAATAATAATATGAGCTCTAGCCTCGACTTTCTTGTTTGAAAACAGAAAAGATTAATATTTGCATTTTGTGACTATTTTTGTTTGCTTATTTGATATGGATACAGAAGAGAATGTTTGGATTCTTCTCAAGATGCCTTGCTCCCCCTTGCAAGGCATAGATAGGTACACAATTTGCCCCATGGGAGATTTTGACACAATTTGCAACAACATCTCAACTCCTAGAAGGCGCGCGCCAAAGGAGGAGAGATTGAGAAATGGCGTTTCTCTTATTCGTATTAATAACAACAACTAATATAGGAGGAATGTTTTATATGCTTTGTGCACCAGTCATGCTCATTTTTCTTTTAGTGTAAGAGCTAATTCCACCTTCTTTGTAATGGCTTAAATGTTTGATGTAACCTTGGCTATTTTCTTAGCCCCTTCATCAGCAAGGAAGATAATTTGACTAAATTCAGACACCCTTCATTTGCCACAATCCATTTAACACTAAACCATCAGAAAATATCTTGTATTATACAAAACCAATAGTAAAGCAATTTGAACATTTTATAAGAGAAGCCATAAGCAGGATGACAGAAGACAAACTACTAGCAATGCTCAGAATTTCACAGTAATGTACATTGGTAAGCAAACGAATCTATAGATTTTCTGTCTAATGAGAAGCAACGGCACTTACTAGCAAAAGATTCAGCTTCAACTACCAGAGAAATATTTGTCAATCTGCTCAACGATTTCTTTCGCCTTCCTCTTGGCTCTAGTGGTCCCGTTTAGGGGATGATTAGCTATAGTCCCATTAACACTCTCATCTCTCCACATCTCTTGCAACCTTGTTCTGTCATTATAACACAGTGTGTGAAGAATCGCGATGCAGTGCTCCTTGCTTTTATCACTTGTGTCCTCCTTAATGATACTAAGGAGACAAGAGACTGCATCCAGCTTTACCATGCATCTGCTCAATAGGTTTGTCATAACTGGACAGCATGGCAAGAAGGACTAACAATTCATCAACGAGTATGCGATCAGTGATCTTCTTCATAATCACCTTTATTGCTCCTTCAAAAACAGCTATAGACCTATTTTCTTTGACAACGCCAAGACTAACAATTGTTGCAGCAGCATCTTTCATGGCCAACAGTGGTCCTTCATCCAGGAGTTTGACTAAAGGCTTGAGAGAACCTGCCTTCATTATAATACACTTGTTTGACTCAAGTGATGATAGTGTGCAGAGAGCAGCAGCAGAGTTGCTTCTTGTTTCAAGTGTTCCGAATTTCAAAGACTCAACAAGTAAAGGAATGACAACAGGATTTGTTGCTATAAGCTTTTTATTGGGGTCATGTAATGAGATGT
Organism: Solanum verrucosum; assembly: GCF_900185275.1. Taxonomy (NCBI): domain Eukaryota; kingdom Viridiplantae; phylum Streptophyta; class Magnoliopsida; order Solanales; family Solanaceae; genus Solanum; species Solanum verrucosum. The sequence continues at coordinate 446,916 of NW_026020371.1, forward strand.
TCATAACTGTCTTGTAGTTTAGGATGATCATTCAGTTTTCCAGACATTAGAGGTTCTAGCAATTTGGTAACAGCAACACTGTCCTCTTCGAAAAAAGCCCGTAGAGGTGGAAAGCGTTTAGTCAGAATACGAACTAGTTTTGCAGCCTTCATATTCTCCAGAACATCATCATTAGATGACAATGTCTCAAGCAGTGAATTAAAATGATATCGGTCTGATTCTGGGAATACACCGTGGTCCTTATCAGGCAGCTCGATTCCATGGTCGTTGCACCAGAGTAAAATAAATTTTCTCATTAGAAGATTTGGGATGAGATCTGAATGGGGGAGAACCTCCTTTGTTTCAGGGCAGGTTCGACTACCGTTGTTGAGCCACTTTTCAATGAATAGTCTGCAAACAAGAATAACGAAAACAACCATCCTAAGAAGAAAGATGAATGAAATTTCCTAGACTTTGAGAACGCAATATAGTTTATAATTCTGAATACGCCTCTGGTGATATTCATGACAAACAATCACCACTGCAAAACAACATTATGAAAGCAAATTAAACCTTCTGAACCCCCTCTTCCTAACCAGGTAGCCTTTATCTTATAGTTTTTCTTTTTCTATATGGCTAGATGAACACCATGTCATTCAGCAACTAGCATTTCTTTTGGCTTAAACTACAATAACAATTTTATGATTCCGAATCCGTTATATTCATGACAAACAATCTCGAAATTGGTCATATTTTCACAGGGGACAGACATATCATCCTTTTACAAAAATCCCTAACTATATAGAGAATAAATAATTTCAAAGCAGAGTTGAAGAGCAATATGAATTTTAACAGAAAGCAACTGTAATTTGTAGTATATATATATAAGAGGTGGTTACAGAATTTGTTACATTAGGCTCCGCTCCACTTTCTTTCTTCTTTGTAAACCATCTTCTCTATTCCTTGAATTACCAATATTTTTTTAAAAATAAATAAATATGGAATTAACGTTTTCATGTATTTGAAAAAAAGTATGACCATATATATGGGGTAGATTAGATAATAAAAATGTATTCTTAAATATTTATTTGGTCATAAAATTCAATTATATTTTATAAATATTTTTCAAGTTACAATAACTAGCTTAGACATGAGAAATGGATTTGACCGTACAAAAAACCTCAAATTGTGATATCGTTATTGGGCGTTGTCATGATCCAAAATCACAAGTCGTGAAGGCACCCATGTTACCAACTCAATCAATATTAATAATGGGAAAAATAAGCGACAAGTAAAATATCCCAACAGTTAACTCTTTCATAAGTATTAAATGCGAAAAATTAAACTACAAGCCAAGATTAATGTCATAAGTACAAGAGCAATACAAGTCTAAAATTATATAATAAGTTTAAACATAAAAAATTATCCTATCAGAATACCAAAACAACCTAATAAATAGAGATAGATAAAGGTGTCAGTAGCAGAATATCCAAGTAGCTCACCACAACTCCAAGATTATCTAAACTCAAACTCAAAGCTCCAAGAAATGCACTCGAATTCGAAATCCAATCTGCATCATAAAAGAGTGCAGCAAGTGTAGTACAAGTACGAAATCACGTGTACTCAGTATATCTCATAGACCGACAACGAAGAAGTAGTGACATGAGTATATAAGAAAATCATCCTTTAATTTTACAAGTTTACTTCACACCTTATCAGCCAAGTTCCATCAAATATGAATAATTAAATGTCACAAAATGTCCATATACTAATGAAACACATAATCAAATAAGAATGAAGGATATTGTATAAGATGCAATTGAATGCAACACCATGAAATAATATGCCTCAAATGCCAAGTACTCTCTCTTAACTGTATATACACGATATTTGTAGTTTAGTTTTCCGCACTTATACGAGTTAGTTCTTTTTATTCAATATTATTTCTTCATTAGTTAAGTTGTTAGTTGATAATAAAAGAACATGGTTCGCCTATTGGGTAACAGGTTCCCTCATGGCCTAATGAGATTTTGGGTCGTGACAACATGGTAAGTTACCCCTAGTGGTCATTTTCAAAGATGAGAATGGGGAGGTAGATCAAGTGAAGGTCTTCCTCGGATAGAGTCTCATGAAGTTGTCGAGGGTTTTTATTAGGGGTGTCAAATGGGTGGGTTGAAATTAAAGATATTAAAATGGGTTGAAATAGAAATCAAGTTGAGTCCTGACCCGCCTAAGTTTACTACGGCTCAAATGGTTGGACTCAAATGGGCTAAAAAATGGATTGGGTCTTGTCTCTTGACCCACTTAATCTCAATATTTTAACATAGTGTTATTTAAGTTTTATAACTACAATTTCAATTTCAACTCAAGATTTTTTTTTAAAAAAAGAAGTTACAAATGTATAGATAAATCTTAGAAGATATAAAATAGATAGTAATTCATACCTTCAATATAAGAATATACATTACATCAATGCAACTATGCAAGTAAAGAGTCTTAAAAATAGGTTGAAATTAGAGATTAAATTGTACTCAATTGAAAATTCTTTTTCATGGATTAATGTTTGAATGAGTTGAGATTAAACTCAATTCAAATTATCTTAAACCCAACTCATAAAATTCTGGAAGGTTAGAGCAGATTTACCTATGTTTTGACACCTCTAGTTTTGACAGATCAATGAAGGCATCAACGACCTCAGCATATCTAAAATTTGGCTTGTTTAGAATTTGCAATGTATAAGTATCGCATAAACAGTGTATATATCTGATACATCATTTATACATAATATATAGTATTAATACAATATCAATACATTAAATATACATATGACCATTTTATTGAAATTATTTTTTGTTGCTCGTAAAGATAGGCTAAGAATCCCTTGAGATAATAACACTCTCTATCAGTTGAGGCAATAATGTTATCAAAATTGACTGATATTTTATCTTCTCACCTAATTTTGTGAAATTTTTGTGAAAATTAAAAGTTACTACTTTTTATCCATTAGCGCGCCTAACAACATCAAAAACACTATCTGCTATAATCTGTTTGCTCAAGAAATGTTCTTTAGCAGATATAATCTATTAGCAGGATCAAGTTCGCCATTACTGAAGAGTGGAGACGATGGACCATATCGAGCTGTTAGTGAAATCTCAGAGCCAACTTTATGTACTGGATTCTGTCCTTTTGAAAACCACACTCGACAAATTCACAAGGCTCAGAAGTTATAGAGAAGGCTAGATTAGTGCAAACTCTGGGTCAAATTTTCTTGTTATTCAATAAATCTTGAGATCAGCCTCACAGTACCTTCCTATCCAACAATCGTCCTTCACATGCAAACAAATTATTGAGCCAAAAAAATAAAAACAAATTTCTTCAATAGGATCAAAATATATAATTAGGAGTCCGTCAAGATCCTAATGCTTCACTTGGGTATTAGTATGGACATCTTTATTGTGACTGCCTCACTTTCTAAGTCTGCAATTAAAACCACAAAAACAATTAGACTGCAACCTGAAAAATTTAACACCTGAAACAGCATCAACTGCATGTATATCTTCAATATTATATCTAATGCACATGATGATACTCGCCAATATGCATTTAGCAAAAAAATTGCTACCATTAAACTAATATCTTATTCCTGTATAATATCAAATAATATGCGGAGTCAACTTAGCATGTATACTAAGATTATCTTGTATATGAACTTTCATGCTTATCATTAGATGCTTTCTCGTTCACAGGGAAAAATTTCTTTCGCAAAAAACAAGTTTCTTCTAACTGGCACAATTCAGGTACCTCTAGGCATTAAGATTTTATTGTACTTGCCAACTTAAGAATCCCTCCCTATAGGACTTGTCTAAAACAATCAAACTGATTAGGATTCAGCTCTGTTATTATTGACTACTACCTACAGGAATCCAATCTTTTGGTGTGGCTCTCGCACCTTCTGAGTGCAGATGTGGCTGCCCCACTTTCTATATCTGCTGTTGGAATTACAGAAACAACTCAAAAGGCCTACACCTGAAGCTGCATCAAGCAGTCTCAGGTGAAAAACTATTGCTACCATAATACTATGCACTATTCCTGTATAGTAATGTACATTTATACAAGCAAATCTCATAACTGGAATGTCGTCTTCAACAACCAGATACTTCACCCAATCGTGAACCAAGCAAATCTTACTTTAATAACTTGTGTTTACACTTGTACATTGAAGCACAACCAACAAACCAAAAGGATTTAGCATTAGATCTGTGCAACAATAAAAAAGGAACTCAGCAGCAAATGTTTAGGTTTCAGGTCAAGTTATACCCAGCACTATGGTAAAGAACAACTTACTATAAATGATGTGCACACGAAGAACATTATCCCTGAGGTTTTAGACATACCCTATGCCACTTGAAAATCAAAGAGAAAATTATTTCTTTGGATAGGGAAAAAGATGTAGAACAATTTCCGTGACAGTACTTACATGGGGTGATTAAGAATGTACATATGCAAAAGATTCAGCCTCAACTAGTTTGTGCACCAGAGAAATATTTGTCAATCCGCTCAACAATTTCTTTCGCCTTCCTCTTGGCTCTAGTGGTCCCGTTTAGGGCAAGATTAGCTATGGTCCCATTAACACTCTCATCTCTCCACATCTCTTGCAACCTTGTTCTGTCATTATAACACAGTGTGTGAAGAATCGCGATGCAGTGCTCCTTGCTTTTATCACTTGTGTCCTCCTTAATGATACTAAGGAGACAAGAGACTGCATCTAGCTTTACCATCTGCTCAATAGGTTGTCATAACTGGACAGCATGGCAAGAAGGACTAACAATTCATCAACGAGTATGCGATCAGTGATCTTCTTCATGATCACCTTTACTGCTCCTTCAAAAACAGCTATAGACCTATTTTCTTTGACAACACCAAGACTAACAATTGCTGCAGCAGCATCTTTCATGGCCAACAGTGGTCCTTCATCCAGGAGTTTGACTAAAGGCTCGAGAGCACCTGCCTTCATTATAATACACTTGTTTGACTCAAGTGATGATAATGTGCAGAGAGCAGCAGCAGAGTTGCTTCTTGTTTCAAGTGTTCCGAATTTCAAAGACTCAACAAGTAAAGGAATGACAACAGGATTTGTTGCTACAAGCTTTTTATTGGCGTCATGTAATGAGATGTTCATAACTGTTGTGATCAATTCTTCTTGTAGTTTAGGATGATCATTCACATTTCCAGACATTAGAGGATCTAGCAATTTGGTAACAGCAACACTGTCCCCTTCGAAAAAAGCCCGTAGAGGTGGAAAGCGTTTAGTCAGAATACGAACTAGTTTTGCAGCCTTTATCTTCTCCGGAACATCATGATTAGATGACAATATCTCGAGCAGTGAATTGAAATGATGTCGGTCTGATTCTGGGAATACACCGTGGTCCTTATTAGGCAGCTCGATTCCATGGTCGTTGCACCAGAGTGAAATAAGTTTTCTCATTAGAAGATTTGGGATGAGATCTGAATTGGGGAGAACCTCCTTTGTTTCAGGGCAGGTTCGATTACCCTCGTTGAGCCACTTTTCAATGAATGGTCTGTCATATGTCTGCAAACAAGAATAACAACCATCCTAAGTAGAAAGATGAATGAAATTTCCTAGACTTTGAAAACGCAATATAGTTTATAATTCCGAATAAACCTCTGGTGATATTCATGACAAACAATCACCACTGCAAAACAACATTATGAAAGCAAAGTTTAACCAAACCTTCTGAACCCAGGGGACTCCCCAGACATATCGTCCTTTTACAGAAATCCCTAACTATATAGAGAATAAATAATTTCAAAGCTAACGTTGAACCCAGGAAAACAGATAAGATTGAAGATTACCCGTCCAGATGCCAAAACAACAGGGTCTTTCATAAGCTGATGAGAAAGCGGGCAAAGATATTCAGGAGGTGGAGTAGCTCTCAATTTCAAGTCTTTTAGAGCACTCAAACAATGCATGGCTTCATCAGTGTCTTCAATACTGTAATCAGCGTCTTCAACTATACAATTCACCCTTATCTGCAACTCTCTTTTCAGTTCATCCGCCGCCAATCGTCTGCTCGATTCCGCCATTCAGTAATACACAAATGTAATTTGTAGTAAATATATAACTAACTATAAGAGTGATAGAAAATTAACTGCAGCAAAGATGAAAGGAAAAGACTCGCAAATGTGGAAATTTTCTCTCTATTGATACTTCAGAATACGCACTAGTTACTAGACTCCTTAAATAGAAAACCTTACAAATAAAAAACACGTTTATTCTCCTAATAATTCTGAATCTAAAAACTGACTTCAATACTCCTATAACCTAAAGACTAGGAAACAACTTAATGACACTCCTAAACAAAAGCAACAACCTAACTGTTAGTTTATTTACACAACAAATAAATGAAACTACATAGACGACAAATAATTTCAAAAAGTTACTATAACGATCCAAAATCACAAGTAGAATATCCCAATTCAATTCAATATTAATAATGGGAAAAGTAATTGACAAGTAGAATATCCCAACAACTAAGTATTTCATAAGGTATTAAATGCGGAAAACTAAACTACAAGCCAAGATTTAATGTCATAAGTACAAGAGCTATACAAGTCTAAAATTATATAACAAGTCTAGACATAAGAAATATCCTATCAGAATATCAAAACAACCTAATAAATAGAGATAGATGAAGGTGTCGGTCGCAGAATATCCAAGCAGCTCACCACAACTCCAAGATTATCCAAACTGAGATTCAAAGCTCCAAGAAATGCACTCGAATTCGAAATTCAACCTACACCACAAAAGAGTGCAGCAAGTGTAGTATAAGTACGAAACCACGTGTACTCAGTATATCTCATAGATCGACAACGAAGAAGTAGTGACAGGAGTATATAAGAAAATCATCTTTTAATTTTATAAGTTTACTTTACACTTATCAGCCAAGTTCCATCAACTATGAATAATCAAATGTCCTGAAATGTCCATACACTAATGAAGCACATAATCAAATAAGAATGAAAGATATTGTATGAGATGCAATGCAATGCAACACCATGAAATAATATGCCTCAAATGTCAAGTACTCTCTCTCAACCGTATATACACGATGTTTTGTAGTTTAGTTTTCCACACTTGTACAAGTTAGTTTTTTTTATTCAATATTATTTTTACATTAGTTCAGTTGTTAGTTGATAATAAAAGAACAGGGTTCGTCTATTGGGTAATAGGATCCCTCACGGCCTAATGGAATTTTGGGTCGTGACAACATGGTAATTAGTTACCCCTGGTGGTCATTTTCGATGATGAGAATGGGGAGGTATATCAAGTGAAGGTCTTCCTCGGATCGAGTCTCATGAAGTTGTCGAGGGTTTTTATTAAGGGTGTCTAATGGGTGAGTTGGGTTGAAATTAAAGATATTAAAATGGGTTGAAATAGAAATCGAGTTGAGTCCTGACCCGCCCAAGTTTATTTTGGCTCAAATGGGCTAAAAAATGGATTGGGTCTTGACCCATCCAGTTTGACCCGCTTAATCTCAATAATTTTAACAGAGTGTTATTTAAGTTTTATAACCACAATTTCAATTTCAACTCAAGATTTTTTTTTTTTAAAAAGAAGAAGTTACAAATGTATAGATAAATCTTAGAATATATAAAATAGATAGTAATTCATACTTTCAATATATGAACATACATTACATCAATGCAAGCAAAGTATCTTAAAAACGGATTGAAATTTGTGATTAAATTGTACTCAATTGAAAATTCTTTTAAAATGGGTTAATGTTTGGATGGGTTGAGATTAAACCCAATTCAAATTATCTTGAACCCAACTCATAAAATTCTGGACGGTTTGAGCGAATTTACTTATATTTTGACTCGTTTTGACACCTCTAGTTTTGACAGATCAATGAAGGCATCAACAACCTCAGTATATCTAAAATTTGGATTGTTTAGAATTTGCAATGTATAAGTATCGCATAAACAGTGTATATAAATGTCTGATACATCATTTATACATAATATATAGTATCAATACATCATATATATATATATATATATATATATATATATATATATATATAAAGTGGGAAACTTTTAACTTCAAAGTTGGATTACCATTTTACCCCTACTATAAGTTAAAATGTTATAAAATATTTAATTAGTCAAATATTAGAATTCACAATAAGTTTTCTCTAATAAATATTTGTATTCATAACCGAATTTTTATGCAACCTATAATTATAATATTTAATATGTATTAACCTCTCACAATTGAATTATTATTAATAATAATAATAATAATAAATAATAATAATAATAATATATATTATCTAATTAAATCAAACATTTAATTAAAAATCTAATTAAAAATATTATTTTGCGCACCTTAAGTAAAAGTTAAATAAAATTCAATTAATTAATTTTTCAATTACATAAATTGAACGTGATTTGGAAGTGGAAAAGTGGTACTTTAATGCTCAGACAAATGTTTCCAAGGAATTCACATAATACATGATTAATTGCTTTAAATTAACACATCATGTATTACTTTACCTAACTTTTACAATTCCTATAATTTGTCTTTTCATTTTCTTTAACTTGACTTATCAAATTCTAACACTTTTAAATTAGTAACCAATCTTTGTTAATATAACAATCAGTAGAATTTGAATAGTTCATTAAGTATGTAACTGTAGGTTAATAACTACATATTATGTTAAAAGGAATTTCAAAGAACATAAAAAAAAACACTATATAAAGGTAACAAATGATTTCCATTTCCTTCAAGTTTTGTTTCTTTAGTTGAGAATCTGACCTTTCTTCTCATTTTCTTTCTTTTCCTTTAAATTTTTCCTTTTGCATGAAATAAAGAAAATGGGAGATGGAGAGGAGAAGCATGTAGAGTTGATACATGCTGGAATTGAATAATTGTCATATCAACATTCAACATTCATTGGATGATATATGAAGACCACTATCTCCGTATGGAGTGCTAGCAGAAATTCATGAGCTATGAAAAGGAGGAAGTTGGTTTCTTTGGAAGACTGATTTTAGAATTTTCATTAATTGATTTATTCTTATAATGTATTGTAATTATAATTATTTACGGCTATAGATAAATGCGATGTTATTTGTGTATTTCGAGGGAGTTATAAAATGATATCTTGTAGTATTTTACTATAAAAGTGGGAACTACCAAGTTAAAAGTTTACATCTCTGACATTCATTTTAATTTGTTTGTTATTGTTGATACTTGATATAATAGTTGGATATCACAGGTTATATGCCTTCATGGCGTCATATGATTGGTATTGAAAAAATTATTTTGTATTTTTTTTCTATTTTGTAATGTGTCTTCATATGTATCTTCATATTTGAATTTACTGATTCATTTTACAGAAAGAATTAGGAGTATCCGCGTCATATATAAATATAGTATCAAACTTTTAAAGGAAAATTTTCTTTTATTTTGATATGATATCATTGAATAAAAACTATTTCAGCTACCACAAAATATAGGTATCTTCATTTAAATAGTCGGGTAGATTTACTATTACTTTTTCTAGCCGGCATATATATATATATATATATATATTTATTGATTACACATGATCGTACACATTACAAATGAATTATACATATATAATATATTATATACTCACCGTTTTTTTTATAGTTTAATCAATTGGATGAACAACTATTTATGTTAATTCTTCAAAAATAATCTTAGTTGCAAATTTTTGCTACATTTATTTTCAAAACTAAATATGTATGTATTTTTTAAAATATCATTAATATGGGAAACACGCGCAACGCGCATGCACGGAAACTAAATTTTGTGAAATTTTTGTGTAAATTAAAAGTTACTACTTTTTATCCATTAGCCTAACAGCATCAAAAACACCATCTGCTATAATATGTTTGCTCAAGAAATGTTCTTTAGCAGATACAATCCATTAGCAAGATCAGGTTCGCCATTACTGGAGAGTGGAGACGATGGACCATATCGAGCCGTTAGTGAAATCTCAGAGCAAATTTTCCTAGATAGTACCCATGTTTGGAAAATTATTTAGAAATATCACTTATGTTAGTTTTAATACTACAATATCACCCAACTTTATTTATTTTCTTCAAAATATACTTGACACAAAAAATACATTATCTCTCTCCTACTAGGATGCCATGTCACATTTTTTAATTTATTAATAATATTTTTTTAATTCTTTAAATGACAGCTTATGTTTAATGTATCTATAAGAGAGCATTAATCCATTCTCTATGAAAATCTAGTTACTTCAATTTTATAGCGAAAATCTTTATCCTATGTTTCATTTACGAGTATTTGCCGTTATATCCATACAAAAATTTAATCTTGTTGTCGAGGAAAAAATTAAACTAGTTACTTGAAGCTAATGAATAAACAATAAATTTTGTTGGATATTTAGAGATAAACTAGATATTAGGAACATTAATTTTACACAAACTATAAACATTTGTTGCTTGTTCACGGTAAAAAATCAAAGGTTTCTTGTTCATGGTAAAAAAAAAGATTTTTACACAAACTATAAACATTTGTTCAAAGCTTAGGCAGATTCAAACAATAGAAATATCCGATTCAAAAACAAGCAAGCAAAAATCCCCTAAATTTTAAGAAAATTACTTCAATATCATGTTAAGTATTCAAATTATTTCACAATTTACACTTCAAAAATAAAAGAATCAGAAGAAAATTTGAATTTTACCTCGTGGCGATTTCTTTGGTCGACATCAAAGGTATACAGCGGCTCAGGAGACAGTTCTTTATGCAAATTCGTTAATTTATTCCTTGAAGAACCGGAGGAAGCCACATATTTTCTTGAAGAATCGGAGGAGCTCATATTACAATTCCTTATGTAAATTATTTTTTTCACCGGGTATAATATATGGATTGTTTAATTTTTTTAAAAAAAATTGTTAATAATAATAAAAAAAGGAATAATGTGACATGGCATCCTAGTAGAAAAGAGATAATGTATTTATTGTGTCAAGTATATTTTAAGAAAATTAGGTAAAGTTGGGTGATATTGTAGTCCTAAAACAAAACATAAATGATATTCCTAGGTAATTTAATTTCCCAAACATGGGTGACTATCTAGGGAAATTACTCTGGATTCATAAGGCTCAGAAGTTATAGAGAAGGCTAGATTAGTGCAAACTCTGGGACGAATTTTCTTGTTATTCAATCAGCCTCACAGTACCTTCCTATCAAACAATGGTCCTTCATATGCGGAGTCAATCTAGCATGTATACTAAGATTAACTTTCTAAAATAAAATTTTGTTTTATCTTGTATATGAACTTTCATGTCAGTCTTGAAGTGCTTATCATTAGATGCTTTATTGTTCACAGGGAAAAATTCCTTTACCAAAAAACAAGTTTCTTCTAACTGGCACAATTCAGGTACCTCTAGGCATCAAGATTTCATGTCAGTACTGATTTTTGTATTTCAAGAACTCAAGCTTTAAGAACTCATCACACGACAAGGGACCTAATAGAGTGAACAAGGGCAATCTTGAAGTGTTGTTGTTTTAAATGCTTGTATTGTGCTGAAGTTGTAAGATTTGTTTCTCATCTATAAAGAAACGTATCAAGTCTTTTCTTGGTTACTGATCGTACGAACACAGTTAGAGTTAATTACGTGTCTTACAAGTTGAAGTCTATATTAATTAGAGTTAGTTAATAGTGGGCAATGGAGGCATTGCTTTGGCTCAGGTAAGTAATAGAGTTATTACTTGTTGTGAGATTAAGAGTTCAATCTCATATAGTGTAGTTGAAGTCTAGGAGGAATGTTTTTTATGCCCTGTGCACCAATCTCTGTATTCATGCTCTTTTTACTTATTCATTTTTTTTAGTGTAAGAGCTAATTCCACCTCCTTTGTAATGAGGTTTAAATGTTTGATGTAACTCTAAACCTGCTATTTTCAGAGCCCCTTCATCAGCAAGGAAGATAATTTGACTGGATTCTTGTAATTAACTAAATTCAGACACAATCCATTTAACACTAAACCATCTGAAAATATATTGTATATCTTCACCTTTCACACTGGAGATAGCAAAACCAATAGTAAAGCAATTTCAACATTATAAGCAGGATGTATCTGTCTTTAAAGGTGACACAAACTACTCAGAATTTCACACTAATGTACAAGCCTCAACATGGACAAGCAAAAGAATCTATATTTTCCTACAAGGACGAATTCGGTCTAATGAGAAGCAACATCACTTATATGGGGTGATTAAGAATGTACATATGCAAAAGATTCAGCCTCAACTAGTTTGCGCACCAGAGAAATATTTGTCAATCCGCTCAACAATTTCTTTCGCCTTCCTCTTGGCTCTAGTGGTCCCGTTTAGGGCAAGATTAGCTATGGTCCCTTTAACATTCTCATCTCTCCACATCTCTTGCAACCTTGTTCTGTCATTATAACACAGTGTGTGAAGAATTGCGATGCAGTGCTCCTTACTGTTATCACTTGTGTCCTCCTTAATGATACTAAGAAGACAAGAGACTGCATCCAGCTTTATCATCTGTTCAATAGCTTTGTCATAACTGGACAGCATGGCAAGAAGGACTAACATTTTATCAATGAGTATGCGATCAATGATCTTCTTCATAATTACCTTTATTGCTCCTTCAAAAACAGCTATAGCCCTATTTTCTTTGACAAGACTGAGACTATAAATTGCTGCAGCAGCATCTTTCATGGCCAACAATGGTCCCTCATCCAGGAGTTTAACTAAAGGCTCGAGAGCACCTGCCTTCATTATAATACACTTGTTTGACTCAAGTAATGATAATGCGCAGAGAGCAGCAGCAGAGTTGCTTCTTGTTTCAAGTGTTCCAGACGTCAATGACTCAACAAGTAAAGGAATGACAACAGGATTTGTTGCTATAAGCTTTTTATTGGCGTCATGTAATGAGATGTTCATAACTGTTGTGATCAAATCTTCTTGTAGTTTAGGATGATCATTCACATTTCCAGACATTAGAGGATCTAGCAATTTGGTAACAGCAATACTGTCCTCTTCGAAAAAAGCCCGTAGAGATGGAAACTGTTTAGTTAGCATACGAACTTGTTTTGCAGCCTTTATCTTCTCTGGAACATCATCATTAGACGACAATATCTGAAGCAGTGAATTAAAATGATCTCGGTCTGCTTCTGTGATTATACCCTGGTCCTTATCAGGCAGCTCAATTCCATGCTCCTTGCACCACAGTGAAATATGTTCTCTCATTAGAAGATTTGGGACGAGATCTAAATTGGAGAGAACCTCCTTTGTTTCAGGGCAGGTTCGATTACCTATCTTGAACCACCTTTCAATGAATGGTCTGTCATATGTCTGCAAACAACAATAACATGCAAAATTTTAACGAAAACAACCATCCTAAACAATCCAAGTACAAAGATGAATGAATTTTGGCATCTGTGTTTCCTAGACTTTGGGAACACTAATTTAACGTCTAGTACTGAGCCTCCTCTCCAGCAATGAAGTAGTTTGTCAAATGAATATCAGGAAGAGGTAGCTTTGTGGAAACCAAATACAATACAAGTAAATCTAGCCAGAGTATAATTTCAGGAAGAGGTAGCTTTGTGATTTTGCACTCTTGACTCTACAAATGGACCTTGTAAGACTGCTAGAAAAATTGTACAGATTCTTAAACAACACTATGAAAGCAATTTTAACCAAACCTTCTTCTAGATGGCTAGATGAACACCATGCCATTCAACAGATTGGTAACACTATGAAAGTAATATTAACCAAACCTTCTGACGAACCCCCTCTTCCCCCAGCTTTCCCACCTTTTCCTAACGAGGTACCCTTGACCTTATAGTTAACTTTCCCTTTTTTCTTTTTTCTTTTTCTTGATGGTTAGATGAACACCATGCCATTGATCAGCAGATGCACTTAAACTACAATACAGTTGAACAACTTTATAATTCCGAATCCGCCCGCCTCTGGTTATATTCATAACAAACAATCACTACTGCAAATCAACACAACAATATGCAGCATTCTTTTTCTTGGAAATCGCGTAATGAGAATGAAGAACTATAGTTTATAACAAATACTCAATGAAACTACAAATAATTTCAAGAAGCACAAAGCAGAGTTGAAGAGCAATAAAATTAGACATTTGAACCCAGAAAAACAACAACCGCAATACCAAAATTGAATGAAGATTGAAGATTACCCGTCCAGAAGCCAAAACAACAGGGTCTTTCATAAGCTGATGAGAAAGTGGGCAAAGATATTCAGGGGGTGGAGTAGCTCTCAATTTCAAGTCTTTTAGAGCACTCAAATAATGCATGGCTTCATCAGTGTCTTCAATACTGTAATCAGCGTCTTCAACTATACAATTCACCCTTCTCTGCAACTCTCTTTTCAGTTCATCTGCCGACACCCACGCCAACGCCTGCAATCTTCCGCCCTGTTTGCTCGATTCCGCCATTGAGTAATATGAATTTTAACAGAAAGCTACTGTAATTTGTAGTATATATATATATATATAACTATAACAGGTGGTTACAGAATTTGTTACATTCGCCTCCACTTCCTTTCTTTCTTTAGCTCATTAACCACCTTCTCTATTTCTTCAATTACCAATATTTTTTTAAAAAAAATTACCATCATTTTTTAAAAAAAGTTAAAATGGAATGAAACGTTTTCATGTATTCGAAAAAAAGTTTGACCATATATTTCAGATCAGATTATAAAAATGTATCCTTCAAAATTTATTTCGTCATAAAATTTAGGGATAATACATATATTTGACCTTAAACTTGGCTTCAAATTTTAACTTTGACCTCCAACTTTCATAGTGCAAAACAAGCACTTTAACTATCCAACCTTTTAATAAATAAACACGCGATTTTTGGAGCCAAGAGCATGAAATGCAATCGCTGCCACGTGTATTAGTGAGCCACTCAATGGCTGCCAACTAATTAAACACTTTACACGTCCATTTTAGAACTAAAAAAAAAATTAATTAATTAAGGGTAGAGTTGTCATTTCAGCATTTTTTTCACTGTTGTGTGCCTAAAAATTACTTCTCACTCGCGCAAAATGTGTGCACGTCACGCGTTTTGCCAGGTAAGACACGCGTGCTTATTTATTAAAAGGTTGGATAGTTAAAGTGTCTATTTGTGCACTTTGAAAGTTGAAGATCAAAGTTAAAATTTGAAGCTAAGTTTAAGGTCCAATATATGTATTATGCCTAAAATTTAATTAGATTTTGAAAATTTATTTTTAAAATATTTTCAAGTTATAAAATTAGTTCAGGCATGAGAAATGCACTCAACGGCACGAAAAACCTTCTGACGTCGTTATTAGACGCGGGTCTCACATTCGACAAGTTATTGATTGACATAGAGCATATAGTTCAACCGTTAGCAGTGTTTCTCTAAGGAAGTAATACATTTTATGTGCGGTATGATGAGTCCAGAGTCAAAAGTCCAACAAAATTGAACAAAAATTTCTAAAGTGTAAACAATTTAAGGATGATATCAAAAGGGAAACATTGGTGTTATGCCATCAACGAGTCAAAATTATAGGGTAAGACATATGACAGCATGAGCTTTACAAGGCTCAAGCCGTCGCGCCTTCCGTTTTAAAAAAGGTTGCTAACTTTAAAAAAAAAAGTTAATAATCCCTTTTCTGTTGTAAAACTAAAGCAAAAATAGACAAGAAATATAGAAGATGAAAGCAATAGAAATAGGGAGACAAGAGATGAGAACTTTTCTTATTATTCCAAGTCTTCAAGTGTATACAATATGAACCCTTATGCCTCTATTTATAGTGTAACATGGAGGCATACAAAATGTTAGTCATAAACATGACATTAACATGAATATAATGGGGAGGTTATGGAAGTGAAAGGATACAAGAATAATGGTTATAAAGGTGGAGGTTATGGAGGTTATGGTTATTTTCATAATGGAGGAAAATAATGGAGTAACTTCTTGATGTAATGGACATCCACAATATATTATTTTATAACCCCCTTGGATGTCCATAGATAATATGCCTCGTTAAAACCTTACTAGGAAAAAACCCCGTGAAAAAAAATCCTAGTGAAGGAAAAAGAGTACACATATCTTTTAATACGCTTTGAATGTTGCCTAGTTAAAAACCTTACCAGGAAAACCCAATTGGGATAAAACCATGGTTAAGGAAAAGAGTACAACGCGTATTTTTCTCCCCCTGATAAAAACTTTACTCGATATCTCGGAGACGATGCATTCCAATCTTATATCACAACTTCTCAAATATTTATATTGGCAATCCTTAGTGAATAAGTTTACAAGATTACCACTTGAATGAGTCTTTGAACGTCTATCTCACCATTTTGTTGAAGATCATGTGTGAAAAATACTTTTGGTGAAATATGCTTTGTCCGATCTCTTTTGATTGTATCCTCCCTTCAATTGAGCTATATATTATTTCCGTATATGGTGGTTAGAATATCCTTTGCCAAAGGAAAATCACATATTTTCTGAATATGATAGATCATGATTCTAACCATACACACTCCTGACTTACTTCATAGATCAATATTATTTATGTATGATTTGAAGAAGTGGTTGCCAATGCTTGATTCTTTGAATGCCAAGATATTGTTGTGCCTCCATATGTAAACAAATAACTCATTTGCAATCGAGCTTTATGCAGATCAAATAAATATTCTGCATCTACATAATCAAATCATTTCTAACTCAGAGATTGATCATTTCAATTTTATGTGTTGCTCGTCTTTACTTCTCAAAGAAAATCACACATCTTCTATGTGTTGAGTCACTTGCTTTGTTAGTTGTTTGGCATAACTTGAATGATAATATGAAATCCCCTCACATAACTTTATATATATATATATATATATATATATATATATATATATATATATCAAATAATCTTCTAGCATTTGCATAACCAATAATCTGTAAGTGCACCAATTGCACTAATACATGACATTTTTAATCATTTTCATGAGGTTGGAAATATTCTTTCTTTGTGTTAAGCAGTCTCAAAACCATTGGGTACTCAATGGAATTGCTTTAAGACCTTTTAAATCCTTCAAAGATTTTCATATAACATTCATCGTCTAGTTAGACATAATAATCATTCATTATACATATTCAAGTATTTTATTTATTGTTAGACTGAAACAAGTCTCCTTGCATCCACCACTGGAGATATATCTCCATTTAATTATGAGGATTTTTGCGAAAATCCTTTATACTCCGAGGCACAAATCGCACTTTATATCTTACGGTTATACTTTCGCACAGTGATTTATTTGTACCACATTGACATTATATTTTGATCCATGAACTATAAGATCAAAAACATCACTTTTCAAAGTGAAA
Source organism: Solanum verrucosum (assembly GCF_900185275.1). NCBI lineage: Eukaryota > Viridiplantae > Streptophyta > Magnoliopsida > Solanales > Solanaceae > Solanum > Solanum verrucosum. The sequence continues at coordinate 464,323 of NW_026020371.1, forward strand.
CAAAATATACTTGAATAGTGCCAATCATTTATCTGTCCACATTATATGACAGATTCGAATTTAAGATCCTCGTAATCACTTATAGCATTGAGTGCTACTTCATATCAAAGATACTGTCGACGGTCATTTGATTCGATTCCAATACGACATTACTTATCGAGATCTCTTCATTTTCATCATTTTCAGGTACCTGAACCTTTGCCAAGATTTTATGAAGTGTTATGTCATAGTGCTCTTTCAAAGCACTTACCTCATTATTATGACCATTTTGATAATTTGCTCCTCTCCTTTCCCAAGGAGCTTTACGTTTGGAATCGATTGGTCTATCACGCTTCTGGCGTACCATAGACGCTATCCTTCAAGGACTATTTATTGGAGCATTTGTAGCTTAATTAAAATATTGGGTCAGCAAATACATCTGGCAAATTATTTGCAAATGAATTATCTCTTGAACTTCAAGTTCACATTTTTTTAACGAGGATCTAGATAATTCACCCCACACATAATTTTCAGCTGCTACACATATCTCCCCCTAATGTTAGGAAATCTAACATTTACCCCAATCTCATTTGGGGATCCATCTTTGTGCGTGGTGGAGCAATAAAATCATATGTGCACACATCAAATTTTTAGATGGAAATTATTTGGTTCCTGACCCTGAACCAATTGTGATGGGAGAACCTTGTTGGCTTGATGCATACATGTTAAATAAACCCATCTCATACCAAATTTTATTTGAGAGATTTGTTCTCATAATCAGTGGTCTAGCTATAATTGGAGGCAAACAATTTCTGCTAAACCAACTAGTATTATCAACATAATTTTATAGTTTGGAACTATGCTCTTTAATTTAACAATTTGAGCAAACAACCTTACAAAAACCAATTTGTAAGTTGATGCAAATGCACATGTGACCATACCATAGATGCATCTATTAAATCATAATAGTAAGCGATCCCCATGGCAAGTGAACGGGCCCATATTCACCTTTTTATATGTTCCAAATAATTTCAGGGGATACAATCCCAACCTTAGCTGGTACAATGATCAATTTATCATGAAAACAAGAAGTACAAGAGAATTCTTGAAGAATCTTTTATTTCTTTAAACATATAGTCACATGAATTCTCAATTTCTTTTGCATCACATTTGAATCGGAATGGCCAACCCATTATGCCAACTAATATTTATTCTAGTAAACTTCTAGTTTACTTTTACATGTGATTCCATCATCATGCTCATATTTGTATACAACAAACAACGAAAAAAAATGGGTAATTTTATACGTAAATATTTATAACCCACTTTGGTTGTAGTAATTTGAAGATTTAAATCTTTCCATAATTTATAGTCTCAATATAATATTTTTTTTCTTTTCAATTCTTTTGAAACTTGAAAAGTCTTTTTTGAGACTTACTACAACCCCAATATTATGAACAATTTCATTTCTCCGGATAGTAACAAATTAGCCCTTTCGGAACTTTCAATTAATTTTGTGTACTACCACAAATTTCACAACACCATTCTTATGGTGACTATATCCTTCAAGGAGAAAATTATTATTATTGTCATGGTTAAAACTATCACATTCAAGACTTATTTCTTGACAACCAATGACAAATTTGTGTTACCACACAACAATATTTATTTTGGTCATAATTTCTTTCTTTTGTCCTTCAATAGTTCATAATTTAACATACCACAATATTTGTGTAGTATTTAAAGTATATGACTAAATGACCACTTATGTCAAAATATTTCTTTTCAATCTCTCTAACCTCCCGTAAAGGTAAGATGCGACATTTATCCAACAATACATGAACATGTTCTTATCCATAAGAACACAAGTCACATTTTCTTTAAGAAATGGACCATAACCATTTGAACTTGCTCCATAAGTTTTTATTAGAAACTCATTGTCATGCTTTCACATTTATCAAATTTATGTGACTCACCTCAACATCATTTTAAGAGGTCAAATGTACCAAATGTACTACCACTTTGTGTTCCTTTATTTCGATGGAGGATTTACAAAACTTTTCAAATTTGGGTTGCACCAACAACAATGTGCCCAATAACTTCTCATACCACTTTGATGGATAAAAATTACCTTCACATTTGAAGGAGCATCTTAAGAAACAATGTGTCCAATAACCTTTCATACCACTTTAATGGACAAAATTACCTTCACATTTGAAAGACCGTCTTAAGAACCCATAATGTTTTTCCTTTTAATTACCACAATGATGAACATTAACATTTTACCACTCACATATTCATACATTCAACCACTTGTCATTTTTCAGACATATTATGCACTGCTACCACATTCACATAAGAGAATGGAGCAAATTAATTGGGTAAATTTCATGAATTTCAGTCAAAAGTATAAAACTTTATGTTAGTCATCATCATATCATCACTATAGTGCATTATGACTTAAACCCAATGTCTTACCCATATAAAAACGTCTTTGGTCATAAATCAATGGGACTTGAACCCAACTTCTTATTATCATGGTGCATCGAGACTTTAACTCGATGTCTTACTCACTTGGTGCAGTGAAACCTGAATTCACTGTCTTACCCTCAACCAATGTCTTAATAAACCAAATGCATTACCAAACAAATAAATATTGAATACCATAAATATAATCTGAATTTGACTTAAAATTGAATAAAAATGAACAAAAATTAATTAATTAGAACAACATGTTGGAACCATATAAAAGTCCTAAGTTAAAATAAATTAAAACATGTTAATAGTCCCTCTTAATATTGTTATGAAGATCATCATAATTTACTAACCATTTTAAAATAACCACAAAACAAGCTTTGTTAGTACAAATAATATATAGGATGATATGAAGTATACCTTGCAATCGAATAATTACTAGGATAATTCATAAAAAATCAAGAAATACCTACCATTGATTCTTGACGGAGTATGAGCAACTCGTGTTGATAACGTGTTGTAAAACTAAAGCAAAATTAGACAAGAAATATAGAAGATGAAAGCAGTAGAAATAGGGAGACAAGAGATGAGAACTTTTCTTATTATTCTAAGGGGATAAGGGTCTGAAAAATATCTCAACTTTGGTCAAATTTGTTGTTGCGATACTAAACTTTTATGAGGACCTATTACCTCCCTAGACTATTTAATAGTGTATTTTTTACCCCCTGAACTATTTAATAGTGTATTTTAAAGGTATATATGTGCCCACGTGGACACATTACTATTTATAATTTTGCATTATTTTTTATGTCCACGTGGGCAAATATATATGTTTAAAATACGGTATTAAATAGTCTAGGGAGGTAATAGGTCCTCATGAAAGTTTAGTATCGCAACAACAAATTCAATCAAAGTTTAGATATTTTTTAGATCTTTATCCCGATTCTAAGTCTTCAAGTGTATACAGTATGAACCCTTATGCCTCTATTTATAGTGTAACATAGAGGCATACAAAAGGTTAGTCATAAGCATGACATTAACATGAATATAATGGGGAGGTTATGGAAGTGAAAGGTTACAAGAATAATGGTTATAAAGGTGGAGGTTATGGTTATCTTCATAATGGAGGAAAGTAATGGAGTAACTTCTTGATGTAGTGGACATCCACAATATATTATTTTATAACATTTTCATTATTTACTTAATTGTTTTGTTGTTGTATTTTTCATGTTTATTTTTTACCATTTATATGTACATAAAATCGTAAGTGGTGCGGTCAAGTTTTCGAAGTGAACACAAGTCCTCCTTCTAAACTTGAGCACACCATTAGCATCAAGTTTGGCATCTCCCCCCTCCCCCCCTCCCCAACTCCACATTATCTTTGAGTTTGGCCAACTCTTCATCCTCAAATTGTTTAGTCATGATTTTCTCTATGAAGGTGGGCTAATCTCAATATTGGCTAGCACACCATTTCTCAAAGATGCCCAACTGCATAAATTTGGACTACAAGGTTTGAATTTTTCTAGTCAAAGGCCGCTTTGATATCCCCAAATAGGCCAAACTGCATGTTCATGCTAACTTTCTTTTGGCTCAATGTGTCTGCTACCACATTAGTCATGCTCGGATGATACTGAATGATTACATCATAATCTTTGAGCAATTCCATCCATCTTTTATGTCTCAAGTTCAGATCCTTCCAAGTGAACACATATTGAAGATTATGATGATCACTGAACACTTAACTACATACAAATAATGTCGTCATATCTTGAGAGCAAACACCTCCGCTGTCAACTGCAAGTCGTTGGTACGATAGTTCCTCTCATGGACCTTCGACTGTATGGAAGCATAAGTTATGACATTCTTTCCTATATCAACACAACACTCAACCCCGAACCTGAAGCATCAGAATAACAATGAAATCTTTACCTTCTATCAACAAGGTCAAGATGGGTGTTGTAGTCAACCTAGTCAAATGTGTAGCTATAGAAGCAAAGTTCTTCACAAACCTACGATAATAACTAGCAAGCCCCATAAAATTTCTTTCATCAATCCCAAAGTTAGGTCAAACTCAATTCTTGATTGCCTCAATCTTTGGTGACAGGTGCAAACTATCTTTTGATACGACATAGAAACGTTGCAAGATTGGATTTCCTGACTCATATGTTGTTTGACATACCGTCACGGTCCAAAGAATATTCCCCTTAGTGGTCATTGTCGAAGATGAGAATGGGGAGGTAGATTTACGTAAGGATCTTCCTCAAATCGGATCTCGTGAACTTGTCGAGGGATTTGACATACCAATGAAGGCATCCAACGATTTGAACATATCTAAAATTTGGGTAGTTTAGAATCTGCAACGTATAAGTATTGTATGAACAATGTATATGAATGTATATACATCTCTAATACATAGTCATACATTATATAGACATAGTATATACTCTCTCCATTCCATATTAAGTTAATTTTTGAGGTGTTTCGCACCATTTAAGAAAAGTAGATTAAGACATAAATTGAACCTAGTTTTCCATTTTTACCCTTATTAATTATTGTCAAATTTATGATTAAAATAACTAAATATTAATTAATCACTAATTCCAATACTAACTAATGAAGGGTAAAATTGGAAGAATACTCTAAAAGTAGTCTTGAAAACTGAACAATTAAGTTAATTTGATAAATGAAAAATGCCTCAAAAATTAACTTAATATGAAATGGAGAGAGTAGTATTTATACAATATCAACACATTACAAATACATACGACAATTTTTGTTGAAATTCATTTTTGTTGCCTACACAGATACATAAAAATCCTTGAGATAATTACACTATTAATTGAGGCAATAATGTTATCAAAATTGACTCATATTTTAGGTGTGTTTGGTATGAAGGAAAACATTTTTCGAAAAATGTTTTCCAATTTTCTCATGTTTGGTTGGGTTAAATGTTTTGGAAAATGTTTTCCAAATCAACTCATTTTCCTCAAATTTAAGGAAAAATGCCTTCCCTTCAAAACTTAAGGAAAACATTTTCCAAAACTCTCTTCCAACTTCAAATTACAATTACTTTTTTGTTGAAAAAATCAATTTATTTTGTCCCTACCCTCAAACCAGCCCCCCCCCCCCATCAAAAATAATAATTTTAAAGCATGTTTTTAAATTCAAGTTTTTTACCCGACCCTCACCCCTACCCCCACCCCCACCCCCTACCACCATCCCCTCCCAAAAAAATATTAAAAATTGTTTTTAAAAGATATTTCTAATTTCAATTTTTTATTTTTTTAACCCCACCCACTACCCTCGCCTCCCCCCATCAGCCCCCCTATCACCCCCCCCCCCCCACCCCCTTCTAAAAGAAAAAAAATTAAGTTTGTTTTTAAAAAATATTTTCAACTTCAAATTTTTATTTTTTCATCCCGATCCTTGACCACTCACCTCCCTTCCCCTGCCACCCCTCCCCCCCCCCCCCAAAAAAAAAAAATTGAGTTTGTTTTTAAAAAATATTTTCAACTTCAAAATTTCATTTTTTTTCACCCCTACCCTCGACCCCCCACCCACCCACCCCCTAAAAAAAATTTTAAATTTTTTTTAAAAAAATATTTTCAACTTCAAAATTTCATTTTTTCACCCCTACCCTTGACCCCCGACCACCCAGCCCCTATTAACCTCCCCCCCCCCCCCCAGCCACCAAAAAAAAATTTAAGTTTGTTTTTAAAAAATATTTTCAACTCCAAAATTTCATTTTTTTTCACCCCTACCCTCGACCCCCCCACCCACCCCTACCACCCCCCCCCATTCCCCAAAAAATGTTTGTTTTTAAAAAATATTTTCAAACTTCAAAATTTCATTTTTTCACCCCTACCCTCGACCCCCTACCACCCCTCACCCCAACCACCCCCTACAAGGCCCCCCACCCCCAAAAAAAAATTAAGTTTGTTTTTAAAAAATATTTTCAACTTCAAAATTTCAATATTTCACCCCTACCCTCAACCCCACCCCCCCAAAAACAATTTAAGTTGTTTTTAAAAAAAAAATTCAATTTCAAAAATTATTTTCTACTCTAGTAAAAATAAAAGATATTTCTCAAAAACATTTTTCATTCATAAATCAAACACTAAAAAAATTTTCCGGAAAATATTTTCTAGTCACCAACCAAACATGAGAAAATAAGTCAAAAATCAACTTGTTTTCTAGGAAATAATTTTCCATGAAAAACATTTTCCTTCATACCAAACACACTCTTTATCTTCTCACCTAATTTTGCGCAATTTTTGTGTAAATTAAAAGTAACTCTCTCCGTCCCATTTTTGTGTAAATTAGAAGTAATCTCCTCCATCCTATTTTATGTAACGCTCTTTCCTTTTTAGTCCATTCAGATAAAAATGTCACCTTGTCATAATTAGAAACAATCAACTTTAACATACCTCTTTTATCTTCAGTGAAATGATTTTAAACCACACAAATATCTAAAAATTATTTTAGACCATAAATTTTAAAAATCTTCCTTTCAAAACACCATGTCAAATCAAAATGTGTCACATAAAATGGGACAGAATCATAGCCTAACAACATCAAAAACATCATCTCCGCCTTTGCTATAATTTGTTCGCTTCAGGTAAGCACTTGGACAAGTCCCATGGGTATTTTGCTATATATATGGGGATAATTCGGTGTAATTTCTGAGGTGTTTTGAATGAATCTGATACTTGGATTCAAGGAAGAAAACGAAATCAACTTTTGTATATATGTAATGTTGTATATCACGAATTAGCTATTGTATTTTGAGCTAAAGATTTACAGCTCGCGTTGTTAATGTTAGAAATATTGGTAAATTTGGAAGTGCTAAATATCCCACTATTGTTATTGGCATCCAGTAGCTCACTCCTACTTTTTAATTAAAACAAATGGCAGCCTACCATATTCATAGTATATTCAATATTGTTTGTAGATCAGTACAAACTTTGTAGATACATATCAAAGCAATTCAGTGTATATAAAGGCATTAAAAGTATACAACAATAGTTGCCTAATTAGGAGACCGTCAAGATCCTAATGCTTCACATGGGTATTAGTATGGACATCTTTATTGTGACTGCCTCACTTTCTAAGTCTGCAATTAAAACCACAAAAACAATTAGACTGCAACCTGAAAAATTGAACACCTGAAGCAGCATCAACTGTATATGTGCTACCTGGAATATCTTCTGCAATATATCTAATGCACATGGTGATACTTGCCATTATGCATTTAGTTAAAGATTGCTACCATAAAACTAATGTCTTATTCCTGTATAATATCAAATGTCATCTTCAACATGCATATGCGGAGTCAACGGAAGGCCCAAGAACTTGATGCCTTATCCAGATGTGAACCTAGCATGTATACTAAGTTTAACTTTCTAAAATAAAATTTTGTTTTATCTTGTATATGAACTTTCATGTCAGTCTAGAAGCTTATCATCAGATACTTTCTCATTCACAGGGAGAAATAAATTCCTTTAGCAAAATAACAAGTTTCTTCTAACTGGCACAATTCAGGTACATCTAGGCATCAAGATTTTGTTATAGTTGCCACCTTAAGATTCCCTATAAGACTTGTCTAAAACAATCAAACTGATTGGAGATGTGCTTAAAGTGCTCAAGGATTCAGCTCTATTATTATTGACTACTACTACAGGAATCCAATCTTTTGGTGTGGCTCTTGCACCTTCTGAGTGCAGATGAGCTGCCCACTTTCAATATCCGCTGTGGGAAGTACAGAAACAATTAGATTGCAACTCAAAAGGCCTACACCTGAAGCTGCATCAAGCAGTCTTCTACCAGGTATGTCCTCTGTAATATGACTAACATACATGATACTACCTATATGTAAAGTGAAAAACTATTGCTACCATAATACTACACACTATTCCTGTATAGTAATGTACAGTTATACAAGCAAATCTCGTATCTGGAATGTCGCCTTCAACATGCCTAAAGCTAATTAAGTTTTGAGTCCCTCAGAACCAGATACTTCACCCAACAGTGAACCAAGAATGTAACTAAGCAAATCTTACTTCAATAACTTGTGTTTACACTTGTACATTGAAGCACAACCAACAAACCAAAAGGATTTAGCATTAGATCTGTGCAACAATATCTGTTCCAACAATAAAAAGGAACTCAGCAACAAATGTTACATTTCAGGTCAAGTTATACCCAGCACTATGGTAAAGAACAACTTACTATATATATGATGTGCACATGAAGAACATTATCACTGAGGTTTTAGCCATACCCTACACCGCTTAAAAATTATTTCTTTGGATAGGGAAAAAAGGCAGAGAACAATAAATCTTAAGACAATGCCAAGAAAAATCAATATAAAGGATACATGGAAGGATACAGAAGTGCATAAACTGCGGACACCTGCATGACTTCCTACTGCAAGGTTTTAAGGAAAAAATCAACCAGCAATATGAATTCAGTCTTTCCTGAAAAAGCAAAATAAATTTAAGTATTTAGGTTAGTCAAACCCATAGCTGCTTTACCTAGCCAATTTGACCGGTAGACCACAAAAGGCACCAGTCACAGGAAATTCTTTTCTGATGAGACCAATCATAATAAATTCTGATGGTGATGCCGTTCCAATATCAACACATAGCCAGATTAACCTGACAAAAAGAGAACTAGCTGCAATAGTGGGACATTTTCTCACAGTTTTTCTAAGGTCCTGAAGGATCATATCGGTCTTCAAAATCATCAGAAGCATCCCTTGGCTTCCGTTTCTTGAAGTCAAAATGATGATCACCTCTCTCCCTATGTGGACTACTCTCCTCAATTGATTTGTGGTACCTTCTGGAAAAATTTAATCTAGAATCATTTGAATAGTCTCTCTTCTCTTTGCTGATCGATTTCTCACGTGAATATGCACGACCGACTCGCTGATTTGGGCTTCTAGAGTAATCTTTTTTGTCCTGTCTGGACCTCCCATTACTTCTCTGGGCCACTAAATGTCGATGATGCCACTGAGATGCTTTTTCCATATTTTCAGAATAATCATATTTGCAATCTGTTGAATTGACTTCTCCATCAGTATGAAACTCTTCCCTATAACCACCCTCCCTTACTTTGCTTAAAGCAGGCGAATCTGGCTGCCTCTTTCCAGACTCAGCTTTATCCTTATAATTATTATTATCCACCCTGTAGGATGCGGACGGCGGAAATTTGGTCCCTTCAGCTCCTTTTGTTGGGCAATTGATGGGATCTGCTTGCCTGATTTCCTCCATGTATTCCTCAATTATGTCCCTCATAACCTAAAGGTAGAAGAGGACATCAATGAAGATGTAAAAGAAAAAGGTGTATAGGGAACAGAAAGAAGTAGCTGAATACACAAAATGAGTAGACATAAAGATCGAGATCTATAACGAGTGCAAATAATTGAAGTCCACAAAGCTTTCTGCATTACCAGATGGGCATCAATAGAATTCTTCTTCGCAAATTGATTTTTGAAGGAACAAACTCAGAGTTAGGTCAATGATATACATGACTTGATAGAAAAACAACAGAGAAAACACAGTCAAATCTTAAGAAGCAAAATGTACCTGTGTTGTTGACCGCTTCAACTTTTTCCCGCGATATGACATTCTTCTACGTTTGTAATCCCTTTCCTCAGCTAATAATTCCTCTCTAGTCTTTGTCCTATCTGTGTCCTGAAAATGCCACACAAAAGATTAAGAAAGGAGTACGGATCAAACTGATAAGACTAAAGTAACTGAAGCTTTAAAGTTAAATTGCATATCACTAAATAATATTTTAATTCACCAATTTTAAGTGAATTTCGCATACTGAAGAATTTAAGTCACTGAATTTTAAGGAATCAGGGTCTTAAGTTTTATCATCTGAAAATGTTTAACGCTAAGAGGTGTTTGACCATGCTAACAAGCTGGTCAAACTAGCGCTTATAAGCAAAAATCGACCAAATACTTAAGTTTGGTTACCCTTAACTTATGATTTTATAGCTTATATGCAATTTTGGTTTGACAAAACCTTTTACGATGGTATCCCTAATATGTTTATTTAACTCTCTGAAGTACTCCACATAAAACATAGCTTTTAATTATCTCTATACTTTTTCTCCATCATTCATCTGATTTATGTAGAAATATTTTTAGATTTTTAAAAAAAATTTGAGATTTATAATTTTTGACAAATAGCTTTAGGATATTTCAGTCATTTTAACAGAAAAAGTGTTATCAATACCTTTTAATGTAGATTTTATAAAAATCCAACTAAATATTAAATATAGCTTTTCATAAGAGTTTCTAGTTTTTACGAGATGCATTTATATGATATTTAGTTATTGCTCATCCTCCATACTATAACCCGAAATTGTCTCACTAAATTTTTTAAAAGAAATTGTAAATGCCACTCAGGGGTCATTTTGGTTCATGGACTAGTTGAGATTCTGGTGCGGGTATAGTTTTGCAGAGATTAATAATACTTGTACATCTTCTGACAATACAAGTTCTTCCGTGTTGCAACCAATATGAGATACAAGCTCAATAAACGTATAAGTTATACTGGAAATGAAAATGTCATCAAACACACAATAAATAATACTACCATGACTACTTTTTCTAACCTCTCCAACCAAACGACCCCTTGTATGTAATAAGTGATCTTAAATTTCACATCAAATTCCTATGGTGCAGCAAGCATAAATTGGTCCATTGCAACCTTCACTACTAGCAGAGTGCACTGCTCTCACACAGTAACACATCCACAAACAGATTGACTAACAAGTGCAATGAATTCGAAACTTCTAGCCAGACACAAACATATTGAAACACATTCCAGTTTTGTATTTTATTAATTAGCACATTAAACTTTAAAAAATAACAGTCTTTTTGGCACCACGTCTATATTCAGTGCTAGAAGAGACCATGAAGAAAGGATAAAACAGAAAGCATACTTTAATTTGTTGTATTCTGTTAGGATGAATTTTCTCAAGAAGATCTGAAGGGTCGGAAAAACAGAAATATAAGCAAAAATGCTCTTAATCTTTAACCTCCCAAAAACAGATAGTACTTTCAGAAGCTACTTCTATCCCAAATGTTTCTACACTGGTTAGCCCTTATATATATTTATTGCTTCAAGATCAGCAACGACTCAAAGTACCATTTGACAAGCAAACACACCTGATTATTTTGCGAACGCTGCCATAGAAGGCCATCATGTTCAAGCAGGGGTTTGTAATTAGGGCGTTTTTGCCGTTCCTCATCTGCTTTATTTGAAATATAAGTGTGCTCCATCGATCTGCAAAGAAAACTGTTTAGCAATATACTATAGGAAAAATACACTAAGTATATTCTTATTTCATGCTTGACGAAAAGATTGAGATCAGAAAAAAAAAACAGCAATAAAGAACTCCTGCTCTTAACACCTTTGCACAAATTGTAGATGCTTTATCTTTGCACATCACTACTTTACTAAGCCTGTTTGGCCAAGCTTCTGAAATCAACTTATTTTGAAAAGGGTTTTTTTCAAAAAAGTACTCTTGGTGAGAAGCAGTATATCTTTGATTAATCGATTTGAAAAGTACTTTTGAGAAGTAACTAGTGTTTGGCCAAGACTTTAGAAAGTGCTTCTAAGTATATTTTCTCAAAACTGCTTTCCAAAAAAAGTACTTCTGAGAAACTTCTTCTACTTCCTAAAAACACTTATTTTCGCCTAAAAGTCTGGCCTAACACCTCAATTTTAAGAATAAGCACTTTTGGCCTCACAAAAGCTTAGCCAAAAAGAAAGTATTTTATCGCAAACCAGAGGGCTGGAAAGAACTTTTTTATTCATCTGCATATAAATCATCTGTGAGACAGATACAACTTTCTACATAGTTGAAGATATGCTTTTCATCCCTTCAACTTTATGTTATTGTCCTATGCATCTAGATGTATGGTCGTTATAAATCCAGTTGAAACTCTGGGCTTAGTAGCAAAATCATTCATGAATCATAACTTCAATTTGAACCAAGTTAACCCCCAACTTTTGACATCAATGCATAGACTAATCTTCTTAACAGAAAGCATGCACTTGTCCAAAAAAAAGCTCAAGTGTCTTCTCTTTTTTACCATCTAAAATTGAAGAAAAGAAAGAAGGATCAGTTGGCAAGTGGATTACGTGCCTGGGTACGAAACTCTAAACGCAAAATTTGATCATTCAAGTCAGATAGCATTTATCTACGCTAGGATCCAAAGAAAATAGTCAGTAATATAAAAACAAAAACTAATAAAACACTTAAGTAAGAGTTGCTGAATTTGTGTTTTTCCTTCTCATTTTTTTTTGGGATGTTGTGATGCACATCTAGACATATGGACATCTTCAGAATACCATTCTAAGAAGAGCAAAGGTAATATACCGTTGGTAAGCTGGAAGTGATGGTAAACTCCTAAGTGCTTTGAGCTTTTCTTCAAGCATGGATCGTTCATACAATGCTGCAACAGCTGCTGCTACTTGGGAAACAAAAATTGCACTTTTAGAGAGTGTTTCATCCATTACATTTGTTCCCTCATTTTCCATTCTTCTTTTAAGTGGTTCACCACTTTCCTGTGGCTCTTGAAGATTGTCATCCCCACTTTTCATATCAGTAGATTCATTGAACATACAAGAACTAAATGCAGAGTCACAGATACATTGCTTTAGCATGTTGATCGCAAACAACTTCCCATTCATTTCTCCATATAACACAGAAAGCTGGGTTCCCAACCACACGAAGACTTGAACTAAGACAGGACACTTAAAACTTCGATTACTCAAAACTGATTCCTCAGCTTCTCCATTGCAAAATGTACTAGCTAAATCATTAGATTCCCTAACTATAGCCTTCAAACAAAGCTTAAACAGTACAAGTATATGATCCCTCATTGCTAAATCAAGTACAACACTATAATACCTAGCTGAATTAGCAACTACCCACGTAGATAAACACTCCACACTACTCATCCCTAATCCCAAAATCGCACGAAGAACACGATATGAATACATAAAAGGAAACTCATTCCAATGATCCGTTTCATTCCTAATTGCATAAACCTCCGAAGGAAGAAGCTGACTAACAATTTCTTTCGGAAACCCAATCAAATTTTGACCAAAATTAGCACATTCGGAAGATAAAACAGCAAGCAAAGTGAGCATCGGAGGATTGGCATTTTCTCCCCTAATAGGAAAAGAAACAACACCAGGACAATTAGAATAACAGAAAGTGGGATTTTCAAAATCGAGGTATGTTTCAAGAGAGAAGCAAAGGTCAGACTGCGATTCAAGCAAGGGTAAGGTAAAGGGATTGGATGAGTGAAGGGTATGGGGGTATTTGAGGTGTTGTATTAGGGTTTGAATGTAATCGGCGGATGAAGAGGAAATGGGTGCGCAATGAAGAGAGTGAGAGAAGAGGGAAGAAAGGGGAAGACGATGGTTGGGATTGAAAGGGCATGGGATTAGAGCTGGAGAAGGAGAGGGAGGAACAAGGGGTATAGGAAGAAGAGAGGAGAGAGAGTTGAGAGTAGTTGAGGAGAGGTTGAGGAGAGATGTAAGGGATGAGAGAGCACCAGGAAGATCATATGCCAGAGCACTGGCTGGAGTAGGGTGGTGGAAGTAAGGTGGTGGCGGTGGCGGGGGAAAGGCGGAGGCGGATGGCCGTGGCGGGGGAAAGGCGGAGGCCGGTGGCAGTGGTAGCGGTGGCGGGGGAAAGGCGGAGACCGGTGGCAGTGGTAGCGGGGGTGGCGGAGGAAATGGATTCATTTCGTCCTTAATGCTCGGCGACGTGTTGACGAACTAAGTATATTGTGTATGCATTGCGTATATAGTAAGTCTATTCAATATCTATTTAATTTTTATCCATAATTAAAAGACACCCCACTAATTAAGAACTCATCCAAATAACTTGACCTACACCCAAATTATAACCCAAAATCAATCTTTATACCAAGTAAATCCCTAATTCAACTATTTAAATCCCTAAATCTATCCTTAATCAATTTCTAAAAGTAAGTACTTGATGTAGATTTTTCGATATGAATCCATCGCCCTTATTGGAGAAATAGAACAACGCACCTCTGAATGGGCCCTGCAATGCGTGATTCAAATTTAATCGGAGCTCCAATGTGAACTCCAACACCGGATAGAAAAAAAAAAGAAGAACAACACATACATGGAGAGCAAGAAAATCGCTATAACAAGAGCTCCTAACTGGACCAGAACGAAAAGAGGATGAAACTAGTCGAATGGGAGATGAGAGAGTCTGCTTCATGATCATCTACAATTTCGTTAATGAAAGATACAATGTAGCTAGACGATCGGAGAATCAGAGATTCTCGAAGAAGTGAAGAGTAAGTCCCCATAAGCTTCCTCTTGGCTTTTCTGACCGTCCCAATCTCTCATTATCCAAACCCTCCAAATCAAGATGCAACATATAAAAGTTCCTCAGATGATACACTGTTTGAAGTTTCATCTTTACGCCATCAATTTCAGTACTTGAAATCAAGTAAGTTAATCGAGGCAGCCCAGGTAAGATTTCATGAAAAAAGGAATCAATTTTGAATGTAAATTAGCTAATTTAGGCTTAAATGAGGAGTGGGGTAAGTGGAACTAATTTTTTTATTTTTTTAAATCACTATTTATTAATTTGAAAGTCTAAGTCAATTATCAATATAATGTATATTGTATTGTTATCTATTTATTTTCAAACAATTATAATTATTTTCCTATTATTAATTCGAAAGTCTGACTCTCTCCGCAGAAGTCTCCTTGATGAGTTTTGTTTGTCTTGCCTTGTGTTTCTTTCTATACTAAATGGTTCTTGCCCGTGCTAAGCACAGGCCCAACAATTTAAATTCTAATATAATTTATTGCGTTTGATCTACCTAGGAAATATGTTCGAGAAACCAAGTACCATAATAAACATTTGGCGAAATGATCTAATGGACCCTTGTACTTGTATGTATTTGTATTGTGGATCCTTCTACTTAACTCTTTACCAACTAAACCATTAAACTCAATCAAAAGATGATTTTTAATCCCCTTCTATCATGTGTGTAGCCCACTCTCCCTTAAATAGATGACATGCCAAATCCAGTGGCGGAGAGAGGATTTTCATCAAGGGGGTTAAAAAAAAAAGATTAATCACATAAATAATAGGCACATACATATATCTAAAAACTTAAATAGATCATTACAATTGTACTCTACGAGGTTTCATATCTTGAAATGTCTTAATAATAGCATCATTAGGAATACTATCAAATACATCTTTTTCTACAAAAGGCACCAAACAACCACTAAAAAAATCATCACTCATTTGACTTCGCAAGTCATTCTTGATAAACTTCATTGCCGAGAAAGCTCTTTCAAAGGATGCAGTGGCAACTGGTAGAAGTAGAGCAAGTTTCACTAAGCGGAACACCAAAGGATAATTTGAATGTTTTTTTGTTTGGACTAATCTTTTGGAAAGATCACAAAGTCCATTTAGATCAGAGAACCTTTCATCAACATCACGAACATCAACAATATAACTTGCAAGTTGATTCTCAAGGGTATCCATATTAAATTCATCAAAATCATCTGGATATAATTCAGTCATCCTCATTATTTTTTTGCTGTCAAAACTTGAAAACGAGTTAATTGGATTCAAACAAGCAATTCCATGGAGCAAAGCAGTAGATACCTCATTAAAACGATTATTAAGCTCTTGAAGTTGCCAATCAATAATATTGCAAAACACTTCAACACGGTAATGATGTAAGACTGTATAGTGAGCAAGTCTTCGTCGTGATCTTAAAGAGCTAACATATGGCTCCTCAAAGTTAGGTATCAAAATTTCATGTTTAGTACAAAATATAGATACCTTAGCAATAAGAGAATTTCATTCATCATCCCTTAAAACTTGCAACCTTTTCTTTGCTACTTCAACAAGTAGCATGGCATTTGCAACATCTTGCTCCTTTTCTTTGTAAGCATTTATTGAGCTCATTTGTGATTGCTAATACATCTCTCATCAAATGCAACATGAACGCAACCTCAAATGTTTGATAAGATTCAAGATGTCCCATTGCCTTGGCTCTTTCAACCATACTTCGTGCATTAAGAGCAAGTGATTCAAGAACTTCAACAATAGAGCCAAACATAAGAATAAAATTGTTAAAGGATTTATAATGAGATCCCCAACGAGTATCACAAGCTCTTGAAAGACCAAGTTGTTGATTCAAGCCCCTACCGGCTGTCAATTCACCCATATCTAATGCATCTTGAATTGCTGCTTTTTGAGAATCTCGTAAATCATCCATACGTTTAAAAGAAGATCCCAATACATTAAAAATATTTGAGACCAATACTACAAGTTTTCCCACTTCAACACACTTTTTAGAGACCCAACAAGAGTTAGTTGAAGTTGATGAGCAAAACAATGTATAGAATGAGCCGATCTACTTTCTTGCCTAATCAACATTTTAAGTCCATTGACCTCACCTTGCATATTGTTTGCCCCATCGTAACATTGTCCATGCATACGTGATGGACTCAAAGAATGTTGAGCAAGTAAATTAATAATTGTCTCTTTCAAGGATAATGCACTAGTATCTTGAATATGAATAATGTCAATAAGTCGCACCATCACAAATCCCATTCTATCAACATATCGTAATACAATAGCCATTTGCTCATTGCGTGAAATATCAAAAGATTCATCAACTAGTAAGGCAAAGTAGTCACCATTTAGTTCCTCGAGAATAGCTTTAACTGTTTCTATCTTGCATGCAGTCACAATATCTTTTTGAATTATTGGAGAAGTCATTTGATCATTTTGAGGGGCATGTTCAAGTACATAATCACGAATTTTATCACATCTTTTTGCATACCATAAGAGAATTTGAAGAAAATTACCCCTACTAAGTGATGATTTAGATTCATCATGACCTCGAAATGCAAGTCCTTGAGTTATGAGAAGTCTTACTACATCAACCGAAACACTTAAGCGGATATAATATCCATGTTTAATTTGATTAGATTGTCTCTCAAATGCAGATTGAATCGACTATTGCTGCCGTAGTAAATCCTGACATTTTTTTTTTGATCGATTATGTGGGCTATTCTGCAGACCAATATGCTTGTCAAGACCACTCTTTTTATTCCAATTCTTAAATCCTGTACATGAAAATACTTCACCTCCACCTTGATTAATATTGTGATCTTTAAATAGCTAGCAATACAAACAATAGGCTGCATCTTTACTAACACTGTACTCCAACCAATCATGATATACATCATCAAACCATTCATGATTAAAACGACGCATTGCTCCAGAAATATTTGTTTGAGGGTACTCATGCACCTCCAAGCGAGGTTGACAAGGACCATTCACAAGGTATGCCCTTCTAATAACATCACGATGATTTAGATGATAATTCAATATTGGAGTTCTTTCACCGGGATCAAACTTTAAAGTACTCAAATCAAATTCTTGAGAAGAATGTGATGGTACTTTAGAATGATTGGCATTTTCTTCTTGGTTAGATTGACTATGACTATGAGAGGCTAAACTTGATTTCGATATTGGGGTAAAATACTTCTTCATTGAATATTATGACTGGATTGTAAAGTAAAAGTTTAGTTAGAATTTAAGAGAAATAAACACACATTCAAAAGTCAGAACTATTAAACAAAAAAGCATACACACAAGAAGGACCAAAACCAAAAAGCTTAAGCAATGGTTATTGGATTATTACATTATATTTCTCTATCTCTCCAATTTTAGATTAAGAAAATATATTAAATTAGCCAAACAAAAAAAATGAAACTTCAATGATATCAATAATTCAGCAAACTAAAAGAAAGCACATCAAGAAATAACGAAATAAGGTATATAGAAATCTAGTAAGAAAAAAGGGAACCAAAAACATACCAAAGTAATTATTAATGGAGATGAAAGAAACGATTGCGGATATAGACTTCAAGATTTCAATAATGACCAATCCAACAAAAGCAGCAAGCAGCAGTGACAAGGAGCAACCAGCAGCAACCAGTAGTGACAAGCAGCAGCCAGCAACAGCCAGAGCAAGGAAGAAGGACGATGAAAAAAATAAAACGTGAAAAAATCCTAAAAGAAGAAAAGGGTTTTTTAATATTTGACTTTGTAATTAGGGATTATCAGGGTTTTAATAAAGAAGAAAAGGGCTTTTTAATATTTGACTTTATAATTAGGGATTAAACTAATAAATCTTAAATTCCCGCCTAAAATATAAGGCTGATAAAAAATTGCCTCTGTTCGAATTCGAACACACGACCTAACGTGCAGGAGCGCGAATTCTTGAACCCCCAACGCCGCTGAGCTACGCCTTTGGTGTATGTTCAGGGGGTTCAATATTATATATATACACATAAATAAAAAAGTTAATCGTATATATATAGTGTAATTTTTCGACGATGGGGGTTCGGATGAACCCCCTTGGTTCAACGTAGATCCGCCCCTGGCCAAATTCATGTCACATAAATTAATAACACGTCAAAATAATTTTCATTAAATATTTTTAAAAATTATTAATCAAAATATTAAATAAAAGGTAATATAATTCTTTAAAGTGAATTCTTATTTCTCTCACCTTCCTCCAACTTCCGTCCACCTCTCCCGACCAACAATCACCATCACCACCTCTCCTGAAAAGGAAGGTTGGGGCGGGGGATAGGGGTGGGGGTGGGGGTGGGGGTGGGGGATGATTGAAGAAGGTGATGTGAAGGAAAGAAGAAGACTTCTTTTTTTTTAAAAAAAATATTATTTTATTTTAATAAAATTTAAATATGTTCTTCACTTGCCTTTACATGCATGTGGTTACACTCTCTCGCCAACTCATTCATTTTAATGTCACATAAGCATAATCAATGGTCAGGAGTGTTTGATATATTATGTTTTAAAGAGTTTAAGGACTCAATTGATAAATGGTTAAGTAGAAGGGTTCATAATACAAAAGCATACAAGTATAGGGGTCCATCAGATCATTTCGCCTAAACATTTTTATACCAAAAATAACATAAGACAAAAAATAAAAATACGAATAATAAGTAAGAGTCTTTATAAAGATCAACAATCTTAGTGAGCTCTAGCTTTGAATCGATCAAGAAGTTACTAAATTCTATCAGCCTATTTTTGTTTATGGCTTTTGTTTTTGCACTTGAACTCCACTCTGAGCAATCTTTACCCAAGTACAAATATAGTTGTGAACTACCAGGACATTGTGGGGAGGGACCTTACATTTAGAAAGTTTACAGAAATATCCACCAACATGTACACTACTCTTCATCTTGATCACACTATATATATTGATCCACAAAAGTTAGTACATTTTCATCTATGTGAGTGAGCAACTGAATTACAAGAAGTAATAATATTTGTCATGATGAAATACTATTGAAAGACCTGAGAGTTAGTTCATAGAGACATTGCAACAGAGAGCCATACATACTCAATTTATATTTATATAAGATACCTTCAAATGATATTGGCTCAAGTTTGAAAAAACGAAGAAGATGGTTTCCCTGAATCATCAACCATTTCAAGCCTTATAACATTTCTATTCAAATTATTAAAAAATAATCAAGCTCGAAATAATTGATTAGGGGGCATGATCTGAACTTTCTTTTGTTGTTTCTATTAAGTCATTGAAGGGTAGATTGGAGTTTATGTGAGTTCGTTCTCTACTGCTTTTGTATTTGCTTTGAGAGCCTATTTGAGAATGCCTACCCATATTTCCTTCTTTCTTTAATCTATTGAATTTATCAGTTGAAGAAAGATCATTTTTTGGATTTTTCATTGTCATCAATATCTATAGATGGCTACTGATACTGTTTCACCAGATCATCCTACACCCGCCTCTGAGTTAAGCTTCTGTGAATCTCAGATTTTTACCAAAACATGTTTACGTCTCTTCTTTGGGTACTTTTAAATGGATGCATATGTTGACAACTTAGTTGAAGTACCCTTCTTGGTTGTTTGGTTATATATAGAGTTTTGTAGCAAATATATTTTTTGCTCTATCATCTCTAATGTTATGTGTTGAGTTTTATTAGCACAATTCAGATTTTAGAATTCATACCGATGAATGAATAATAAGCAGTCATGAGCTACGTCAATGCAAGAGAAGATTAATCTTCTACTTTTAACAAAAACAAACAAATAGTAATACTAGAAGGATGTATTTGTAATGACCCTCCAGGTCATTTATGTGTACCCGCCTTCTTTTCATCGTTTAGAGCATTTCTATAGCGACTCCAAGTCGATTTATGACTTGATGGCACTGACTGTTTGGTCGCTTGGTCATACGTTTGGATTTTGTGCAGCTTTTCGTGTTTTAGAGACCTCGAAGCTTGAATAGTTAATTTTAGTCAAAATGTCAGGTCAACGACCTCATAATGGAATTCTGACAGTTCCATCACCTCCGGAATGGCCAAATTAGGCTAGTAGCATGGTTGGCACTAGTATCGAGGCATTCCGTGCAAGTATGAATCATTAGGCATTTTAGCTTTGAAAATTGGCCTAAGGTTGACTTTGGTCAACATTCTTGGAAAACGCACTTGAATGAAAATTCCGTCAACGCGGTTAGCCCCGGAATGTCGAGTTTGGTCTAGAACGACCTTTCGTTCGACTCCCGAGGCCTCCTGACTCATTCCGAGCCCCTCGGTGGACTTTGGTTAAAATGGGCTTTAAGAGTGGGACCCACTTTTTATCGAGATGACCTCTGATGGAAATTCCAACTGCGCCATTGAGTCCGGTGCGTCGAATTTAGTAGGGTAGCATATTTATTTTATTTTTATCGGGTTCCGAACGAATCCCGAGAACCCCGTCGGAGACCGTAAAAGAAATAGCAAAAGCTGAAATCTGGTGCAGCCCTTTTAGCGACCAAATTTTGGGCTCTTAACGATCAGATTTTTAGGGTTTTTAGCGACCAGTTTCGCCCTTTAAAAGCTCTCATTCAGCTTTCAACCCTCATTTTAAAAGTGTGATATCTTGAGCTATAGAGCTCTAATTTGGGTGATTCAAGAGGCTAGGTTGTGAGATTTTTCGAGGAGAACATGTTGGTGAGCTAGGAAGCTGCTTTGGGACCTTCATTTGAGATAAATTCTTGTTTTCATCTGCTGCCATGGCTACTTCGTGAATTCAATTTGTGAAATATTTTGGGACTTGATTTCTCCCTCATTCTAAGTCCAAATTTGATGATTCCAGTGGCTATTTTGAGTGGTTTTTTGAGGAGAACATTGTGGTAGTTTGGAATTCACTGTAGACCTTCGTTTCTGGTAAATTTATTGATTTCAGCTGCTGTCCCATTTCTAGTTCTTGAGAAAATCCGGGTTTTGGTTGCATGTTAATATTGTGATGTTTTCGATCCCCGAATTGTGTCCCAATTTGGGACATGAGCTCGGGGAACTGATTAGGACCTATTTTTGGGGTTAATTCTGGAATTTCCAGCACGGGTCCCACATTCTCCGTTTTGACTTCGAAATTGGTCCGTCTCCGTTTCTTGTGATGTTAGTGTCTAAAGGACCGTAATAACATTGTGACTCTATTTTTTTTATAGCGTGGCAGCGTTTCGAGGCCGTTCGAAAAGGAAAAGCTCCGGAGAAGTGATTTGGAGCGCGCGTGATCGGCCTACAGGTAGGCTACGACTTCCCTCTCTTAGATTGAGCTTGAGCATGTGAATGCATGTTGATTAGTTGGGATTTGGATTGAGTAGTTATTGAATCATGCATAGGTGTTTAGAAATCATGTTTTCGGCCAATTTCAGGAATTATCGGGTAACTGTGAGCATGGTATGTGTTACTAATCAACCTTCTTTGCTATGTGGAGTACATGTATGCTTGATTACTATTTATCGAAGCATGTTGGGCCTTAGCTTAGGTTTGAATAGGGCTTGCCTTAGAAATGCGTGATTCGAAACTGATAGGCCTTAGTTTTACCCCGACGTCGCTCGATCGTCTTAGATCCCTGTAGACTGGTGTAGCAAACTAAAGTATGATAGTTTGGGCCTTATCTAGGCGATACGCTTGCTCCGATGTTAGTTATCCTTATTGCTCCGATGCTACGGCTTCACGAGTTACGTCGGCGATACTGGGTTTCACTTCGTGATTTGAAGTTGGTTTTCGATTCGGTTCCAAGGACTTACATTGATTGGCTAAGTGTGAACGGCGTTCCATGGACATTTATGATCATAGATCGATTGAAACTCTTTCAGCAGCTACATTGACACCTTTATCGGGCATCCAGATTCGAGCTCCGACCTCAACTTCATTGATATTTTCGAAGAGCATCCGGTTCAAGGTCCGACCTCGATCACCCGGATACTTCTATAGAGCATCTGGTTAGAGTTCCGACCTCAGTTACTTGATACTTGTGATTGGTTACTTGGGTACTTCTGGTGAGCATCCGGTTCGAGGTCCTGCCTGGGGAAGATTTGTATTGTATAATTATAATTGTATAGGACGAAGAGATATGTATTTGTCTGTGTATATACAATTTCTCTCATTTTATACAAACACTAACACAATTTTATATATTTGTGTTTGTATAAAATGAGAGAGGCGAGCGAGATTTATGGGGAGAGAGGCGAGTGAGAGTGGCGAGCGAGATTTATGGGGAGAGAGGCGAGTGGCAAACTGTTTTCTACAAATTAGAATTTAAATAAAACTGTGATTATAACATTTATTTTGAATTAATAATTTACTATTTTGTACAATTTCCCAAAAAAAATACAAGTACCCAAAAACATAAGTGGTACAAGTAAAAATGACAGAAATTTTGAAATTTTAAAATTACCTCTAGATAAAAAATATCATGTCATTACCTATCTTCTTCAAACCTCTTATTTTAAGTAGGATATCAAAAAAAAAAAGGAAAAATATTTAAAACACCCATTATTTTTTGTTTAATAATTACCTTTATCCTTCGTTATATTATCAAAATCATTTATATCCCCGTTGTTATTAAACTTATTGTCACAACCCAGGGGTACACGCTAGATGTAATATGGCGTAATTGATGTCACGACCCGATAATTCCCGAAATAGGCCGAAAACATGATTTCTTAACACCTATGCAAGATTCAATAACTACCCAACCCAAATCCCAACTAATCAACATGCATTCACATTCTCGAGCTCAATCTAAGAGAGGAAAACCGTAGCCTACCTGTAGGCCAATCACACGCGCTCAAAAATCAATTCTCCGGAGCTTTCTCTTTCCGAACATCCTCGAAACGCTGCCCCGCTATAAAAAATAGAGTCACAACATTATTACAATCATTTAGACACCAAAATCACAACAAACGGAGACGGGTCAATTTTGGAGTCAAAATGGGAATCGTGGGACCCGCATGGAAAATTCCAAAATTAACCCCAAAAGTGGGTCCTAACCAGTTCCCCCAGCTCATGTCCCAAAATGGGATACAATTCGGGGCTCGGGAACAACACAATATCAACATGCAACTAAAACCCAAATTTTCTCAAAAATTAGAAATGGGACAACAGTGTATTTACCAAAAACGGGCGGTCTACAATAAAATCTAACAACACCACAATGTTCTCCTCGAAAAACCACTCAAGATAGCCTCAAAAATCACTGAAATTGGACCTAAAATGGCTAAGAAAACAAGTCTCAAAATCTTCCAAAATCAAGCTCACAAAAGGGTCAGTAGCAGGTATTTTTCGAAAATTACCTCAAACGGGGACTCCAAATCACTATCCGAGCTCACCAACACGTTGTCCTCGAAAAATCTCACAACTTTGCCTTTTGAATCGCCCAAATCGGTTAAGAGATGAGAGAGTTATGAGGGCTTAAGTTTGGGGAATATGTTGCTGTTTTTCTACATTTATCCAAATCTTAAAACTCCGACGGGGTGCTCCGAACTCGTTCGGAACACCGCGCATGCAAACGAGATATGCAACCATACCAAATTCGACATTCCAGACTCAACGGCGTAGTTGAAATTTCCATCAGAGGTCATTTCGATAAAAAGTGGGTCCCACTTCCAAAAGCCATTTTAAGTCAAAACCCACAAAAGGGCTCAGAAAGATATCGATATCCTCCAGACACAAAAGAAGGGTCAATCTAGACCAAACTCGACATTCCGGAGCTAACCACGCTGACGGAATTCTCATCCGAGCACGTTTACTCAGAATGTTGACCAAAGTCAAACTTAGGCTTAAACTTAAAGTTAAAACGCCTAATCGCACCGACTCACACTGAAAACCTCGGGAGTCATGACGACCATGCTACTAGCCTAAAATGACCCTTTCGGAGCTGATGGAATCGTCAGAATTGGATTCCGATGTCATCTTCTTGAACTTTTGATCGAAAATGATTGTTCAAGGTTCATAAGCTCCAAAAACACAAAAACTCGCAACAAGACCAAACGAACGACCAGGTGACCGAACTGTCAGTCCCAGCAAGTCATAAATGACTTGGGTCGCTATATGAACGCTCTAAACAACACACAGAAGGCAAGAAATAGAAATGACCAAGAGGGTCATTACAATATCCACTACTAAAAAGAACTTTCGTCCGCGAAAGAAAGGATCAAGAAGTACCTGAAGGCTCAAACAAGCTGGGAAACTGCTCTCGCATCTCCTGCTCAGTCTCCCAGGTAGCCTCCTCGACTGGATGATGCCTCCAATGGACCTTAACAACAGGAATGGCTCTCGAGCGCAATCTCCTCACATCTCTAGCTAGAATGACAATTGGCTCCTCTACAAATGTCAAACGATAATCCAATTCGACTGCATCATACTGGAGCACATGGGACTCATCAGGAACATACTGCCGCAACATCGAAACATGAAATACTGGGTGGATGGCTGAAAATGTTGGAGGTAGGGTCAACTCATAAGCAACCTCCTCAACTGTCCGGAGTATCTCAAAAGGCCCAATGTACCTGGGGCTAAGCTTGCCCGCCTCCCAAACCTCATCACGCCCTTCATGGGCGACACACGAAGGAATACCCGGTCACCAACAGAGAATCTCAAAGGTCGATGCCTCTGATCAGCATAACTCCGGTGCCTACTCTGGGCCGTCCTAAGCCTATCCTGAATCACCCTCACCTGATCTAGGGTCTCCTGAAGCAAATCTGTACCACGTGGCCTAGGCTCTGTAGACTCAAACCAACCAACTGGAGAGCGACAATGCCTACCATATAAGGCCACAAACGGGGCCATCTGAATACTAGAGTGGTAGCTGTTGTTGTACGCAAACTCCACCAAAGGCAAGAACTAGTCCCACTGACCTCCAAAATCCATAACACAGGCCCGCAACATATCCTCAAGGACCTGAATAGTACGCTTTGACTGACCATCCGTCTGTGGGTGAAATGTTGTGCTAAGGTGGACACGGGTTCCCAACTCCTCCTGAAAAGCCCTCTAAAAGCTGGAAGTGAACTGTGAACCCCGATCTGAAATGATAGAAACAGGCACACCATGAAGACGAACTACCTCCCGAATATAGATACGAGCCAACCTCTCAGCACTGAAGGTAGTATGAACAAGAAGGAAGTGTGCTGACTTGGTCAATCGATCCACGATGACCCAAATGCTGTCAACACCTCTAGAAGTCCGAGGCAACCCCACAACGAAGTCCATAGTGATACGCTCCCACTTCCACTCCGGAATGGGTAATCTCTGGAACTCGCCACCAGGCCTCAAATGCTCGGCCTTTACCTGCTGGCAGCACAAGCAACGGGAAACAAAGTTAGCAATATCTCTCCTCATGCCACTCCACCAGTAATGCTGCCTCAAATCACGATACATCTTCGCTGTGCCCGGATGGATAGAGTATCTAGACTCATGGGCCTCAGAAAGTATCAACTGTATCAAATCTCCAACTCTCGGAACACAGATGCGGCCGACGAATTTCAACACTCCATCAGGATCTAAGGTAGCCTGACCACCAGCACCCCTAACACTCGATCTCTAAGGGCCACCAAGGTATCATCCTCAAACTGGCAACCACAGATCCTATCAAGCAAAGAAGACTGAACTCCCATAAAGGCCAAGACGCGTCTAGAATCTGAGATATCCAACCGAACCATGCTATTAGCTAAGGACTGAATGTCCAAAGCTAAGGGTCGCTCCTCAACAGATAAGAAGGCTAGACTACCCATACTCACTGCCTTCCGGCTCAAGGCATCCGCTACCACATTCGCCTTGCCTGGATGATAGAGAATAGAGAGGTCATAGTCCTTCAGGAGCTCAATCCAACGACGCTGCCTCGAATTAAGGTCCCTCTGGCTCATGATGTACTGAAGACTCCTATGATCGGTATAGATCTCACATCGAACTCCATACAAGTAGTGTCTCCAAATCTTAAGTGCGGAAACTACCGCCGCCAACTCCAAGTCATGAGTGGGGTAGTTGCGCTCATGGATCTTAAGCTGCCTCGACGCATAAGCAATAACCCAGCCCTGCTGCATCAATACACAACCCAAACCAACGCCGGATACGTCACAATAAGCTGTGAAGCCCTCACCCTCAACTGGAAAAGTCAATATAGGAGCGGTGGTCAATAACTCCTTGAGCCTAAAAAAGCTCGCCTCACACTCCTCTGACCAAACAAAGGGAACATCAACACGAGTCAATCGAGTCAACGGGGCTGCAATAGTAGAAAAGCCCTCAACAAAGCGTCTGTAGTAACTCGCTAACCCGATGAAGCTACGAACCTCAGTAACAGAACTGGGCCTGTGCCAATCACGAATAGTCTCAATCTTCGTCGGATGAACCCTAATACCCTCCTTGGATACCACGTGCCCCAAGAAGGCTACAGACTCAGCCAAAACTCGCACTTTGAGAACTTGACATAAAGCCGCTGATCTCTCAAAGTCTGGAGCACTATCCTCAAATATTGCTCATGCTCACTCCGGCTCCGCGAGTATACCAGTATGTCATCAATGAAGACGATGACAAAGAAATCAAGGTATGGCCTAAACACACGTGTCATCAAATCCATGAAGGCAGCAGGGGCATTAGTCAACCCAAACGACATCACCAAGAACTCATAATGGTCATAACGAGTCCTAAATGCAGTCTTAGGGATGTCCGCTGGCCTAATCCTCAGCTGATGGTACTCGGACCTCAAATCAATCTTAGAAAACACGGCGGCACCCTGAAGCTGATAAAACAAATCATCAATACGAGGCATGGGGTAACGGTTCTTCACCGTCACTTTGTTCAGCTTCTTGTAGTCAATGCACATCCTCATAGTCCCGTCCTTCTTCTTCACAAACAGAACAGGATCACCCCAAGGCGACACACTCGGACGGATAAACCCCTTACCTAAGAGATCCTCTAACTGAACACTGAGCTCCATGAGCTCTGCAGGAGCCATCCGGTAAGGCGGAATAGAAATAGGACCGGTGTCGGGCTCCAAATCTATGGCAAAATCAATGTCACGATCTGAAGGTAGGCCAGGTTGGTCTGTAGGGAACACATCTGCAAACTCTCTAACCACAGGAACTGAGTCAACTGAAAAGTCATCTCTACTCACATCTCGCATAAGCCAAATAAGCTAAACACCCAGAAGCAACCAACCGTCTAGCCCGCATAAAAGAGATGATCCCTGTCGGTGTCTGACTATAAGCACCCTGCCACAACACTGGGGAAATGCCAGGCATGGCTAAAGTAACAATCTTGGAGTAGCAATCCAAGACCGCATGGTAGGGGGATAACCAGTCCATGCCCAAAATCAACCATATCTAGCAGAATAAGATCAACTCTAGTATCACAACCCTGGATAGTCACTAAGCAAGAACGCAATATCTTATCCACTACTAAGGACTCACCCACCGGGGTCGAAACATGAACTGGCTCTGCCAAAGACTCAGACCTCATACCCAATCGAGGAGCAAAATAAACAGATACATACGAGAATATGGACCCGGGATCAAATAATACTGTAGCAGGCTGATGGCATAATAAAAGCGTACCTGTGATAACATTGTCAGATGCCTCAGTCGTCGCCCTCGTCGGGGCTGCATAGAAATGACCTTGAGCACCTCTGCCCGATGCATCTGATCTACTACCTAACCTGCCTCCCCGAGCTCCGCCTCTGGTACCCTATCGGCTGTCCCGATGATCCTGGCCCTGACCACCACCTCTAGCTGGAGGGGGCACTGCTGAAACTGGTCTAGGTGCAAGGGGAGCTGGTACAATCGCTCCTCGCCCTCGCCGGGGGCACTCTCTGGACCAATGGTCAAGCGTACTGCAATCAAAACACCCCGAAGCTGAACGCCCTGAAGTAACCTGACCGCGATAGGAAGGGAGGGAATCAGATCCGCTCGAACTCTGGCCCGTACTAGGACCACCCTGGTGATGCTGGCCTCCCTTAGAAGCAGGTAATGCCGCCTGAACAGGACGACTGGACCGACCCTGCTGGAACCTCTGGCGGGGCCTATCATAGGAGTCTCTCCCATTAGTCTGGGACCCACTGTAGCTGCCCTGGTAGCGTGCCCTCTTATCGCTGCCCCCTTGGGCCTCACGATGAATATGCCTCATGGATCGAGCATGGTCGACCATATCAAGAAATGAACGGCCGGCTGAAACCAAATGCTCTGTGTCGACTTTCAGACGGTACCGCAACTTACGTACAAAACAACGAACTCTCTTCTCCTCCGTGGGTAGGATCATGGTAGCATGTCGAGATAACTCATGGAGCCTCGTCTCGTACTCTGAGACGGTCATAGGGCCCTGCTCCAATCTGGAGAACTGATCACGAAGCCTATCCCTGACGCTCCGTGGCATGAATCGGGCTAAGAAAGCCTCTGAGAACTCACCCCAAGATACAGGAGGCGATCCAACTGGCCTGGACTCTCGATACGAGCACCATCACTGCCTGGCTGGCCCACAAAACTGATGAGCAGTGAAGTCGGCTCCTCTCGACTCCAAGAGGCCTAATGACTGTAGCTGCTCCTGACAAGTGAGCTGGAACTCGTAGGCATCCTGCCCCATCGCCCCTGAGAATATCGGCGGTGCCAACCTCTGGAATACCCCGAGCATCTTCTGTTCGCACAGTGGCATCTCCCCGTCCTTTAAGTCTGACACGACAGCCACATTAACTGGTGGCGGTTGAACCTCTGGTGCCGCTGCAGCAGGCTGACCCTGCGGCGCTGGAGCTGGTGCTGCTGGGACTAGTGCTGGTGCTTGTCATATCTCCCCAATAGTTGCTAGTATCTGAGTCAGCAGAGCATGAAAATCAGGAGCTGCAGTTGCAGCTGGTGCAGGTGGTGGCTGGGATGGCCCCGGCCCCACCGCCTGTGGAGTACATATGCTGCCTGAGGCTCCTCCTCCCTATCTCGGGCTGGTGCTATAGCCCTGCCTCGACCTCGGGGTCGCGTCTACCCCAAGCTGAGGCTCTACATGCAGACCCGGGTGCGCCACCCCTGGCCGCACTACCTCGCGAGCGAGCCATCCTGCGAAAGAGTGAAACAAGTGAGATTTCCAGAAACCAATAAGACACACGCTGCATGAAAGTGAAACAAAAGAGGAAATTTTCCTAAGGACATCCTGTAGCCTCCCGAAGATAAGTTACGGACGTCTCCGCACCGATCCGCAGGACTCTAGTAGACGTTAGCTCTGTACAAGTGAGACCGATAAACCTGGGGCTCTGATACCAACTTGTCACGACCCGATATTTCCGGAAATAGGCCGAAAACATGATTTCTTAACACCTATGCAGGATTCAATAACTACCCAACCCATATCCCAACTAATCAACATGCATTCACATTCTCGAGCTCAATCTAAGAGAGGAAAACCATAGCCTACCTGTAGGCCAATCACACGCGCTCCAAAATCAATTCTCCGGAGATTTCCCTTTCCGAACGTCCTCGAAACGCTGCCCCGCTATAAAAAATAGAGTCACAACATTATTACAATCGTTTAGACACCAAAATCACAACAAACGGAGACAGGTCAATTTTAGAGTCAAAATGGGAATCGTGGGACCCACGCAGAAAATTCCAAAATTAACCCCAAAAGTGGGTCCTAACCAGTTCCCCCAGCTCATGTCCCAAAATGGGATACAATTCGGGGCTCGGGAACAACACAATATCAACATGCAACTAAAACCCAAATTTTCTCAAAAATTAGAAATGGGACAACAGTGTATTTACCAAAAACGGGCGGTCTACAATAAAATCTAACAACACCACAATGTTCTCCTCGAAAAACCACTCAAGATTGCCTCAAAAATCACTGAAATTGGACCTAAAATGGCTGAGAAAACAAGTCTCAAAATCTTCCAAAATCAAGCTCACAAAAGGGTCAGTAGCAGGTATTTTTCAAAAATTACCTCAAACGGGGACTCCAAATCACTATCCGAGCTCACCAACACGTTGTCCTCGAAAAATCTCACAACTTTGCCTTTTGAATCGCCCAAATCGGTTAAGAGATGAGAGAGTTATGAGGGCTTAAGTTTGGGGAATATGTTGCTGTTTTTCTACATTTATCCAAATCTTAAAACTCCGACGGGGTGCTCCGAACTCGTTCGGAACACCGCGCATGCAAACGAGATATGCAACCATACCAAATTCGACATTCCAGACTCAACGGCGTAGTTGAAATTTCCATCAGAGGTCATTTCGATAAAAAGTGGGTCCCACTTCCAAAAGCCATTTTAAGTCAAAACCCACAAAAGGGCTCGGAAAGATATCGATATCCTCCAGACACAAAAGAAGGGTCAATCTAGACCAAACTCGACATTCCGGAGCTAACCACGCTGACGGAATTCTCATCCGAGCACGTTTACTCAGAATGTTGACCAAAGTCAAACTTAGGCTTAAACTTAAAGTTAAAACGCCTAATCGCACCGACTCACACTGAAAACCTCGGGAGTCATGACGACCATGCTACTAGCCTAAAATGACCCTTTCGGAGCTGATGGAATCGTCAGAATTGGATTCCGATGTCATCTTCTTGAACTTTTGATCGAAAATGATCGTTCAAGGTTCATAAGCTCCAAAACACAAAAACTCGCACCAAGACCAAACGAACGACCAGGTGACCGAACTGTCAGTCCCAGCAAGTCATAAATGACTTGGGGTCGCTATAGGAATGCTCTAAACGACACACAGAAGGCAAGAAATAGAAATGACCAAGAGGGTCATTGTACTTGACCCCGAAGAGATCTCATACAAGCCACTTAGCATATCATAACATAACATAACATAAGATAATATAAAAGTATGAAAAATTTAAAAACTTTATCCATACAATCAAAGTCTTTTTTTTTAAAAAGCAAGCGAAAGTCTTACTACACTTTGTCTCAAATCATCCATTACAACTTTGAATAACTCTTGGGACATAGCCCATACAATAGTCTCAAAACATAAAGAAAGATATATATAAAAGGAAATGGTGGCTTTGTCCTCAATGCTATGAGGACTCACCAAGTCTTCAACTCCTTGCACTTCTAGAAACCTATCTTTAAGAATGGAACTCAAATCACCGGACCCTATATTTGATGAGAATGTAGGCAAGAGTATGCGTTAGTACAAAAGTACTAAATATGATAGCTAGCATAACACCATAAGAGCATAATATAAGGTTAGTCAACATATATAAGACATAATCCACAAGCATAAGAGATAATAACATGATCATAAGCATAATCTCCAACATAGACATAATGTAAGCATTAGTCATCATAAAACATAGTCCATATACATAGTCAAGTCTTAGACTTTCATACCATAAGAGAGTCATTTCGTAAGTAGCTTTAAGTTATACTTGTGCAATGCATGAATAAGACCCCGTAATCCAATCCACACTAAGTATCACCTTAGGCTATCATACATACTTACCATCTTTGATCTCATCCTTAGCTTAATTCTCATAACCAAGGGAATCTCTCACTTTTAGTCAATCATAACAAGGAAGACAACTATAGCACAATCATATCTAAACATACCTCATATAAGAGAACACTTCCTTAGGTAACCTTAAGTCATACTTGTGCAATGCATGAATAAGACCCCATAATCCTACCTATGCTAAGTACCACTTTTAGGTCCTCATACTCATACTTCTTGATTTGGAGGCTAGTCCCTCTTTTTAAGACATTGGAACCCTAGAAGATACTTCTTTAAATATGTCTTAGTCCCTCTTCTTTACTTTTGAACACTATGAAATGCTTACTCAAGCATGTCTAAGTTCATTATGTTAGAACACTTGAGATGCTTCCTTAAGCATGTCTTAGTTCTTTATTAACTTGGAACACTTCGAGATACTTCTTTAAATATGTCTTAGCTCCATAATAATCTTGTATTAATTGAGAATATAGCCTTAACCGACATGAGACCACATGAGCTATCACATGATCTTCTCTGATGTTACCCACATCGAGAAGGATTGGTCTACTTGCCTAGGGTAGAACCGATTTGTTAGCTTAGTTGGACCCACTAGATAACTTTGCTACGAGGCACATAGTTATAGGATACAGAGATTCTACTAGGAAACCCGAACTCCACTTGTGAGGAACTCCATCTCATGAGATATACTTTGGGAAACTCGAACTCTACTTGTGAGAGTTCCCATCTTGGAAGCTGGACTCAACTAGGTAAAAGCTTTCATCTCAATTCAATATCTACTCGTTGCTAGGAATACATCCCAGAAGATAGCTTATTAATTTCTTACTTAATTCATGACTCATGGGGGGATGTCCTTGACAACCCATCCATGTTTCAAATGCTTCTATCACTTTATAAATTTGAACATTCTTAATTCAACATATTAGCTTTACTCTCAAAGCCCTAACACTCAACAATACTCATGACTACAAGCCCTACTCTCAAAGCTTTACCTCTTACCAACATCATTCATACCTAGATTTCAAGGCAATCTGATCACATTCTTCATTATCAAGTGATTCTAGTCATAAATCATCATAAAGGTTCAACTTCAAGCTTTACTAATCAAGACCCATCATATATACTATAATCTAATTCAATTCATGTTTACAAGCTTTCATTCATGAACAATTACTATACAAGTCATCAATTCTAGAAGATCATCAATAAATTCTCAATTTCCCCCTTCCCAAGGCACAAACCCACATTACTACAATTTCATCAATTAAACTAGGGTTAGACATGGAAAATATATAATATCATCATAATAGCATGATTCAATAATAAATCAATCATAAACAAGTATTATCCACTCAATTGGAATCATTCTCAACTTAACCCACAATATTGGAAGGAACCCTAACTTGAATTAGGGGTTCATCTGCACAATTGGGGGAAAGCTAGGGGGCTCTATGGATGGAAGAATCCATGGATGAATAAGCTATCATACCTTGATTATAAAGCCCTAAAAATACTTGCATCAATGGAGGAATTTGACATTGCTTGACCCTTTCTCTCTCTTTTCTTCTTCTTCTAGAGAGAGGATTTTTTAGAGGAAGAACTTGGGGTTTGATTTGGGTTTAGGAACTAATGACTTAATTGGGGGTGGTTAAAGGGTTAAAATAGTTTATATGGGGTTCTAAAACCATACAAAACAGCCTTACTTACTAACCACCTAATTTGGAATTTACTAAAAAGTCCTTCACTAGGCAGCCATGGTGCCAGGCACCACGACAGGGATCATAAGCCATGGTCCTTGGGCAGTGGCTTGGCTAAGAGGCTTTGGCCTCCATAAAACTAAGGCTTCTTCACGAGCCTTCCCACGAGTCGTGGTCTTTACCACTGGTCGTGAAGTGGTTCGTGAAGATGAGCCACTTTGAGGCAGCTTAAGGGTAGCTACTGCCTTAGCCACCACGAGCCGTGGTGGTGGCCGTGAAGTGGAGCAGTGCTAGGTAGCCTTAGGGCAGCCTTGTCCCTTGGCTTGGGCCTTGCCCCTTGGCCTTGGCTCTTGCCTCTTGCCTTGGCCCATGTTGCCCTCAAACTTAACCTTAGATGGTCTACTAGACAACAGGGCGTTACAATATCTCCCCCCGGGAACATTCGTCCTCGAATGACGATTCTAGGCACTTCTTAAGGTCACGACTCTAGACTAGCAACCCATCATACATGCAACTCATCTAAATGCACATAAACAAAGGAACACTCAATGCAACACAAGGGAGTATGAACTACATCTACCAACCCAAAATGCATGAAATTCTATATCTACTTATTTTCAAGGAGGAACTACCATCTCCTAACTAAAACATGCTCAACATACACTCATGGAGCCTATATGCAATTTACTCTAAAAAAGCATTCATTCAAGGAGGAAATCTTTCAACTCCAAACTAAGGCATGCTCATTAATTCATCTCATGAAGTCTATAGGCAACTCTACTCAATGCACTACAACATGAGGTAAAACAATGCACATAAGTCATTTCTATCAAGACCTAAACTTTTTCATGGACATGCATACAAGGAAATCATGGCCACACATAAACACACATTAGCCTTGCTATCTAGGCACACCATCTCCCCCTTGGAAATAAGTCTATACAAACTCTTCTAAACATCATTCACACTAAGAACAACTTCAAAGCCTAACATATCAAGTCACAAAAGACCAAACAATATCGGAATCTAATAAAGCATGAAACACATACCGGTAGTCACCTTAGGAGGTCACTCTTGATCATTTTTAGCATGGAGAGCATATGACTTAATTTGCTTTCTCTCTCTTCCCCTAGCGGTAATTAAGTACCGGGCAATTTCTCATTTTGTGGCCACTCCTACCACATCCATAACATCCTTCCATACCGGCCAAACATCTATCCTTATGTCTATTGTCACATCTAGCACAAGTAGGAAATAGGGGTCTACTATCCTTTCTTTGAGACTTAGGGTTAGATACCCTTTCTAGGTTATGTCTTGGGGAATTCTTAGAAGGACCTTGTCCGGAGAACCTTTCAAGAGGAGAATTATCATCATCAATCCTAAACCTTTCTTCAAGTTTCTCTTCCTCAATTTGATAAGCATAAATCATAAGGTGAGAAATATTCATACCATGATCAAGCATGGCCATACGACATTCTTCTACTACTAAATCGGACAATCCCGACACAAACTTACTCATTCCCGACCTAGAATTGGAGCATACTTAGACAATTGGGTGAACCTCAATTCATATTCCTTAACACTCATACCACCTTGCCTAAGGTTAATGAACTCAAGCACCAAAGCTTCTCTCATCTCTAAAGGGAAGAACCTATCTAGAAAGGCACTCTTGAACCCTTCCCACTCTATGGGACCCATTCCTACCGGTCTAACCTTTTTCTAGTTATTAAATCAAACTTGAGCAACTCCTTTGAGTTGATAAGAAGCCAGCTCCGCCTTCTCTACCGGAGTTACTACCACAAACACTTTTATTAATTCAACAACATACATAAATATGATTTAAAAGAAAAATAAAATGTATAACCTTACTCAACAAAGAATTCTACTTTAATTTAAAAATTAGAATACAAATAAAATTATGCTAATGAAAAAATAAACATAACATAAAATAATAGATAATACAAAATAAGGTTTTATAGATAATACAAAAAATTGCATGGAATCACATGAACTCATGAAGTAAAGGTTGAAAATGAGAAGAAAATGAAATATAAATAATAATAATAATAATAATAATAATAATAATAATAATAAACTTTTAGAATAATAAAAATAAAATAAAAATTCAAAATAATAAAAATAAAATATAAATGAAAATGAAAGAAAATAAAAAAATAATCAATTTATAATTATCATAATTTACAGTTCCTCCGTGTGAATCGAAAAATTATAATTACCAATCGATTACACTCAATTACCTGCCGTAAGGTTTGCGGCGTTGTTATGATGTAATATAAGAGGGAGAGAATAAGAGCTTTTAGGTGACAAGTGCGCCTGCTTAGCCACCTATTCAACTAAATCATTTTCCATGGCAGCATGCATGCGCTTTCGTGTTTGCCGTTATTTATTCCCAACTTTTGGCATCTTTCTGAAGAGTTTGTGATATTACCAATTATGAATTTAATATTTTTAAAATATGGATATATTATTAAAAAGAAGAAGAAAAAATATGTTAAAGTGAGTATTGAATCCTAATTCTCAAGGGAAACAATTCAACATTCAATTAATTGTTGGTATCTCAACATTTTTGAAATATATACATAACTATCAAAAAACAATAAAAAAAATTACGGATTCACGTGCCTCAAAATTTTACCTATATTCGCCCATGTTCAAGGTGATCCGACTTCCTTCTTTGCCTCATAAATTATTTCTTTTTTCTTGTTTGTCTAATTCGAGTTATAAATGAGTATCGTACAATTTAATTGTTTTATAAGTCATATAATTGCATTAATCTATAGTTGTTGTTTTTAGTTTATGTGATATAATTAAAAAAATTGAGAGTTAATTAAAATTTTCTTTGATGGGAACTTTTTTTATTTGTTTTAAAATATTTTAAGTTGTTAATTTATTTTGATTTACAGTACTTTTTATTAATTTCTAAATATTTAATTTTTATTTCAGAAAATGTAAAACATCATGATCAAATATAATCAAAATTTAGAAGTTTGAATTTTGAAATTTCAATTGTGTCATATAAATTGGGATAAAAGAGAGTATTATGTAAATGAGTGAATACTATAACAATTAGAAAAAAAAAATCAAGGTACTTGATGTGCCTTTTCTTTTCTTATCCATCTTGATACCGTTAGAGATTATTTTTTTTTGATAGAATATGATAGGATAGGATATTCATGAGATTAGTTATTTTATTTTTAAAATAAAATAGATAGTTTTCATTGTTTCAAATTTTAAATGATGAGATAAAGTAATTTAAATTAATTAATTATCATAATTAATTATATATATGATAAAATAATTTCATGTTTTTCCAACAAAATTGATTACTTGCTATTGAAAATTACCAGAACCAATTTAGTTATAATAGTAGTATTATTAAAAAATGTGGTGCGGTGGATAGAGCTATTGTTTCCTTTTGAATTTGAATTCAGGATATAAAAAATCTTTAATAAAAAGCGCTTCTCCCCAAATAGTGTTCTATGCGGCACGAAGCCAAATTAGTTGTGCTCTAATGTAAATTCGAATTCATGACACTCAGGAGAAATAAAAAATAAAATAAAATTTAACAGATGCAGAGTAAGTAGGCGTTTGGCCATGCGATACCATATCACGATATGGAATCGTGAGATGGAATCAGGGTTTGGACATGTGATTTTACGCTGATTCCATCTCATGATTCCATATTCTCCAAAAACCATGATATGTAAATTTCATATCATGATTTGAGATATTTTTAATACAAAAATTGATCCACAAGTTTATATTTTGTTAAAACAACCCCACATTTATATGCACTAACCATTTATTTCATATGTAAATAAAATTTATAATCACATCATTACTTTTTAAAATTTATTATTTTCACCAACATATAATCACTTTAATTCACACCAACTGATTGTTGAGTAATAAATTTATTCTCTTCATTTACTCAAACACCTAATTTATTACTTCTACCGTTTTGTATTTAATTCTCAAAGTAACAATGTTGGTTCGTCTTCTCGGTCACAGGATCGAGAAATGCAGGTTCAACGTGAGAAAATTGTCCGTACTATGTGGGAGGATTTTATTAAAAACTAGTACACTACACTTTATGTTCATTTTTGTTATTAAATTAAAGTTAGATGAAACAGTTACTTAAGTGGAGAACAAAGCTTTGTAATAATTTATTATGCGATTTTATAAATTTTTGTTTATTTGGTAAGATTGAATAAACAATTTGGGCTATTTTAATAGGTTTACAACTTATGAAATTCTTATGTTTATGAGAAAATATACAACACAAAAATTTCATATCGCATGTCCAAATAAACTTCAATTTCATCTCATAATTTCATATTATGATATCATATCATGATTCTATATTATGATACCATATCGCATGGTCAAACGGGCCCTAAGGATGTTATGAATCGTTATTTCTTATACATATATACATTTTTTTAAATTATTGTCAGTATAATTAACTACTTATGAGGAAATCAATGATTTTTATTTATAAAGATATAATAATGAATTCAATAAAGTTGAAATTAGTTGGGATAGTCCGTTGTCAAATCTCTACGTCAAGACTGCCACGCTAGCTAATTTCGCGGCAAAATTTGGATGTTAACTCAAAGCTTTTACCCACGTGTCGGCTAATGTGCGCCAACGAAGGTATTCGCTTCTACACACGTGGAACCCCTGCTAAAATATCACCATGAAATTTTTATTCTTTCATTTTTACCTAATAAATTCTGTATTTTATTTTACTTTTTATACATTACTATTTTGTGTTTTAATTTATGGAATGATTTTTTAATTTATTTTGATATTTTTAATTATATTAATATTCAATATTTTCTTGGGAAAAAAGGACAAATATACTCGAACTATTATAAATGTTATCTAGATACCATCCGTTATACTTTTGGGACAATGGTGTCTCTGTCGTCCAAAAACTAGAGCATATATACCTCTTATATTAACGGACATACATGTGTCATAATCTTATCCATCGATCCGACATATATTAAATATCAGATCGGCGGATAAAATTGCACCACATGTCCCTATTTAGCCTTCTGTTAGAATGAAGGACATATATACTCTAGTTTTTTATGGCAGGGGCACTAATGTACCAAAAGTATGACAGAGGGTATCTGCATATCATTTATGATAATTCAGAGGTTCCCTTTTCCCTATTTTCTTTAATTAACATTTTAATAAAGGGAACAAAGACAAATATATCCTCGAACTATCATAAATGATATGCAGATACCCTCCGTCATACTTTTGGGACATTGATGCCCCTGCCGTCCAAAAACTAGAGCATATATATATACCCATTAATTAGGAATATTCTTAGCCCTTTAATCAGTGGCAGACCCAGGATTTGTGTTCAGGAGATTTGTAAAATAAAAGTATAAACGTGTAAATAAGTCTTTAGAAATGGGAACCTTGAATTCTTTTATACAGAAAATTACCTTATATATATAGTATAATTTTTTGCCAAGGGGGTGGATCCCACGTGGATTTTAATTAATGCGTAAATCATGGACCTAACGATTTTACTTCACCTGCGTGACAAGGATGACCAGATACAGTTGTATTATGGCGTGTGTGCCGTGTGTCACATGATCCACGTGCATAACCACTGTTTGTACACTTGTAACTTCTCCAACTATAAATAAAATTAGGAAAAAATAAATACCTTGTACCTTTTTAAAGGAAAGGAAAGGAAAAAAAAGTAGTGATGATGGCGGAATGTGTAGGAAGGGCAGTAGAATCAAAGAAATCAATAGTTGGACGTTCGAGAAAAGGTTGCATGAGAGGTAAAGGCGGTCCAGAAAACGCGTTGTGCACATATAGAGGAGTGAGACAAAGAACATGGGGCAAATGGGTAGCTGAAATAAGAGAACCAAATCGTGGAGCACGAATTTGGTTAGGCACTTTCAATACTTCAATCGAAGCAGCCAGAGCCTATGACGACGCAGCTCGCCGCCTTTATGGTTCTGATGCGAAGCTCAATCTCTCAGAAGAATCAACTGACACAGAAATTAGTTGCATGGAAAACAACATAATCGAGGAATGTTCTGTACTTGAGGAAGCATCCATATTTAAAGATGGAAACGGGGAGTATTTGGTGTGGGATACTCCCGCACCTAATTTGCTTGGCTTGGATTTTCATGGAGACGCTACATCTTTCAATTGGACTGATGAACCTCAAATCATGTATTGATTTTCAGTCCTTACTTGTCTAGTAACTCTTTTCTTCCTTTTCATTTTAATTTGTGGGGAGAAAAAAACGAAAATTCATGCAATTTCTAGCTAGTATAGTTAGTTAGTAGGTTTGTTAGTTTTTTTCCTTTTAGTAATTTCTTTCTAGTTAGAGAATAGTAAAATTAGTCCACTGGTATTACTAATGTTTGTAGTGTAAGATGGGACGTTAGTTAAAGGTTGTTGTACTGTGTGTATTGGATTTTGTTTTGCTGTGTATAATAATTAATTCAATTATTTGTAAATCTCAAAGTAGCAAAATCAAAAGACTTCAAATTTGAGATACACATTTCACCTTTAGATTTTGCTACTGTGAAGAGTTGTACTAAATACTTAAGGGTGAAATGTGTATCTCGTAATTGTGCATGGATGTTGCGGACGAGGAAATATGAGTATTCGGATAGATTTCGTATTTATAAGTACATTGGCGAACATAGTTGTGGCGTTGAACATGCCAATAATAGTCATAGATAAATTTCAATCAAAGTGATTGCTTCACTTTGTGTAAAGTGTAAATATGTATCGTGATGGTAAGGATTCAAATGTTAAAGAGATTCAAAGAGCTATGCTTAATTTTTTTCATTGTAGTCCAAGCTATTGGAAATGTTGGAAGGGTGGTGTGGTTGCTAAGGAAATGGTCCGAGGGACACCGGAGAACAAATATTCATGCTAACCGGCTTTTTCTTAGATGTTTGAGACACTTAATGTTGGTTCTAGTTATTGTCTCATGGTAAACGAGGATAGTCATAGGTTCATGTATTATTTCTTGGCCTTTGGTGCTTGCATTAAGGGATTTGCCCACATGAGAAAGGTAATTGCAGTTGATGGCACTCATTTACATGGTAAATACGAGGAGGCGTGTTGTTGAGCACTGTTACACAAGATACGGAGAATCATGCTTATTCAATTGCCTTTTGTGTCGTGGACAAAGAGAATGATGCATCTTGGACATTCTTCTTTGAGAAATTGAAGGAGATTGTGGTTGATGAACCAGGTTTGTGTTTTTATCTTCGATAGACACAAGAGTATCACCAACGATACTGTGAACGTTTACAATCATGCTCACCACGGATATTGTATGAGGTACTTGGGTAAAAATTTCCACGTAAATCATCATTGTGGAGATTACCTTTATCTTTACTACAATGCGGCAATAGATTGTGTAATGATGATACTAAAAAAGAATACGTGCCTAAAATGTATGATCCTTTGTTAAATGGACCATATCGAGGAACAATAAAAAAGGGGTTATTCTTTGGAGGAGTTTGACAATCATTTTGTAGAATTCAAAAACAAATGCCCCGTAGTAGCCGTCGTCCTTGAGCATGATATTGGTTTTGAGAAATGGAGCAGGGCACATTTTCCTGGCAATAGATATGATGTGATGACCACAACTATCGCCGAGTCACTCAATGCTATGTTGATAGATGAAAGAGAGTATCCCGTGGAAATCTATATTTAATTCGATTGCTAAGAGGTTTGGAGAATTCTTTAGGGAGAGGCATGCATATATCCTCAAATCAATGGGTAATCAAATGGTGCCGACTGCGAAAAAAATTGCAAGAAAAAAAATGATAGAGGGCGACTCCTTGTATGTGGAGAATATAATCGAGGACGACAATCAATTTACCGTGTTTGGTGCGGGTGTTACTGCCTATGTGGAGCTACTGAAAAAGTCATGTTCATGTAGGGAATATGACTTGATCAAGATACCTTGTGCTCACGCGATGGCCGTTTTGCGATCGAAACATGGCATTGAGTATGGTATGAGCATCTATGAGTACTCTTTGCCTTTGTATAAAGTTGAAGCGTACCTTCTTGCATACATGGATTCTATTAATGTTGTCCCTCTCGAGTCGAAATGGTGTGCTCAAGAAGCATTGCTTAATGTGAATATTTTTTCGCCTCTTGTCGATACCAAGCTTGAAAGCAAAAGAAGAAAATGTGTCAAAGACATCGGTGGTGAGAATTTCAAGAGCAAGAGAAGGAACAAATTTTCAACTTGTAATAGAACCGGACACAAGAGAACTACATGTGTGAACAATAATAAATCTTAAACAAGCTTGATTGAATTTGTTTTTGTAATGAAGCTACTGATTGTTTTTTGCAACTGTAATCGAGTTTCTATTTTTTTTTTTGCTACTGTAATCAAGCAACTGCCAACATTTTCGTCAATTTATTGTCATCTATTATCGTAATAACTCATGATCTAATATAGATCAATCAAAAGACGACATACATTTTGTACACTGTCTATATATATGAAAATTATTATTATATGAAAATTCATGGTATTTGTAATGCAATGATTCTAATGCATGAATTAGAATATGATTAAGAACTAGAATTAGAATGATATTTGTGACTATTTTTTATGCACCAAATCAGACAATCCTTAAGAAATAATCTAAGTATAACTAATACAAGCATTATTTGCATATACACTCTACCAAACAAATCCTTAATGAATTGTCAAAAATATAGATGTTACCATTACAAAAAGTAGCAATTTGAACTTTTTTTACCGTTGTAAAATGTGTATATCTAAATATTTACTGGTTATCAAAATATATAAATCTTTTATACAATCGATACATCTATATGTGTAAGGTGTATGTATGACATATGAGATTTATACTCTGACTTTAGTAAGGTATATTCGGTTTTATATCTATGTTAACGCATTATCGTTACTTCACCAACTAGAATCTGACACTTATATATAGACCAACTAGAATCTAACACTTATATTGGGTGTGGTGATTAGTGATGTACGAGGAAGAATTGTGGTTATACAATCAACATCCTTAGAACAATGTTTGAGAAAACATAAGTATGTTGTGAGGATGTCACTTGTTCAACCACACATTGTTATTGCCACCCCAATTTATATGGACTCATACATGATCACATGCTTATGTTGTAAACATGTTGATTGTATAACCACACATAACTATTCCTCATTCATACCTGTGCATTCTTCACACATAGTTTGAAGATGTTCATTGTATAACTACAACTCTTTCTCATACATCATTTATCTCCACCCTCAATGTATTAATTTGGACCTTTACATTACTTGTTTAAACTTATTTAATTTAATAAATTTCAATAATATTGTTTATTATTAGT
Source organism: Solanum verrucosum (assembly GCF_900185275.1). Taxonomy (NCBI): domain Eukaryota; kingdom Viridiplantae; phylum Streptophyta; class Magnoliopsida; order Solanales; family Solanaceae; genus Solanum; species Solanum verrucosum. The sequence goes on from NW_026020371.1 coordinate 507,746, forward strand.
TAATCATTCTCCCTTTTAAATTATACTAGCTACAGTCTATATTTAAGCGTCATACTCTAGTAGGTGCAGTATAGAACATTTATGGATCATGATATCAACCCGTATTTACCTTATTAGTGTTGAAGTGTAGATGTCGTTGGTACAATCTAAACCAACCACATGAAAAAATATTGACTGTCTTAATTATCTATATTTTTTGTCCAACAGTGACAATACTCAATTATCCAAGTTTTACAACGGTAACAAAGTACAAATTGCTACTTTTCAACGGTAACATTTACTTTTTTAGTGTATAAAAAGAAGAATTCAGGAACTTTGTCATCCTATTCTATTTTATAATACTTAAACATCTCTTTTTATTATGTCTCAAGCATCTCAAACATTCAATGCAAAAAAAGCTTACGTTTGTCGTTGTGGTAATTTAGCTATGTTAAGGACGTCACACACCAATATTGTTACGACCTGATTTCGAAAACTAAGGGTTTCGAAACCGCTTCGCAACTTTGGCAAATTTTGTTAAGTTTTTGAAAAAATCATAATTTGGAAGTCGCCACTTAAGGAAAAATTAAGAAAACCATTTTAAAAGGAAATTTTGAAAGAAAATATTTTAAATAAAACCAGAGTCGGGTAAGAGTTCAAATAATTCTCTAAGGAAGGGTTTAGGCATCTTAGAGAATCCGCTAACACACGATTGACCGACGGAGTTAAAAATTTGGCTAACTTTGTAAAAATGGTTACTTATGAAAATCTCGTTTGAAACTTAGATAAAAATCTCTTGATATTTCTAAAAATCTCAAGAATAATCCTAACTTAAAACTTTTATCCATAGTCATGTTTTGAATCATACAATTAATGCTAACTCATAAACAAGGATTAAAGGACCTTGTTTAACAACTATGAAATGATATTAAAGATCCTTAAGTCATTCATAGAAAGTCCTAAGTTAAATTAAAAGATAACTAATTTATTTTAAGAAACTTAACAATTTTATCCTATTCAAAAATTTGAACTAAATAATTAGTTCAAACTCATAAACATGGATTCAAACTAATTATTAATTATGAAAGAATATTGATAATTCTTAAGTTAGTCTAAGAGCTTAAGCTTTGCAAGAGTTTTGAAAATTTAAATACTTAATACACAACTAACGAAATAGAAGAGTTATTTAAAAACTTCCAAGGATTCATCTAAGTTAGATAAAATAAATGTTAAAAGTTAAAAGCAAATATCACAAAATCACATTATAAGGAAAATAAAAGTGCGAACAGAACTTGGACAAATTTAAGTCCACTTGCTGCTTCTTAGTTGTTGCTGCTGGCGCAATTTTCAAACTTTTTAAAGTCTGAAAAATGCGAGTTTCAGCCCTTTGAAGTTGCTGCAACTCTGCCTCATTTCAGGTGTCCAAATTTCGGCCAATTTGAACTGAAAGCACTTTCATTTCAACTCTTTGAGCTGTTGTTGCCACTGATCTGTTGGTATTTCTTGGGTTTTAACCCAATGATATTAACTTCCCTTTCAATCGGTTTAAAGGAAGTTGACTCGGAGAGAGGATACAAGGGAATGAAAGTTCGAATGGACTCAAACGGGAGAGTTCATGCAAAGAAGATGAATAAAATGATTAGCACATGTGAAGTAAACAAGTAGGAGTCGACACTTACAATAAAACAACTCAAAGCAGCAAATTGGTCAAATATTTGATATTCTAATAATAACATATTCCTTGTTAACTAATTTAACACCAATTTGTCCATAATGAGCTAAAACACCCAACTTTGTGCAACATAGAATAATTAAAACTTGAAAGAAAATCATTAGACCTCCAGGTAACATAATCAACTAGGTATTATATGTCTCATCAAACCAGAATGTCAAAGAGTCTTAAGAAATCACAACTAACTCTAAAATGCAAGAGACTACCCATATGATTCACTTTAAAATTGAGATAAATCTGATCGAATTTTAAAAATAAAAATGAATAAAACAGACCATTGTTTAAGCAAGCAGGTAACCACATTTAACAAGTTAATATGATACCGCTTTGTGGAAACCTAGAACAGAAGAAAGTCTCTTTAGGATGGCTCTGTCCTAGCTAGACCGAGTCTCATAGTCCTGTCTCAACCAATTCAAGCATGGATCTAAAGATAATGAGTTAAAGAGTTTTCATTTATCCGAGCCTAACTCTTTGGGAAACACTATTAAAAAACTGCTTAAAAATGACGTATTGAAAAGCGACGGACAGCGTCGCTAAAAAAAGCGACGCATTTTGCCACACTGTCCGTCGCTTTTTAGTAAAAATAATTATTTTTAAAATTATTTTACAAAAAGCGACGGACGACATCTCTTAGTCCATCGCTTTTTTTCATGGATTTTTGCGTCAAATATATAAATAATTAATAATTATTTATTTAATATATATAGCGACGCCGTCCGCCGCTTTTATTAAAAATAATTATATATAAATTAAAAATTAACGACTCTGTCCGTCACTTTTAATTTATTTTATTTTATTATAAAAAAAAATTTATGGCGACGGACGACATCTTTATATCCATCGCTTATTGGTCAAAATATATGGTCAACTATTTTTAAAAAGCGACGGACAGTGTCTCTTAGTCTGTCGCTTTTTTGGTCAAAATAATAGTCAACTATATTTAAAAAAAGCGACGGACTTAGAGACACTGTCCGTCGCTTTTTATTAAATATTTGAAAGATAGATCACTATTTTCTTATTTTCCTCTCTCTCTTCACTCTTATTCTCTCCCTTCTCTCTATATTTATCCTCTACCCGTCACCGACGCCGCCCTTCCCCGTCGCCTGCGCCGGTCGGCGTCCTCTCCCAGGTCTGCCCTTCCCCGTCGCCGTCCGCCTTCGCCGGTCCCGTCGCTACAGTGCTGCTGCCTCTCCTTGTTAAGGTTAGGGTTAAATTTTAGTTTTTTTTTTCAATTGTAGTGATTATAATTGATTGTTTGTTAGTATGTTATTGTTTTTGTTTGTTGGGTTGTGTTATTCAATTGTTAATTTGATTTGATTATTGTTAGTTAGGTATAGATAGTTGAAGATTTTTATTTTAAGGTTTTTTTTTTAAAAAATTGGGCATTGTTAATTAGTGAAGAATTAACATTTTTGTACTTTAGGACTAGTTTAAACTTGAGAATATGTAATTTGAGGTTGAATTGGGATTTTTTTGGATTTGATTTTAGGACTAGTTAGTAAAGTGTTAATTTGAAGTTAGAAATTAGTAATTGAAGTGTTATGAGTAGATGATGAATGTTTGAATGTCATGAATTTAGATAATGAATGTTTGAATGCCATGAACTTAGAATTTGAAGTTGAACTTAGAACTTGAATTTGAACTTAGAATTTGAAGTTAAACTTAGAACTTGAACTTGAACTTGAAAGTAGAACTTGAACTTAGAACTTGAACTTGAACTTAGAACTTGAACTTGAACTTAGAATTTGAACTTGAACTTAGAACTTGAACTTGAACTTGAAATTAGAACTTGAACTTAAACTTGAACTTGAAGTTGAACTTGAACTTAGAACTTGAACTTGAAATTAGAACTTGAACTTGAATTTAGAAATTGAACTTGAACTTAGAACTTGAACTTGAACTTGAACTTAGAACTTGAACTTGAACTTGAACTTAGAACTTGAAGTTGAACTTAGAACTTGAACTTGAAATTAGAACTTGAACTTGAACTTGAAATTAGAACTTGAACTTGAACTTAGAATTTGAACTTAAACTTAGAACTTGAACTTGAAATTAGAATTTGAACTTGAAATTAGAACTTGAACGTAGAATTTGAACTTGAACTTATATAAAACTTGAACTTGAAATTAAATCTTTAACTTAAACGTAGAACTTGAACTTGAAATTAGAACTTGAACTTAGAATTTGAACTTGAACTTGAAATTATAATTTGAACTTGAACTTGAACTTGAAATTGGAATTTGAACTTGAACTTAGAACTTGAATTTGAAATTAGAACTTGAACATGAACTTAGAATTTGAAGTTGAACTTATACTTGAACTTGAAATTAGAACTTGAACTTGGAACTAATTAGCTTGAATATATAACTAATTAAGTTTTGAAATTAGTTATGAACTTGAATTGAAAACTTGAATATATATATATATATATATATATATATATATATATATATATAATATATATATATAACTAATATTTTTAGATTTGAAATTTATATTTAACTAATTTTAGAACTTTTCGTGCTAGGCAACTGAGGTTGGTGCTTCTAAATTTCTAAAGTTCAAGTACAATTGTTTTCAATAATGTGTTTCTGTCCATCTAGTATTGATACTTAACTTTAATTCTAGTGATTATAATTGATTGTTTGTTAGTATATTATTGCTTTTGTTTGTTGGGTTGTGTTATTCAATTGTTAATTTGATTTGATTATTGTTAGTTAGGTATAGATAATTGAAGATTTTTATTTTTGGGTTTTTTAAAAAAAAAATTGGGCATTGTTAGTTGGTGAAGAATTAGCATTTTTGTATTTTAGGACTAGTTTAAACTTGAGAATATGTAATTTGAGGTTGAATTGAGATTTTTTTGGATTTGATTTTAGGACTAGTTAGTAAAGTGTTAATTTGAAGTTAGAAATTAGTAATTGAAGTGTTATGAGTAGATGATGAATGTTTGAATGTCATGAACTTAGAATTTGAAGTTGAACGTAGAATTTGAACGTGAACTTAGAATTTGAACGTGAACTTAGAACTTGAACTTGAACTTAGAACTTGAACTTGAACTTAGAACTTGAACTTGAAATTGAAATTAGAACTTGAACTTGAACTTAGAACATGAACTTAGAATTTGAAGTTGAACTTACAACTTGAAATTGAACTTAGAATTTGAACTTGAACTTGAACTTAGAACTTGAACTTGAACTTAGAACTTGAACTTGAACTTAGAACTTGAACTTGAACTTAGAACTTGAACTTGAACTTAGAACTTGAACTTGAAATTAGAACTTGAACTTGAACTTGAACTTGAACTTGAAATTAGAACTTGAACTTGAACTTAGAACTTGAACTTGAACTTGAACTTAGAACTTGAACTTGAACTTAAAACTTGAACTTGAACTTAGAACATGAACTTGAACTTAAAACTTGAACTTGAACTTGAACTTAGAACTTGAACTTGAAATTAGAACTTGAACTTGAATTAGAACTTGAACTTGAACTTGAATTAGAACTTGAACTTGAACTTCGAATTTGAACTTGAACTTAAACTTAGAACTTGAACTTGAACTTAGAGTTTGAAGTTAAACTTAGAACTTGAAATTAGAACTTGAACTTAGAGCTTGAACTTGAACTTAGAATTAGAACTTGAACTTGAACTTGAACTTGAACTTGAACTTAGAACATGAACTTAGAATTTGAAGTTGAACTTAGAATTTGAACTTGAACTTAGAACTTGAACTTGAACTTAGAACTTGAACTTGAAATTAGAACTTGAACTTGAATTTAGAACTTGAACTTGAACTTAGAACTTGAACTTAGAATTTGAATTTGAACTTCACACCATTCTCTAATAATGCTTCGCCTTATTCATGCTGGCCGATATTTCTTACTCCGTATAATCTTCCTCCTGAAATGTGCATGACCAGTCCCTACATCTTTCTAAGTTGTGTTATTACAGGTCCCCATAATCCAAAAAGTTTGATTGATGTCTATCTACAACCATTGATAGATGAGCTCAAACAATTATGGTTTGAAGGTATTTTGACTTATGATATATCAACTAAGCAGAATTTCGTTATGCGTGCTTCTTTAATGTGGACTATTAATGATTTTCCTACATACGGAATGTTGTCTGGTTGGATGATAGCTGGAAAATTAGCATGTCCGTATTGTATGGAAAATAGTAAGACATTCACTTTAAAGCATGGCAGAAAAAAATACATGGTTTGATTGTCATCGCCAGTTCTTGCCAATGGACCATGATTTTAGAAAGATAAAAAATGCATTTAGGAAAAATAAGGTTGAAAGTGACCCCCCACCTCCATTACTCACAGGGCATCAAATTTGGGAGAGAGTTTCTCAATTACCTAAAGTTACAGAAGCTTCACCTTCTAAACTTCCTGGATATGGTGTTGAGCATAATTGGACCAAGCAAACCATATTTTGGGAGTTGCCGTATTGGAAGGACAATCTGCTACGACATAATCTAAATGTGATGCACATTGAAAAAAATTACTTTGACAATTTGTTTAACACTGTGATGGATGTTAAGGGTAAGACAAAAGACAATCCAAAAGCTAGAATGGACATAAAGGAATATTGTAGGAGAAAAGAGTTATGGCTGCAGGAATTACATAATGGTAAAATAGTTAAGCCCAAAGCCAACTTTTCATTCACATTGGATGAGAAACGTGAAATTATTGAGTGGGTTAAAAATTTGAGGATGTCGGAGGGCTATGCTTCGAATTTAGGAAAGCGGGCAGATATGAATGAAGGAAAATTGATAGGTATGAAAAGTCATGATTGTCATGTGTTCATGGAAACTTTAATTCCTATCGCTTTTAGCCATCTTCCCGAAAGGATATGGAAACCAATCACAGAGATAAGTCTTTTTTTAAAGATTTGTGTTTTGGAAAGTTATTGGAGAGTAGTTTAGACAGGATGGAGGAAAATATTCTTGTTACTACTACTAAGTTGGAGAAGATATTTCCATGTGGTTTCGCATCTTCCAATTCACCTTGTACAAGAGGCGCGCCTCGGAGGTCCGGTTCAAACAAGATGGATGTATCCATTTGAGAGGTATCCATTTGAAATATTCACTAAGTTATATATATTCGCCAAGTCTTTTATATATTAACATATATATACATATATACATGCAGAAAAATTGGTAGTTCGAAGCAAACGATTAAGCAAAGGGGAAGGATCGAAGGATCATTTGTTCAAGGTCATATTGGGAGAGAAACAAGTGATTTTTATTCTTATTACTTTGGTCATGATGTGTCATGTAGGAGAAACAGGCTCAATCGCAATGATAAAGGCGATATTGATCCTTTATTTTCACCTATATCAATATTTAATCAAAATGGTCGAGGATCTAAAAAGCGTGGAAAGCGAGGCTTCACTGATATGGAAATGCAATTAGCTGTGACACATATTTTACTTAATTGTCCAGAGATTCAATCATATGTCAAGTAAGTGTTAAAAATATATTATTAAATTACATACTAATAAGTGACCATTAACTAACGAAATACTTGAATGTAAAATGATCAGCTTGTTCGTAAACACATGGGGTAATGAAGCCATTTATACAGAATTTTTCAAATGGCTGAGGAACTATGTAAGTGTGCAATAACTAACTATGTAAGTGTGCAATAACTAAGTATTTAATAATACATTCATGTTATACTAAATTATATTACTTGAAATAACAATCACGTAGGTTTACGATGAATACTCAAGTGTCCAATATTTGCAATTAGTGAAAGAAGTAGCACTTGGACCTGAATCTCAAGTACTGACAATGAATAAGTATTGTGTCAATGGTTTTAAGTTTCAAACTGAAGAAGTTTCTAGGAACAAGAAAACAAATAATAGTGGTGTCTACATACAAGGTGATGTTGATGGTACTGGTCAAACTATTAAATATTATGGTGTCATTCAAGAGATTATTGAAGTGAGGTATTCAGGTTGGCCAAAGAAAAAGATTGTATTGTTTCGGCGAGAGTGGTTTGACCCATCACATAGAGGCACAAAGGTGGACCATCAACATAATATAATTGAAGTTAAGCACACCAGGAAATACAAAAGTTATGATCATTTTATTATGGCAGAAGTACTCATTACCCTCCTGAACTTGAAGCTTTTTATACGGTGTACACCTAAACTAAATTCCATTTTAATTACCCTCCGAACTTGTTTATTCCTCCGTCGCGTACACCTTTTTCGTCCACCTACTCCTGTTGGGACTACACGCGCGCGACAGCTGTCTAAATTGGTGATGTGGATTTCCACCTGGATAAATAATAGCCACCTGGATAAACTAATATTGCAAAAAATAAATTTCTTAAATTTAAAATTCATTGTTTAAAAGTTATTTTTGAATAAGGGCTGATTTCGCGGAACTCCTTCTGGATTTGGGTTTTTCTAGACGTGAAGTTGGTCGATTAAATTTCAAATTTGTCTGAAATTCTTACGAAGTAAGTGTTAATCTTTGTTTCCTTTACTTTTCGTTTACATTTTGCCCTATTTTTCGTTTAAAATATGCCAAATATTAAAGAAAAATGAAGATTTTACGTTTTTTTTTACCGTTGTAGCTTTGTGATGTGGCAAAAAATCACTTCCTCACGCGCCTAATAGAGTGTGTTGTCAATTTCTACGCCAGGTGGACGAAAAAGGTGTACGCGACAGAGGAATAAACAAGTTCGGGGGGTAATTAAAACAAAATTTAGTTTAGGTGTATATCGTATAAAAAGCTTCAAGTTCAGGGGGGTAATGAGTACTTTTGCCTTTTATTATTGCACAAAATGCTAAACAAGTGTATTACGTTTCATATCCATTGCGTAGAGACAAAGTTGATTGGTGGGTTGTTATAAAAAGTAAGCCTGTGGGAAGAATTGAAATTGACAATATCTTAGATGTGGCGTATCAAAATGATGTTGCAATTGTTCAACAACAAGTTGATGTTGAATTGGAAACCACACTACAACATCCTCAACACATATTAGAAGAAGTATTTGATGATGAGATACTGAATGTTGAGGAAGAAATATCCGAGAATGAGGAAAATGAATCATTTGATGACGAAGAATGGGACGATAATGAAAATGAAACAACTGAGGAGGAAGAATGGGAGAATGATGGAATTGAAACAAGCGAGGAGGAATAGTGTAGAATGAAATCTAGCTAGTATATATGTAAGTGTATTTTGTTAATTTTATTTAATTTATTATTTTTATATATATTATACATGTAAATTTGCATACAGATGTCATCAGGCGGTGACGGTGATAGACATCGCGAGCATCTTGGAGTTAGCTAGACTAAACAGGCTAAGAAGAAGAAGTCTAGGAGACCGATATATCCTGAGGATATTGCAGGATCCATTTCTTCTGCGCTAGAGCACATCAGCCATGATACTCATTTATTTGTTGTTCCATTTGGTACATCGAATCCTCGGCAATATTATCCTAATTACCGTCGATCAGCCGGTGCTTCATCTACTTCACAGGCATTGCATTCACGACGCTACGAGGACCTACCTTTATAGGCTATTCGTCGAGCACGACCCTTATTGGAAGGTACTCCATCTCCCACAGGTACATCTCCTCAGTTATCTGCCATGAGGCTTGGAGATTCTAGTAGCGAACAGTCAGATGTTATGGCCGGTACGCCTCCATTGACTCAGCGTTTTGTGCATCATGATGTATCGCCCTCGTCTACAGCTACACCTAGTGCTACACCACATGATACGATGTCTGCTCTAGCTCCTGGCCAGAATGACAGACTTGGTAGAGTTATGATTGAGTCGGATGGATCATCGTAAGTTTGTTTTGTTATCTATTTGTTAGTTTATTTTATTTATTTCTTATACTTTAATATATTATTCATGAACTAACATGTTTATTATGTGTTTTGCAGGTGGCATCCTGCAAAGGATGCTGCCCAGGCTTTAAAAGAGTGTGTTAGAAGACTCTATACACAAGCTTATCACTCTTGGAATGAGATTCCAAACAGTATACGCCAAGCGATGTTTAATAACTTTAAGGTATATATTTTTTAGTTAAGTTTAGTATACTTTACTTTTTTTTACTATTAATCTAATTAACGTTATTCAATTTTTTTTGAGACTATGTGTACTTGGGAGTCGAGGTACAATTTGGTCATTGGGACCACATTTGAGAGGAAGGCATCTGCCAGACTATCTAGCTGGTAAGGAAAGTTCGGGATAGTGGTGAACGTCCCGGTTGGGTGTTGCCTCATGTTTTTGATGAATTGAGTCAGTATTGGAACACAGACAAGTTTAAGGCAATATCAGATCAAGCCAAAAAGGCTAGAGGCAGTCTTAAAAGTGGCTCGTTGCACACCGGATGTGCAAAGACGGTTGGAACAATTACATGAGGGATGGCAAGTTCTAATTCAAACTTTTAAATAAATAATTAGATGATTCATATATATCGTTATAAATTTCAGTTTTTATTTATAGAAAAAAGAATTGGGACGCAATCCCATTGAACTAGAGGTTTTCAAGAAGACTCATGTCAGGAAGAAAGAAATTGAGTCGGATCCGGATATGTGGGTGGAGGAAAAGGCCGAACGAACTTTTGTAAGTTATTTAATATGAATAATATATATTAATAGTGAATATATTTATGATATGTATATATATTGATGTCAATTTTTATATTTAATATGCAGAATGACTTTCATTTGTACGTCGCTGAGAATCTAGAAGTTCGGTCCAATTGACCCCTGAATTGCCCACCCAAATTTGGAAAGAAAAAGTGGTAGGGGGTACACACAAGGGTAGATGCTATGGTCTAGGCTCTCGAAACGATGTTAGACGACTCCAATCAGGCTTAGAAGGTATTGGATCATCACGTCAAGCCGAGGCACTTGACCGTGTTCAGATTGCTGCTATGTCAGATCAAATAGCTAAACATACAGCGGCACTAGCAGAGTCGGAGCGGAGAAGAGTAGCTGAACAAGAAAGCATGAGTAAGACCGTTCAGCAAATCAAAGAACAAGTGATGAACCTCGCTCGTCGACCTACTACTTCGGCTCCCGATGACACCGACGACGAGAGTGATGAGGATGATTATGTAGATCTCACTCCCTAGTTTAGATCTCTAGACATTTATGAACCTTTTGAAATTTTAAAACGAATTTTAAAAGACTTTATAAGTCTTTAATTTATGATTTAGATACTTCTGAATGTTATTTTAAGTTTGTTGTTTTATGTATTGGTTAGATTGTTTATAATTGTGTGTGTTTGATCGGCCTGAATAGTGTAGAATTGAATTGCATTTGCAGGTGGGCAACAAAAACTGCCAATTTCTGCTGTCAAAAATATTGCAGAAAAGCGACGGACAATGTCCTTTTATCCGTCGTTTTTCTGGAAATTTCAAAAATAAAATTTCCAGAAAAGCGACGGACTACGTCTCCCTGTAGAAATTTAAAAAAATTAAATTAAAATAAAGCGACGCAGTCCGTCGCTTTTTTAAAAAAAAATCAAAAAAAAGAAGCAAAAAAGCGACTCAGTCCGTCGCTAAAAGAGACGCAGTCCATCTCTAAAAGCGACGCAATTCGTTGCTTTTTTAGCGATACACTCCGTCGCTATTTGAAAAACATTGTTGTCCATCGCTTTTTAGCAACGCAGTCCGTCGCTTTTTGAAAAGCTTCGAGCTAAAAAGCGACGGAAGTGACTGCGTCGCTTTTCCGTTTATTTTGACCAAACAAGCAACGCAGTCCGTCGCTTTTGGCCGTTGTTTTTTGACAATTTTTCAGTAGTGAAATGCTAAAGAGCAGCCCAAAGGTGAGTTATGTATGTCTAATAAAGGAGCAATTAGAAAGAGATCAATAGTCATACACTCGGATTGCAAAGTCGAGTTGGTATAAAAGTAACTAACAACATATAGATTTATGAACTTGACTAAGTTAAGGAAACATTCTCTAAATTATCAGAAAATCAGCCATAAAGAGAGTGTAGTGTAAAATAGGCAGGCTCAAATAGATAACTTAAGCGAAATTATATATTATTCTAGCAAACGGGAACCAGTCCACCATGATTCTTAAGCAAATAAATTCAACTAAGATGGTTTCATTAAGCCTAAACTTTATAAATTATCACAGATTCATATGAATGTAAACAATGGGAACTTATATATCTTTACAAGAACTAAGAAGAAAGAGCAAAGACACCAACATGAAATACAACCAGGCAAGGCAGTGTATAAAGCAACCATTGACATCAATTAAAGGATAATAACAAAAAGGGAAGGGATACAACTGTTTCCTATTAATCAAGCATGAAAGAACATGCTGAGAAATTGGAATAAAAGCAACATTCAGAAAGAAAAATAACATGAACACCATTTATGATACTCGATAAACATACCTATATATTAAGACACATAATAGAAATAAGCAAGAGCTAAACTTGGCTAATCTACATGACTATAGGAAATACCCAAAACTGAAAATGACAGATTATTAGGAAGAGAAAACCAACTAAGCCAAAGTTAATTTTTACTTGGAATAAACAACAACAACAACAAAAGAACACTTAAGATAATGAGGAAAACAACAATTTATTTTTCTATGCTATAGCAGCTAATACCAAACACGATTCCAATGAGCAAAACATAATTGAGAGCGGACAAAACATTGAAATAAAGAGAGGATTACCTGGTTCTAGGCAACGAATCAGAGGACGAGTTTGACAGAGACAATTCCACCACCTCCTTCAACTCAAACAACCACAAAAGCTACAAAATTTTGAACTATAGAACCAAGAATTCCCAAAATGTTTAGGGTACTCTTTGGTCTTCAAAAATCTCCCCTTGAACAGTGAGCAAAAAAGGGTATTTATAGGGCAGCTTCTGGGTCGAATTTGTGAAGGGAAAACGATATGGGACTACTGCAAATTTGAAATTCTTAGAGGATAAGGTGCGAGATGTAATTCGTACCAAATTCTAATGGATTGATAATAGAGGCGGTCGATTTGGAGATGAAGGACGAACGAGGGAGCGGATTTGAGACACCTATATCATTCTCGAAACGATTTGTACGAGAGGATAAGGTCGAGGGAGAGAGAACACACGTTGGGCTATTGGGCTCATTCTCGCTGGACTGGGTCACGATTGTGGATTGGTTTGAGGTTCTGAGTTTCGGTCGCGATTGTGGGAGAAGAAGAGGAAGACGCGGGGTCGGGTATGCGTTGGTATTGCTGTACACATATGGGTATTTTGGTATAGAACGTTGTATTGTCGATTGTTGGGTTGAATTAGTATGATGATGAGTCTTCTGGAATTGAATTGGCTATGGCCTTTGGGAATTGGGAATGGAAAATTTGGGCTCAAACACAGCTAATTGATAGGCTGAATATTAAAGTCCAAATTGAAATTTAAAAAGAATGAAGAGTCTTGGTCCCTGAGTCTTGAAAATGATAAGGATGATAAGATTTGAAACTAAATAAATTACGTATCTAGTAAATTAAAAAGCTTTTTGATTTTTTTACAAATGTTAAATAATTAACTAATTATCGAAAATAATACTAATTGCAACACTAATTAAATTTTGATTAGTTTAAGGAAAATAAGATATGTATTAAGTTAAACACTTTTTTTAGACGAATTTTTAAAATATTTATAAAACCCCAAAGTCGTATACAAAACTTATATGTATATAAATATAGAACTATATAATTGCTTCTAAAGACAAAACAAAACCAAGCCTAAAAACATTTTTAGATTTTTCAAAAATAATTATTTCCAATTGTTTACAATTTAAGAAGCTTAAAAATTAATCAAATCCTGGAGAGTCAAAATTGGGTGTCAACAGATACGAACCCAGGTTAACAATTATTTAACTGTGCAATTGGTGCATGCTCTTTTTGTAAGTGGCTTGAAAATGATTCATCAACGAGCATCCCATCAAAATTGAGTCCGAAACTCGAGACATCAAATTTTTAAGGCGTTACCAAATTTCAAATATTAGAAAGGCTTCTAAACTCCGAAGAAAATAGGGATTTGCTATTGAGTTTATTCAAAGAGGCCGAAGAGTAGAGAGATCACTTTAAAGGATTGCTCACACCGAAAAAGATAGGGATCAACTAAAACAAAAGTTGATATTGGGTGAAAAAAAGAGAAAGGCCTACAAATTATATTGTATGGTTTGTTGTTAGTGGTTGCTTTTTTGAAATGTGTAATAGGGATGTTGTTTACATCCCTACTTTATTCAAATAGGGTGAAACGTCGCGGTGACTAAAAAAATAATCAATTAATTCAATATTAAAGGAATTTTAAGAATAAACAAATTTTAAAAGAGTCGCCACCTAATTTCAAGAAAACCAGGAAACCATTTAAGTGATCTACGAAACCAAGAGATTCTAAGTAAGGGGTTCAAGTTATTCCGAAGGGAAGGTGTTAGGTATCCTTCGAAATCTACAATTGTGGGTCCCGACTGAATTCATTTTTTTCAAATTGAGGAGGAGATAAAAATAAATATACAAGTATAATAAACAAGTAATATACACAAATAATAAAATTAAACAATAATAAGAAACAATAATAAATAAAAATTATAATTCGAACTCTGTTCGAATAGCTTCAATGGAAAGCAGCTTCGCGTACCTGTAAAGACACTTAGTAAAAGTGTTAGTACTAAATAAATACGAATAAAAATAAATAACTCAAATAATAAAACCCATCTTATTAGCATGGAAGGCCTTGGAAATCGGTGATTATTTATTCATCGGCCAATTAATATTTAGCAACAATAATAACAAATATTAAGAGAATAAAATGACAATATGTGACCAACAATAACATTAATAACGTGACCAACAATAAACAAAAAATTAACAAAAGAGAAATACACAAGTGTTAAGACTGAGCATATTGAAAGCGAGGTAAATATTCATTAAAACAAAATTTTGAACAATTATTAATTGACCCAGATGATTTACAAAATTAAGTTGAATATAAAGACTTAATAACAGTAGAAAACTAAGAACATAAACAATAAAAAAAAATACATAAACAAAACATGACAATAGTAAAATTAACAAATTTAATAAAAATAAAGTGTCAACAACAAACACTTCCTCTAAAAGAAATCTTCTGATGGCATAAAAACACATAAAAACAAATAAAATAAGAACATATACACACACATACACCTATATATTGTAAAGAAAGGCAGAAATGTTATTGGAAAATACATAAACAAGCCTAAAAATAATATCTGGAAAATGAAATACAATAACCAAACATTAAGATAACCATGAAATAAGCTAAAACATTGACAAAACAGTAGCCAAATAAAACAAAATATATTCAAAAGATACGGGTAAAAACACAGGTAAAAGAAGTTCAACCTCTTGATGGGTTTTCCATTCAAATTGAGGGCAAACTCTATGCGGAGGATAGAGTTTCAGAGCTTTGAGCTCCTCTGATCACTGGGTTTCGCCAGCTTTGTTCACCGAAGTTGGAGTTGTTATTGTGTGAGCTGTTGTCGGAGCTTGGTTGACTATTCGGAGCTTTGAGCTTCACCATAGATCTGCAACAAACAACAAACAATACCGTAAAAGGGAAAGGGGAGGGGAAAGACTGACCACCATCTTTATTGGCTCCGTTCATCGGAGCTTGAAGCTCCTCGCCAGAGATTGATTTTCACATGGAGTTCACTAGAGCAGCGAAGAAAGGGGAAAATGAATGGGGTTTTGGGTGGTTGTTTGATGGCAACTTTTCTTTTCTCCGGCTCTTCGGAGTTTGCAACTCCTCGCCGGAGATGCTGGTTGCATCAAACAAGGGGTTTTAGAGGTTGAGTGATAATTCTCGTTGGAAAAAAAAGAGAAATAAATGGTGGTTTAAGGGGTCGATTTGTGGATGTGTATTTGTAGGTGTTAGTTGTTGGGTTCTGGCAAGGTTTCTTGGTGGTTTGGATGAGTTGGTAATGGGGTTTTGGGGTGGTCATTTGTTTTCTGTTCTATTGGTTTTTGTTTGTCTCCTGAAATGGCAACAGAAAACAGAGAGGTTTGGTTGTTTTTAGCCGGAAAAGAAAGGGGGTTTTGGGTTGATGTTCAATGTTGGAGTTGTTGCGGTGTTGAGGTGGTTTCCAGCGTTGATTTGGTGTTGTTGTTGTTAACTATTTGCTGGAAAATGACGGGGTTTTGGGGTCTGGAGGATGAGTTGTTTCAGGTGGGTTTTTAGGTGGTAATGGGGCTCGTTGGTGATTTTGGTTGCTGGAAACGAAAAAGGGGTGAGCACTGGTGTTGGGTTGGCAGTGGTTTTGGGGTGGCTGTGAGGTTAGAGGAGATAACAGATGGTTTGTATGATTTTCAAAAGCAACTGGAAAGGGAGCTATTGTGCAGTGGTGGACTCGTGCTTGGGTCATTTGCCGGAGCTCCGTTGAATGTGCCAGAGATGGCAAAGAATAGCAAGAAAATATTAAGTTTAAAATCTGAAAATTTCACTCCCATTATCTAAAATTTTATCCACCATCCTTTTTTTTTAACCTAATAAAGCCTAAATAGGGAATTGTTATACAATGGGCATAAGTAATTGGCTCAATATTGTGACCCAAAAATCGTTGGTTGGTAGAATATCTGTGTATGAAATCCTATCTATATTTGAATAAATTTCTAGATTGTGCAAAATATCAAAAGTGAATATTAACAAATATAACAAATAAAAAAAATATTAAAAAAAATATAATGAACGTAACTAATGACATGTAAAAATGCAATTTTAAAATAAATTGATAAAAGAAAAATCCTAAATTTTGATAAATAAGGACAGTTATTAATAAACTTATTTAAAATTATAAAAAAATTAATTTGAACTATTAAATAAATAAAACTTAAAAGTTACGAATTTTGAAAGTGTTAGGTCAAAATTAGGTGTCAATAGTTGTCCCTTTCGTTGGATATGATTGATGAAAGAAATCGTGGACAATGAAAATTGACAAACTCAATTTTGGCCGAACATGTGACCTTTATATGAAATGTGGTGGAAGTTGATCCCGAACTTGCCTCCAAAAAGTTCAACGCTTTGTTGCGTCCTTGTTGACGTAGTCCACACCTATGACATAATTGAGAATGCATTATCTTGGATGTTTTTGAAAAGAAAAAGATGAAACTCATTAGTAGAGACAAAATTACAGGGAAAAAGGTAGCATCTCTTACGATACGACAAATGAAGATGATCCATTGGTAGGATCAAAATGCATGTCCATTGGTAGGACGAATGAAGATGATGATCTATTGGTAGGATTTTGAATGTATGTCCATCGGTAAGATTTTGAATGTGTGTCCATCGGTAGGACGAATAAAAATGATCCATTGGGAGGACGAATAATAAAAAAAGTGATCCATAGCTAGGACGAATAAAAAAGATGATCCATCAGTAGGATCCAAATGTATGTCTATCGGTAGGACGAATGAAAATGATAATCCATCGGTAGGATATGAATGTATGTCCATCGGTAGGACGAATGAAAATGATCCATAGATAGAATCTAAATGTATGTCCATCGGTAGGACGAATAAAAATTCTTTCAAAGCAAGTCTCCTCCGACTTGAACGTGGGATAGATATGGTGCACATCCTTTACCTCCGAATAGATGCGACTTAAATGCAAATATCTTTCAACGCAAGTTTCCTTCGACTTGAATATGGAATAGATATGGTGCACATCATTCACCTCCGAATAAATGTGACTTAAATGCAAATATCTTTCAACGCAAGTCTCTTCCGACATGAACGTGGAATAGATAGGGTGCACATCCTTCACCTCCAAATAGATGCGACTTAAATACAAATATTTTTAAATGAAAGTCTCCACCAACTTGAACGTTGAATAGATAGGGTGCACATCTTTCACCCCTGAATGGATGCGACTTAAAATGCAAATATCTTTCAACGCAAGTTTCCAGCGACTTTAACGTTGAATAGATAGGGTGCACATCCCTCACCTCCAAATAGATGCGACTTAAATGCAAATATCTTTCAACTCAAGTTTCCACCGACTTGAACGTTGAATAGATAGGATGCATATCCTTTACCTCAAAATAGATGCGACCTAAATGCAAATATCTTTCAACGCAAGTTTCCACCGACTTGAACTTTGAATAGATAGGGTGCACATCCTTTACCTCCAAATAGATGCGACTTAAATGCAAATATCTTTCAATGCAAATTTCCACCGACTTAAACGTTGAATAGATAGGGTGCACATCCTTCACCTCTGAATAGATGCGACTTATATGCTAATATCTTTCAGTGCAAGTTTTCACCGACTTGAACGTTGAATAAATAGGGTGCACATCCTTCACCTCTGAATAGATACGACTTAAATGCAAATAT
The DNA here is from genome assembly GCF_900185275.1 of Solanum verrucosum. Taxonomy (NCBI): domain Eukaryota; kingdom Viridiplantae; phylum Streptophyta; class Magnoliopsida; order Solanales; family Solanaceae; genus Solanum; species Solanum verrucosum. The sequence goes on from NW_026020371.1 coordinate 525,820, forward strand.
CTTTCAACGCAAATCTCCTCCGACTTAAAGGTAGAATAGATAGTGTACACACCATTCACCTCCAAATAGATGAGACTTAAATGCAATGGCCTTTATGGCGAATGAAAATGCAATGATCCTCTCAAGAAATGAAAAATGCAACGACCCTCTTGGCAAATGAAAAATGCAATGACCCTTTCGATAAATAAAAAATGAAATGAAAAATGCAAATGATGGATGACGCAATGATTTCACTGTAACGAGATGGATGGCTCGGTGATTATCCAACTGTAACGAGGTGGATGGCTCGATAATTGTCCACTGTAACGAAGTGGATGGTTCGATGATTGTCCAACTGTAACAAAGTGAATGGCTCGTGTGTCTTGAAAATGTCATCATATTGATGATTTCATCTGTTCCTGTATTCGAAAAGGAACAATTAGTAGACACAATGTCGCTTTAACTAGCAATAAGATAAAGAAACTTTAAGAAAAGATTCACAAGAGAATGTGTACAAAGTGCCTAATCACTTTGACACAAGTGAGCAATCATCATTTTGATCTTGAACACTTTGTGTTCATTATAACTCATGTTTTATTGGGGATTTGTACGAGGAGTTGCTGGTTCGCCATGAAAATGTTGGAGATTCTGCGATGATGGATCATTTGAAGTTGACTATCAAGCTTCTCACAGTACTTGTTGCAATTTTTGAGGTCTTCCTAAAAAATTCTGTCATAGTTAGAACTTTTGGCAAATCTCAAAATGACCTCTAATCTTGACTTGATGGAGGTGTCACCTTTATTGTGAATTTTTGAGATGCTCTCAAAAATTCTGTCCTAATTTTTATTACAAAGAGAAAAGAAAATCACACTGGGTATATGACCGAGCCGTCATGGAGCCTACATATCTTATTGAGCCAAGAATCATGTCAAATGTAATTCTAATCCTGTAGATGATGAATACTGCAAAAAATCTTAGACAAAATCATTAGTAGAAAATGCACAATATGAACATGATGAAATAGGAAAATAATATTCCCCGCGATATTCGAAACCTAAAGACAAGATATATCACATTTTTTGGACAAACAACCCAATGCAGTAAATAAGGTGTCTCACATTGACAAGATTAACCTAATGACATTTTTTTACAATGAACAACCCAAAAAGAAAAGAAAAAATCTTTTTTTTTAATGGAAAGAATTTTAAAAAATATTTTGAAAAGTATTAAAGAGTGGGTGCTTGCCCCTCCTCCCCACCCCTTTTTAAAAAAAAATATAAATAATATAAAGAAACCGTCAAATCTTGACTACAATTGGTTACATAAGTTAGGATCGCATGTAAATTTCCCTTCTTCTTCATTTTTTTTCTTTTTCTAACTGAGATTGAATTCAAGGTAATTCCTACAGCTTTAAGTGGTACCTCAAACATACTTAAGGATCAACAAGATTTGTTCATCTTGCTTCAAACAAAGGTTTTGAATTGTACCAATCCTTAGGTTTCACGTTCCCTCACAAAAAGAAAAGTCTTATTTCATACATATTTGAAGCATATTATTTGAGAAATTTTTTTGAAGTGCACTCACACTCACAAGGATGTTCAATGCATGCAAATGTGATACCATATTCTTGACCCTTATGTAAATCTCCACTAATGTGAGAACGTTTGGAATAAGATCCTGTAGGGCTTGTCATTGTCTTGTAATGTAGGCTTAGGGATGGGTATGACATATATTTAGGATAAGAGTGACTTAATTCATTCTTGAGCATCACAGTGAATTTGTGTTTTTGATGATTGATAAACCTTTGACGTCTGATCCTCTTTGTTGTCCCTTTTTTTTTACTTCTTTTGAATTCTTATTTGTTGGAGCTTTTCCTTTTTCACCCCTTTGTTTTGAAATTTTCTCCTCTTTTGTTGGAGTTTTTTCCTTCTCGTCTTTCATTGACCTTGTGTGTCTTTGTCTTTCTTTAATTCTTTCCTTTTTTTTAGAAGTCGTTTTTTGCTTCCTTGACTTTGGGAGACTTTGTATCTTTTGCCTTTGACAAATTCAAACACGGATCTTCTCTTATATTCTGCACATCTTTGGTGCGCTCAAGAAGGTTGGGCCAAGAGAGGGTTAGTGCATGTAAGCACTCAGAAATGTAATGGCTAAAATGTGGTTGTCCAAAGAAAAGGCTTCAAGCTCGAAGTGGGAAAACTAGGAATTAATGTCATTTGGTAGGTTTTGAAAGACACAATCGGGTCAAAGAATGCCTACAATCTTTTTCCAAACCAAACATTACTCAGGATTTCACCACGAAAAACATTCAGGCCAAGTTCTAGATCAACAGTGCAATGCAATTGAATTTTGATCTAAAAGTTCACCACACAATGCACATGAAACCATGAGGTTGGCTTTATTCTTATCTTGAATGCATGCAAGAGAATTTTCAAGAATCACAAAAGTACAAATGAGACGTACCACGGGAATCTATGATTTACCACAAAGTCAGCCCTCTTCATCATATCGAATATTTTTACATGCTCCCAACTGCATTGGTCCCAATTGAGCTGAAGACATGACTCTTACAATATATACACAATTTATTTTATTTTTGAAAAATTGAATACCGAACCCAAGAAGGGTTGCCTACGTACCTCACCAAGATGAGAATCAGGTTCGCGTATTTCAGGCAGATATGTCTTTGAAAATATGCACAAACTATTTATTTTTTTTACTTTTAAAAAAAATAAATATCGAATCCAAGAAGGGTTGCATACATATCTCATTGATATGAGAATCAGGTACGCGTAGTTCGTGCAGATATGTCTCTAAAAATATGCACAAACCATTTTACTTTATTTTTAAAAATTGAATTAATGAATACCGAACCCAAGAAAAGCTGCCTATGTATTTCACCAAGATGAGAATCAAGTTCGCGTAGTTTGTGCATATATATTTTTGAAACTATGCACAAACTATATTTTTTTTTGTTTTTTTGTTTTTTTTAAAACTTGAAAGAATAAATACCGAACCCAAGAAGGGCTGCCTACGTATCTCATTGAGATGAAAATCAAGTTTGCGTAGTTCGTTCAGATATGTGTTTTGAAAATATGCACAAACTATTTGATTTTTTTTTTGAATTTAAAAGAATGAATACTGAACCCAATAAGGGCTACCTACGTATCTCATTAATATGAGAATCCGGTGTGCATAGTTTATGCAACTATGCCTTTGAAAATATGCACAAACTATTTTACTTTTTATTTTTGAAATTTGAAAAAATAGATACCGAATCAAAGAAGAATTGTCTACGTATCTCACTGAGATGAGAATCAGGTTCGCATTGTTCGTTCAGATAGGGCATAAAATAATTTCAAAATTTAGACAAACTCAGAGCGATTCATTGTATCCTCTTAACTGTCGATCTTTGTACTGTCTGTTGAATGTGGTCTCTCATTTTTCTTATAGTAACCACTTGTTGTATTCTTTTTTTTTTTAATGTCTCTTGGAACTGTGTCTTCTCCCAATTATCCACGAGAATCGGACATCATTATGACCAGTTGGGGATGGTTTTCCTACAAAAATATGAGAAATGTGTGAAAGCAAGGCCAACATGCAAAACAATAAAAAATAAATGAGTGCAACCTTACAGTCAAAGACTCCCCTGATTTAACTTTTGACTTGATACTAGTGCCTTATGAAATACAAAGACTCGAATTTCGCGAGTCCTCTTGTCTCTTGCAACTTCGAGTGAATAATAATTTTCAAATTCGAACATAAATAACCTTTTGCTTAAAAATGAGAAAACCTCAAAAGATAAGAGTGTTAATTCATGTCAATAATGTATAATGCAAAATATCACACAAAGAATGAATTAAACACATAAGCACTGTTTTAATTAAAGACAAACTCAATTATATTACATAGCATACAAACAATTATTGTGCGTCCTACACAAATGCATGATCCTTTTGTGCCAAGGGTAGGCCTATCGATTTGAAGGATGTATTACGTCATTTGACAACATTTCATTGCCCCAAAAACACTTTATAAATATTTTATGAATAAATCAATAGAGTTACAAACTGAGGAAAAATTGATACAAATAATTAGTCTCATGTAAGTGTACAATCCTAAACTAAGTTTTCGTGGAAGGTCCTTCCTTCTTGATTTTTTCCTCATTTTCGAATGTCAACACCTTTAGATGGAATGAGAGCTTGTGGAATTCCTTCTTCGACTAGAGTAAGCTATTAAGATAAACCCCAACCCCTATAGACAATGAATTGTCATATGACGTATACATCCTTCAAATTTAAACACACAATCATAATCGTCCATTTAGGCTGGAGGCCATTTTGGACTCAATGAAGTCTTTCTAATGGGCCCAACACGCCTTGGGTGTTGGATCATCTTAGGTCAATGCGCTAAATCAGGGTTTTGACTTCAGTCGCTTGAGTCGAGGCACAAAAAGGGCCCGGGTTGCGCTGCTTGATGCTCCGATCGACTAAGAGTGACTTTATTTGAAGTGGACCGATGACCCAAGCGGACAACTTAGGTTGGGAAAGTTAGCGATCGTTAACCATCCAGTGGCTAACTACATTCGTCAGGGTACTCCAATAAACAATTTGGATAATGAACGATTGAGACCCGCATAATCTTCCTTTTAGTAAGAAATAAAAAAAGGCCAAATGGCGGAAATTATGTCATGATGCAATGCAAGCATACATATAATTAAACAAATAACGAATAAATAATAAGTACAATATACAAATATTCAACAAAAATATATAAGATACAAGACATAACACAATAAAAGAAAACCTCCTCAATTTGAAAAAATGAACTCATAATGGTTAGAACCTCTATATTCCCAGCAGAGTCACCATTCTGTTTGCATTCCTATTTTATTCAAATAGGGTAAAACGTCGTGGTGACTCAAAAAATAATCAATTAATTCTATTTTAAAGGAATTTTAAGAATAAACGAATTTTAAAAGAGTCGCCACCTAATTTTAGGAAACTAGGAAACCATTTCAGTGATCTAGGAAACCAAGAGATTCTAAGTAAGGGGTTCAAGTTATTTCGAAGGGAAGGTGTTAGGCATCCTTCGAAATCTACAATTGTGGGTCCCGACTTAATTCATTTTTTTTCAAATTGAGGAGGAGATAAAATTAAATATACAAGTATAATAAACAAACAATAATAAATAAAAAATATAATTTGAACTTTGTTCGAATAGCTTCAACGGAAAGCAGCTTCGTGTACCTGTAAAGACACTTAGTAAAAGTGTTAATATTAAATAAATATGACTAAAAATGAATAACTCAAATAATAACTTAAAAATAAATCCATCTTATTAACATGGAATGCCTTGAAAATCAACGATTATTTATTCATCGGCCAATTAATATTTAGCAACAATAATAACAAATATTAAGAGAATAAAATGACAATATGTGACCAACAATAACATTAATAACGTGACCAACAATAAACAAAAAATTAACAAAAGAGAAATACACAAGTGTTAAGACTGAGCATATTGAAAGCGAGGTAAATATTCATTAAAACAAAATTTTGAACAATTATTAATTGACCCAGATGATTTACAAAATTAACATGAGTATAAAGACTTAATAACAGTAGAAAACTAAGAACATAAACAAGAAAACAAATACATAAACAAAACATGGCAATAGTAAAATTAACAAAATTTAATAAAAATAAAGTGTCAACAACAAACACTTCCTCTAAAAGAAATCTTCTGATGGCATAAACACACATAAAAATAAATAAAATAAGAACATATACACACACATACACCTATATATCGTAAAGAAAGGCAGAAATGTTATTGGAAAATACATAAACAAGCCTAAAAATAATATTTGGAAAATGAAATACAATAACCAAATATTAAGATAACCATGAAATAAGCTAAAACATTGACAAAACAGTAGCCAAATAAAACAAAATATATTCAAAAGATGCAGGTAAAACCAAAGGTAACAAAAGTTCAACCTCTTGATGGGTTCTCCGTTTAGATCTGACTGAGGGAAAACGCTATGAGGAGGATAGAGTTTCAGAGCTTCGAGCTCCTCTGGTCACTAGGTTTCGCCAGCTTTGTTCACCAGAGTCGAAGTTGGAGCTTGGTTGACTGTTCGGAGCTTTGAGCTTCACCATAAATCTGCAAATACAACAAACAATATCGTAAAAGGGAAAGGGGAGGGGAAAAACTGACCACCATCTTTATTGGCTCCGGTTCATCAGACCTTGAAGCTTCTCGCCGGAGATTGGTTTTTACATGGAGTTCACTGGAGCAGCGAAGAAAGGGGAAACTGAATGGGATTTTTGGTGGTTGTTTGATGGCAACTTTTACTTTCTCCAGCTCTTCGGAGTTTGCAACTCCTCGTCGGAGCTGAGCTGCTGGTTGCATCAAACAAGGGGTTTTAAAAGTTGAGCGATAATTCTCGCTGGAAAAAATAGAGAAATTAATAGTGGTTTAAGGGGTCGATTTTTGGATGTGTGTTTGTAGGTGTTTGTTGTTGGGTTCTGGCGAGGTTTCTTGGTGGTTTTGATGAGTTGGTAATGGGGATTTTGGGGTGGTCGTTTGTTTGTTGTTCTGTTGGTTTTTGTTTGTCGCCTGAAATGGCAACGGAAAACAGAGAGGTTTGGTTGTTTTTTGCCGGAAAAGGGAGAGGGTTTTGGGTTGTTGTTCACTGTTGGAGTTGCAGTGGCGTTGAGGTGGTTTCTAGCGGTGATTTGGTGTTGTTGACTGTTTGCTGGAAAACAGAGAGGGTTTTGGGGTCTAGCGGATGAGTTTTTTCAGGTGGGTTTTTTTGGTGGTAATGGGGCTCGTTGGTATTTTGGTTGCTGGAAATGGAAAGGGGGTAGCACTGGTGTTGGGTTGGCAGTGGTTTTGGGGTGGCTGTGAGGTTGGAGGAGATAACAGATGGTTTGTATGATTCTCAAAAGCAACTGGAAAGGGAGCTATTGTGCAGTGGTGGACTCGTGCTTGGGTCATTTGTCGAAGCTCCGTTGAATGTGCCGGAGAAGGCAAAGAATAGCAAGAAAATATTAAGTTTAAAATCTGAAAATTTCACTCCCATTATCTAAAATTTTATCCACCACCCTCATTTTATTTTTTTTACCTAATAAAGCCTAAATAGGGAATTGTTATACAATGGGCCCAAGTCATGGGCTCAAGATTGTGGCCCAAAAATCATTGGTTGATAAAATATCTGTGTATGAAATCTTATTTATATTTGAATAAATTTCTAGACGGTGCAAAATATCAAAAATGAATATTAACAAATATAACAAATAAAATAAATATTAAAAAAATGTAATGAACGTAAACTAATGACATATAAAAATGTAATTTTAAAATTAATTGATAAAAGAAAAATCTTAAATTTTGATAAATAAGGATAGTTATCGATAAACTTATTTAAAATTATAAAAAAATTAGTTTGAACTATTAAATAAATAAAATTTAAAAGTTATGAATTTTGAAAGTGTTAGGTCAAAATTGAGTGTCAACAGATGCAGTAGTACAATATTATATCTTTTACTCATGTAGTAGTACAATCTATTAATAAAATGAAGTCTCTTTGGAATTGGTAGGACAGGGCATTATATATACAAAACAAAAATAACATTTACATGATCCAACTGTCTTAATTATCAACCACCAAAAATCAACCATTTAAAAAACCACCTGTCTTAATTATCTACCCACTTGAAAAACCAATTGTGTTAATATTCAACCACCAAAAACTAATTATCTTAAAAACTAATTGTCTTATCATCAACACAAATAATCAACAATTTCAAAAACCAATTGTCTTAAACCAACTTCACAAACCAATTGCCTTACTCATCACCATTTAGCTCACCATTGAGCTCCATCACGATATTCATCACGTCCACGGAATTTTCATCACTGCCTTCATCTACTTTCTCTTTCAGCTTCTCCTGTTCTTTTTCTTCTTCCTGCAATTCGATCTGCTCCTTTTCTTTTTCTTGTTCTTTGTTCTCTTCAATCCTATCCTCTTCTTTTTGTTCTTTTTCCTTCTCTTCGATCTGCTCCTCTTCTTTTTCTTCTTCTTTGTTCTCTTCCAGTTTCTCCTCTTCTCTTTCTTCATCTTTTTCTACCATATTCTCCTCCTCTTGTTCATTAACTTCTTCTACAAAGTATTCATCAACTGCAAGCAGATCTTTATCGACTATTGCTAATGAAAGTAATTCATCAATATCAACTTCAGCACCAGCTTTATGAACTGTTGGTGTTGTATAGTCTTCATCTTTATCAATTGTTGCTGCAGGATCAATGGCTTAGCATTTTTACAAATAAATAATTTCATACAGATAGTATATAAATTAGTCTATCTTCATTTTTCTTGTGCTTTTGAGCTCTCCTCAATTTCTCATCTTGTATGAAAGCAACAACGTCCATCATTGATAGTTCAAGGGATGCAACACGCTCACACAAATTATCATCTTTATTTTTTTGTCCACTCGAAACAGAATTCTCACAAGGTTGGTTGAAATTGTTCTCACCCAATATTTCATCCTCCTGGTTCTCTACTGCAGAAGTGAGGACAGTGACACCTTTCAAATTGGCCTTTAAGGCATCAATAATTGTGTCCTTCACTTTGTCCGTATGTGACTTTAATGTTGCCATATAATTTTGTTTTGTCTCACGGACAGTAGGTACTAGGTATGGATGCAGAACCTACAAAAAAAAAATATAAATAGTACAAGACTCACTAATTTACAAATATTGCTAGATAATAATAAATAAGTTTATACCTTTGTACTTTTTCCTTTGTACTTATATGGATCACCTTCAACAATGTTATCGCTCTTTGCCGTGTGCCATCTAAGTAAACGGGGAATTGGCAGAGTAGAATCCAAGGACTTCTTTGCATAATTAGAAAGATGATGAAAAATCTCATATATCCAAACATGAAATTAATAAATTAACAAATAAATAAACAGAGACTATGAAATACTATATAAATATATAAGAATTTAATATTAATCAAGTCCATAATTGATATAAATTACCACAAATGCCCAGGGGAAGCCATACAAAGCATACAATGTATTCCCTCTTTCCTTGTACACTTCACTTTGTTTCTTCAAATTAATTTTGTTCTTCAAATACTTCACTGTTAAATCAAAACACTCTTTGCCCCACGGATAACTCTTGAAAAATTCTAAATCATTGACCATCTTAATGTGATTTGCATCCACAATCTTAGATCGATTGTGGGCAAGCAACATCGAGTGGATGAACCAAACTAAAGAGCACTTGAACTTCTGCTCCTTATTCAATCTGGTACCCTTAATCAAACTCAACAACTTTGAACCACTGATATTCTTATTCTTTGTCACTTTATAGTAAAATTTCTCACCTTTCTGAAGCATTTTTTTCATTTTTGCATCACGGGGTATGCTGAGCAATTCAGCCCCGTAATCAATGCAAACTCTTTTAAGCCAAAACAAGCAGACTTATCATTCACACAAAACCACATCTCATGCAATTTTTTTTATTTTTTACACGACGCAACAACATGTAATGGACCATCTGTCCATTGAACTTGTAATATTCAGGAATTTTCCTTAAATGTTCAAAACAACTACCTTTAAAGTCATTATAAATTTGTTCTTGAACTAAAGCATTTCTAAAATCACGATAAAGAGTTATTCTTGCTCTCACAGAAATTTTGGCTGGAAAAGATCCTAACTCATCTATACATATAGTAAGATTATAGGACTTACCAGAGATTTTTCTTGCACAAGTTGGCAAGGACAGAGGATCATCATCCTCATCTCCAGTATCTCGGCTATCTCCACTACTCGACTCATCTCCACTGTCAGTGTTTTCTTTAGTAGACTCAACATCATCAGTAGCTTGGGCACTATTGTCCTCATAGTTGTCGATTGTCATCCTCATCTCCAGTATCTCGGCTATCTCCACTACTTGACTCATCTCCACTATCAGTGTTTTCTTCAGTAGACTCAACATCATCAATAGCTTAGGCACTATTGTCCTCATAGTTGTCGATTTCAGCCATCGTATCAGAATTCGAGTTAGACTTGGGTGCTTCAACTACAATTTTTTTCTTTTTTGAACATCTTGAAACTTCTTTCGCCTTTCTTTTCTTGTTTTTTGAAGGCTTAAGAACAAGTCGTTTAACAATCCGACCTCCAGTTTTATCCATAATCAGAGTAAACCTACAATAAAACATGCAAAATAAAAAGCAAATACAACATAGAAATTAACAATGTGATTGACAAAAAATGCCACTAAAGTCGATCAAAGTTTAGGCGATCTAACAAAAGAGGGCAATGAAAAATACTGCATTTCGTGTAACAACAGATGTAATAAGAAAAAACAAGACCAGCAAAAGCAAACAAATACAACCAAGAAAAACAGCAATCCACAACAAAAGCAAAAAATTCAAAATCAATAGGCTAGATAAACATAAATTATTTTTAAAAAAAATAAGCAACCAAATAGGGTCAAATATTTATATCCAAACAAAAACGTCATTAGAGACCACAAATATTCATGGAATACCGCGACAAACATCCTAAACAAGAACATGAAGAAAAACAGTCCAAAAAAAGGAATCATTAAACAACCAAATACTGCTAAAAATTACACTACTATAACAAAATAAACAACCAAATACGGCTAAAAATTACCGAAAAACACCATTACAGAAGATTCAACTTACCAAAGATGAAAGCTTTGAACTTGGGGAAGAAGCTTCAATAAAGCAGATGAAGATTTGAGAGACGTTTAGGACGATGAAATGGTTAAAAAGTTTGTATAAGTTAATGGAAGAAAAGTTTGTATAAGTTAGTGGTTGAGAAGTTGTATGGGGAAGAGAAGCGATGATTACACTGATGTATGGGGAAGATGAAAAACCCTTGCACTTGAGAAGAAGAAACGTCGGAACAGGTTTCAGAAAAGGTGTCTTTTAATATATATATATATATAACATTTCAAATGAGATTTCAATATAAAATTAGGTCTCTAAAATGTATTGGGATTATAATATAATTTTGTAAAGATATACTTCCTCCGTTTCAAAAAGAGTGGTCTGGTTTGATTTGGCACGAAGTTTAAGAAATTAAAGAAGACTTTTGAATCTTGTGGTCCTAAATTAAAGTTATGTCAAATGTACAAAATTGTCCTTAATCTTGTGGTCTTAAACATGCCACGTGGAAAGCAAAAAGTAAAATGCTACCAAAAAAGGAAAGATGTCGTTCTTTTTTAAACTAACTAAAAAGGAAATGAGGTTATTCTTTGTGAATTGGAGAGAGTATATTTTTCCCAAGTTTTAAAAACAATAAACAAACTCATGACCCCACATTCACAAATATACCCCAAGTTTTAAAAAGGCCAAAGAGACCCATGACCCCACATTTTTTCCTTTTTTAAAAGCTCAATCCTAGAAAATAAACCAAAAATAAATTAAGTGGTATAGAGTAATATAAGCTATTAAGTTGTCCCAATGCCAATTCTTCTCGAGCTTCCAACATATCTGTCATCGGGCTTTATTTCTTTATTTATTTTAGATTTAGATGTTATAAGGCCGGCACCAATGTAACTCTTGTCTTGTAACGACTTTAACATTATTTTGTGATTTTTGCATTTTTTTAATAATTTAGTTAGAGGTTTGGCACGGTTCCCAAGGTATTCGGGGGGTTCGGGGGGGAGGGGGTGCAATGTCTCACATTCGATGGTGCATTGACTCATTGGATGAAATTCTAGTTTCTCTTAAGATTGAAGTTTACCGTCATCAACAATGGTTCAATTATTCTATTTTATCTTTAAAATGAAATTTATCACGAGATCAACATTAGGTTAAAACGACCTCAAAATAGTGATTCGATGATTTCAACAGTTACTAAATGTGTTTTGTTATCAATTTGCATTATTGATTTGTTTTCAATGCTTCAAACAGAACAATTGCACGAGTTTGGAACTTCTGTCTGCTGATTCTGGAGTTGACTAGTTCATTCATTGTGTTCACAAAGCTTTCGTTGCGTTAATGGAAAATTCTTGAACCTCGTGTTTACGAGCAGAGTAATTGAGTTCGTGGAGAGAAACATCGGGGTTGGGTCATGTATGTGCATCACATTTGTGGAGGTCGGGTTGTCAGCTCGCGTTTGCGGTGGGGGTATTGTCACGATCCAAAAGTGGACGTGATTGCACCCGTCTTTTTCCTATCAAGACAAGTTAGTCTTAACCCAACAAAAACGAATGAAAAGCGGAAAATAGTAAAAACAAGAACAAGATAAAGAGGAAAACTTATTAAAACCCCCAAAATCTGATTGTCACGTATACAAACCACTAACTTTCAAGATCATGTACTTTGTTGGTTTGGAATTGGAATTTTCTAGGAGTGAGGCAGACATTCTTATCTACCAGAGGAAATAGCAGACATGGGTTGAGCAGTAGCTAAACCAATGTCCACACCACACCTATGGAACTAAACCTAAAACTCACCACAACTGAGTTTGATGCCAACAAACCGCCTTCCCACACTGATCGAAGGCCAATTGGGAGACCTGCCATGCATCCCATTTGCTGTCTACTGTTTGTGTCAGTTTCTACACCTCCCATAAATGGATGCTCCACTTAATTAGGTTAGTAAGGTATCTAAAGTCTGCACCAGGTCTAGGAATATTGATGTCAAAAAAGTTCAGCTAAAGCTAAATATAGAGCCATGGCTTCAACAACGCCAGAAGTGGCCATATATATTCATTCAGATAGCAGCACTTCAACCCTTCAAATTGCTGATAATCCATGAGAGGACCAAGCACATTAATTAAGATAGATTGTCATTTCATTCGGAAGATGACTTACTTGTTACTGATTATTTGCCATCATTACACCAGCCTGCTAATGGCCTTACGAAAGCACTTGGGAAGAATATTCCTCATTGTTCAAGCTAGGAATAAAGAATATCTTCATAGTCCTAGCTAGCTTGAAGTGGAGTTTAGAGAATTAAACAAGTGCATGTCAATGAATTGATGCATGGTGTCACAGTTGTATATTAATTATATGTACAATTAGTTAGTTAGGACCAATCAATAATTGGTTAGAAGAGTTAGTTAGTATGTTGAGTCAATTAGACCACATCATCATTCTGTATATATATATAGCAATGCACATATCACATTTTGTAACTAATTCATTGAAGAAGAATGTTCTCTCTGTTGACCTTCAAACACATTATATTATTGTTGATTCTTAAATATTTTCATCATTCGCTATATTCAAAAACTTAATATTTCATATATTGTCCAATACACAACCTTATACACAACTCCCTGTTGTCAACATTAAATAAAACTTATCATGATCATAAACAAATTAATATGATACTTTCTAATCTTCCTTTAATTAATCAAAGAAAAATTGAAATTTGCAACTTGTTATTAAATAGGATATGTTATCCATGATTTTAGCATGCTAAATTATACTCCCCTATCCCAATTTATGTGGATTATTCATTTTTTGTGATCAGTCAAACAATTTAAGTTTGATCGAAAATTTGTGCATGAAATCTTTATAAATTTTTGAATGAAATTTATATATTTGTAAACTGTTGGAAAACTATATGCACAGCGGAAACATACCAAAATCATACAACTTACATGAATAATAGACAACACATTGTTTATACTAGAACAAGTACAATCATGTTAGGACATATAAACTTTCTGAATTTAATTTCAGAATTACCTCTTAAAGCGTGAGCCGATACCTTCTAGTGAATCCTCAAGCTAGTCGACAAGCTAGAAACTTCAAGCAAATTCATAAGCTAGTCCACAAACTAGGCCACAGTTCTACGATCTTCTACAGTGATCCCAAGTTCACTTCCGAACCCTCTCAATACTTGGGTGGACAAGTATTTTATGAAAAAAAAAATCCTTTTCAAGGGTTAGAAGAATCCCTATTTATAGGGATTTCTTCTTAGTCCAAGGAAAGGGATTACCATGTCTTTCCATAGAATAGAAAGACATGTACATCTCCCTTTCCTTAGAAAAGAAAAAGTCGTGTCCTTCTTCCTTTCCTTAGAATAGAAAAAGTGATATACTTCTCCCTTGCCTTAGAACATAGAAAGATACATACTTCTCCCATTCTTTAGAATAGAGAAAGACACATACTTCTCCTTTTTCCCTTTACAATAAATTTTGAATTCTAGATAAATATGGGCACGGTAGGGACCACATAATTAATTACCGAGGCTTCCTATTATGAAAATAATTCCAAATAATTAATTTAAATTATTCTTACCATAATAAATTACAAATCATTCCACTAGAAATTCGTAATTGCACTCCTCTATTTATATTTCAAAATTCCCCATTAGACACATATGTAATTCCCCATGTTAAGATTACAGATACTAATCAATAAATTAAATTACTGACGAACTTAATTCAATGAACAATTTCCTTTAGAGCATTGCTTAACTTATTTCATGTGTCGGATTCTTAAGTCCACTTGCAAGGTTTGACACAATGAAAACTTTTAAGCTTCTCAAAAAGGCATATCATCAATCTCTATATCGAGACATGGATTCCATCAACTAACTTATTATTTCACCAATATATATTATCATCATCCAATCTACCAAGAATATTGACCCATCTTAGAATCTCACCTTTTAATAAATCAAAACGATGATTAACATATACAGATCATAATAGTTATATCAGGATTAAGAATATAGGTACATTTAATAGTTTAGAGAATTGCTTTTGTCAGTCAGTTTAAAGCAACTATCTCTACTAGGGTCCCGTTCAATACATACAAAATGCACTAGCACAAGAAGTTGGAACTATACCATTTCCATAATCAAGATAAACTACATATAATCTTGTGCTACAATCGTACCGATGGCATGTCCAATTTCCATCATAGATTGTGAACAAGAAAACTTTATACTTATAAGAACCGATGATTTAATCCTCTGTGTATAAGCTTAAACTCTATACACTAAATCATCTACTATATAAGTAACAAGCACCATAAATGAATATATGATTTATTAAAATAAATAAATAATTATTCTATAATAAATACTATATCTAAACACGTGGTTAATAGTATATATCCCAGCAATCTCCCACTTAGACTTTTAACCATCACGATTGTTATAATGTACTATATCTAAATGCATGGTTAATAGTATATACTCTAACAATCTCCCACTAAGATATTTAATCTTTAAAATTATTAGAACAATATTTTTAAACACATGATTAATAGTATATACCCTAACAATCTCCCACTTAGACTGTTAACAATGCATTTACAACTTTCACAAATATTCCTTTTATATTTCTTATCAAAAGGATCTTACAAAGTTATTTTCTTATGCAACTTCGTCTAGTAATGTTGAGTCGTAACTTATCGTTTTTGTATTAGATCTTCAGAGGTTTATCATGAAAGTCCTCTTAAATATACAAAATCAATCAATCTTTGTTATGATTCTCCCACTACGACTAAGCACTACATAATCACACTTTCATGATCTTGAATCTTAATATTTTCTTCAAAAACTTTCGATATTGAAATATTAACAACTTTTCATGTAGTGTTCTTCAATTTGCTCAACATCACTTCCACTACTTGAGGTAGTAGTTTTCTTATATCTAGCAACGTTTCTCCCACTACTTAAATGCAATGGAACGTCATTTCTGACATACCGATTAGATGTTTTTGAGCGTCTGAATTTATAATTGACGTATTTGTTATTTCTTTGTTCAATTCCTGTAAAACTAGTTTACTTCTAGGAACATGGTTTACTAAATGATCCTTTTCTAGAAATCAGACAGTTGTGTTAACAATTGTCTGATTTTCTTTAGGACACTATAATAAACCTTCTTTCATTCTTTAGGATATCTAATTAACACACACATTCCATTCTTAATTCTAATTTTCTTATTCTCCCACTCAACACATGTGCTGAACAATCCTATATTTGAACATGTCACAGATTAGACTTACGTCAAATCCAACTAGTTCTATAGTTGTTCAAGGTACTGATTTGAAAGAAATTGAATTCAGAATGTGATATGTAGTTATTAGAACCTATCCCAAAAGAAACAAAATAACTAATAATAAGTCAATAATTAATCTTATCATCTTCATAAGAGTCTACTTCTTTTCTCTTCTACACCAATCTATTATAGAGTGTCTGGTGTAGACAGTTGAAATGCAATTATTCTATAAGGTAAGTGACTTATGAGTTCTGCAGAGAGGTTTACGTCACTGCAATCAGATTGCAGTGGCTTTATATATTTTTCATGATGCTATTTTCATGTGTCTTAAATATTTTGAGTTTATCAAGACATTTAGACTTACAAAACATCAAAAAAAAAAAATATTCATATCATGAGTAACCTTCTTGAAAACTCAGAATACTCAAATTCACCTCTTGCCCAAATGCTCATTTATTACACAAATCAGAATAGATTAATTTTAACTTCTCACTACCTCTTTTTCCTTTTCTAAGAGGAAAGGTCTCTTAGTCATTTTTCCTTCTAAACAAGACTCACATGTTGGTAGTGACTTCGCTTTCAATGAACCGTTATGTCCATCCATTAACCAACCTTGAAATTCTATTCAGAATAAATGACTTAGACGCTAATGTACAGATAAGTTTCATTCAATTTAAAAGATACTTTCCCTTATGAGACAAATTAATATAATTCAATTCATGAGAGATAATACTAATAAAGGAATCATGCATCAATGTACCACAAGAAATAAAATATTCATCAAACCCAATGATAGGAGAGTTACAAACAAATATATTAAATACTCATCTCTTATCTAGTTAGAAACTGAAAATAATTCTTTCTAACATAAGGTACACGTGCAATGCATTCTTTGAATTAGTATCTTATCTCTACCAAAAGAAAAGCTTAAGTAGTACTAAGTGGGTGCGTAAAGTCTATTGAGAATATGAGATATAATACATTAAATAGATCATAATATTTCGAATAATCCTAACTAACAAAATTCAAGGCTCATTTAAACAGATATATCCATGCATTTCGAATAGCCAATCGATAGGATTGGAGAACTACTCATGCAATACACATGTACAATGACCGATTATTCATTCCATAAACTTATACATACCTAACTCAGATGGAGAGTCTATTGTTAGTTTAAGTCAAGTGAAAATCCTCTAGTTACATTGATCCAATCCTATATTACTCAGTTTAGGAGAGTTAATACAGATTATCAAAACTAGACGATTAAATACATAGTGACTTGTATCAATTTCATCCGATAGGGAGGAAGGTCTAAGCCAGAACATAAAACTAATACTTCACTACTTTTTAATCAAATATGACCAAAAACTCATATAACGATCCAAAAAAAATTAATTTCTTACTAGGTCATTCTTATGAATCTACCAAATTTCAGATTAATCAGAGTTTTTTTTTTTTTTTCGAATTCCAAAACTATGATCAATTTGATTGAAAATGTTATATGGTGAAAATAGAATTTAAAATTTTTCCGTTCAAAAATTCTTATTGCATGACACATATCATCATTTGTGAAATAGATTCACAAATCAAGAGCAAAGAACAAAATTCTAAAAAACTATTTACTTTATCTGAATACTATTTTCCAAAAATCAGCATGTTTGTGAATGCATTGAATATGAAAATTCAAAACACACCTCATAGATATCCATGCATCTTGAACAATAAATTTTGATGAAAAAATTAATACTCATGCAACATACATATATGGTGTCAGATATTCACTCCAATAAATTTAGAACATCAGCTAACTCAGATGGAGAGTATATTGTTAATTTAAACCAAGTGAATATCATTATCCCTAGATCAATTGATTCAATCATATATTACTCAGATAGGGAGAGTCAATATAGATTATCAAATCTAGAGATTAAATCTAGTGACTTGTACTAATTTCATCTGATATGGAGGAAGGTCTAAGCCAACACATGAACTTAATACTTCACTAGAATTTAGTCATCCATAGAGAACAAACTCTATCACCTCTGTATCATAGTTGAGTAATTTTCATTTAAATTAATTTTCAAGATATGAAAATATACATATAAAAATAACTTCATCTAAACGATCTCAAATTGCCAAATCACTTCATAACTATGAATATTTTTAATTTGACTGTTTCTGATGAACCTATTGAATTTCAGATCAATTAGAGTTTAAAAATAATATTAATCTCCAAAGTTATGATCAAATTTAGATTGAAACAATTTAAGAAAAATAATCAGATCCATATCCTTATCATATATCAATTCATGTTAACTCATCATGTGTAATCATGTACCACATTTAACATAAATAAAACTGATATAAAGGATTATATTATCACATTTTAATTCCAAAGAGCGACTTAAAAACCATTTTAAGGGCCTCAAAACTATAACCACATAGCAATGAGTATTTCTTACTAGTCCATCACCAATGAACTTACCAAATTTCATGTCAATTGGAGTCTATCAAAAATATTTCCAAAGCTATGACCAAATTCAACTTCAAGTGGTTTAAGTATCTTTAGGAATTAAACCAATATGACTTTATCATATTCAGATCAAATTTTAATCTTTCAAACTACCTAAAATCCATCTAAATAATTTTCGATGGAACCATCAAATTTCAAGTCAATCAGAGAACAGAAAATTCATGACCACCTAAAATATGACCAACTTTGAAAAAAGAATCATTTTAGACATAGTTAAAAATAAAAATAGCATGATTCAGATTTTCATTCTCTTTTTATAATTATCTCATGAGCATGAAACATATGTTGTGTCATTCCTTTGGCTGAGGCACTCAATACCTTCTTATAATAAATTATTCTCTAAATTAATACACTTGAGAATCCAAGATATTATGTTTCTCTCTTTTGACTGAAAACCTCGATATCTGTTCTCATTAATTAATTAAGCATTACTAGTATTTTAAGGTAAATCAACATTTACGTAAATAAATATTTACCACTAATATTCACTTAGAATAATTTATACTTGATGAATTGAGGATGTTCTAATGACTCAAATACATAGATCATTTTAGTGAATCCTATTTATTAATCATAATTCTCAATTCATCTATTACAAAATATATTATCACATGTATAAAGTCTAAAGAATTTTCAACGATTTCAAATAAATAAATTGCTTAAGTGATAACTATTTATTAACCAAAAAATTCTTAATTTATACAAATTGATATATATGTAATGAATAACATGCTCAAATAATTATTGAACAAAAAGAGAAAAAAAAATTCAATTGACCTGAAGAGTGACTATCACCACCATTTAACAAGGTTTGGAGTCAACAATTAGTCAAGAACAAAATTTATAAAGTTGAAAAAAAAACTTCACAATCAGTTCAATGATAATTTGTTCATTAACAACCTCTATGATTCCCTTTCTTATCAAGCTTTGCAAATTTGATGGATTAATAAGAAACAAACCAAAAAAAATTGCAACTAGCCGCCGAAAAAAAAATCAATCACATGTGCAGAAGTTCGTACTTTCATTTATGAAATAAAACAAATCCATTGAACTTTAACTTTTCTTTTAACTGATGAAAAGTTTTCAATTTGGGTTCCATTAATTTAAAAAATAAAGGACTTCAAATAATCATTAGGACAAATGTTTACTATTGCTGTCCATTCCCACGTGAAAGTGAAAAATTGTCGCCAACACATTTTACCCTCTTGATAATCTCAAAATTTAAGAGCGTATATACTTTAGTCAACTAATCAAAAACCTTAAAATTTCATCTGATTCATTTTTTTTCGCGATAAAAATATATTTACCAACCATGAATCATACATACAATTGCACATACATATATTTTATGTTATCTATAAAGATGTAAGTATGGCTCTGATACCAATTGTTGGAAAACTATATGCACAGCGGAAACATACCAAAATCATACAACTTACATGAATAATAGACAACACATTGTTTATACTAGAACAAGTACAATCATGTTAGGACATATAAACTTTCTGAATTTAATTTCAGAATTACCTCTTGAAGGGTGAGCCGATAACTTCAAGTGAATCCTCAAGCTAGTCGACAAGCTAGAAACTTCAAGCAAATTCATAAGCTAGTCCACAAACTAGACCACAGTTCTACGGTCTTCTACAGTGATCCCAAGTTCACTTCCGAACCCTCTCAATACTTGGGTGGACAAGTATTTTATGAAGAAAAAAAATTCCTTTTCAAGGGTTAGAAGAATCCCTATTTATAGAGATTTCTTCTTAGTCCAAGGAAAAGGAATACCATGTCTTTCCTTAGAATAGAAAGACATGTACATCTCCCTTTCCTTAGAAAAGAAAAAGT
Organism: Solanum verrucosum; assembly: GCF_900185275.1. NCBI lineage: Eukaryota > Viridiplantae > Streptophyta > Magnoliopsida > Solanales > Solanaceae > Solanum > Solanum verrucosum. The sequence continues at coordinate 546,199 of NW_026020371.1, forward strand.
CATATCCTTCTTTCTTTCCTTAGAATAGAAAAAGTGATATACTTCTCCCTTGCCTTAGAACATAGAAAGATACATACTTCTCCCTTTCCTTAGAATAGAGAAAGACACATACTTCTCCTTTTTCCCTTTACAATAAATTATGAGTTCTAGATATGGGCACGGTAGGGACCACATAATTAATTACCGAGGCTTCCTATTATGAAAATAATTCCAAATAATTAATTTAAATTATTCTTACCATAATAAATTACAAATCATTCCACTAGAAATTCGTAATTGCACTCCTCTATTTATATTTCGAAATTCCCCATTAGACACATATGTAATTCCCCATGTTAAGATTACAGATACTAATCAATAAATTAAATTACTGACGAACTTAATTCAATGATCAATTTCCTTTAGAGCATTGCTTAACTTATTTCATGTATCGGATTCGTAAATCCACTTGCAAGGTTTGACACGATGAAAACTTTTAAGCTTCTCAAAAAGGCATATCATCAATCTCTATATCGAGACATGGATTCCATCAACTAACTTATTATTTCACCAATATATATTATCATCATCCAATCTACCAAGAATATTGACCCATCTTAGAATCTCACCTTTTAATAAATCAAAACGATGATTAACATATACAGATCATAATAGTTATATCAGGATTAAGAATATAAGTACATTTAATAGTTTAGAGAATTGCTTTTGTCAGTCAGTCTAAAGCAAGTATCTCTACTCGGTCCCGTTCAATACATACAAAATGCACTAGCACAAGAAGTTGGAACTATACCATTTCCATAATCAAGATAAACTACATATAATCTTGTGCTACAATCGTACCGATGGCATGTCCAATTTCCATCTTAGATTGTGAACAAAAAAACTTTATACTTATAAGAACCGATGATTTAATTCTCTGTGTATAAGCTTAAACTCTATACACTAAATCATCTACTATATAAGTAAACAAGCACCATAAACGAATATATGATCTATTAAAATAAATAAATAATTATTCTATAATAAATACTATATCTAAACACGTGGTTAATAGTATATATCCCAACATAAACTACGTAAAAAGTCATAATAATTGACAATTATATGCAAATATTATGGTAAAAAGTAAATTTGTTTGGATCTTGAAATCTGAAAGGTGTCACATAAATTCATTATATAAGTTTAATAGATAAGCAAAAGAATCGTACATTATAAACCACAGAGAGAGCTCTAATGGGGTTTAAAGCCCATTCAGAAAGTTTAGGGACGATGCAAAAGCCAATAATGACACTATCCACACTTGCCATTAAGCACATCAATGTTATGCATGTATATGGAGCTGCATACTTCTCATTTAGCTTTGTTTAATTTAACCCACAAAATAACAACAAAAATATTTGTTAGAACTAGCTTTTTAGCATTTCAAATAAGATAAATAGCATTTTTGGTCCCTATATTATTACCTTATTCTTATTTTAGTTCTCGTATTATTTCACTAAAGGCATTAAACCTTCAATTAATATAAATGTGTGCTTTTGATCCCTAATACTATCAGAGGTTAAAAACTTAACAGACTCGCATATCAAAAAATAAATATACAAAAAGTAAAACAAAAAAACATAGGCTAAAAATCTCCTATGTTTGCTCGTCTTTTTCAGTTATTTATTTTCTTATTTTTTATTCGGATAAATTTTTAACATGCGTTAGTATTAGGGATCAAAATCACACATTAACATTAATTGAAGGTTTAATGTGGTTAGTTAAATAACATGAGGACTAAGACTAGGATAAAGTAATAATTCAGCGACCAAAAATGTCATTTGCCCTTTCAAAAAATTAAGAATAAGTAAAATTAAGTTGTATGAGAATTTTATGAGGAGGTTTAACTAGTAGATTTGCCTGAATGATTAACCAAATGGCATCAGTAAGACTGCACACTATAAGTAAAAAGGTCCTAAAAAGAGTTGGAATGGGCAAAATTGACATCTATGCCTGTATTTTCTGCATATTGACCAATCACAACTTTGCCATGATATAATGACAATAACATTGCACCTCCAACACATACTATTGTACCCCAAAACTTGGCTTGTCCTCCTATACTTCTTAATCCCAATTTTTCTATCCTGCACCCAAAAAAAATAAAATTATTTACAACTATTTATTTATTTATTGGGATAAAAGCATAAGTACCCCATAGATTGTGACTGAAATCTCAGAGAGAGACAAACTTTAACTAAACTAAGGTCTTATTATCCCTGAATCCATTTTTCTGGTAATTTTGTACACCTTTTAGGCTTACGTGGCATCCAAACATCTCTCACGCGCCTCAACTAGGTGGAGTCACAGAGTGTGCCAGTAAGCCAAAAGATGTACAAAATTACAAAAAAAAAATGAATTCGGAGAGGTAATAGGACCTTAATTTAGTTAAAATATGTCTCTGGATTTCGGTTATAGTCTAAGGGGTACATGTCCCTTATGCCTTATTTATTTATCACGTTCCAACATGTATTTTTTATTTTTATTTTACTTTTGAAATGTAGAGAATTAATTAATTACCCCAAGGGTACGGCTATGATAAAGGTGAAAGCTGGAATTAGATTATCAATGGCGGAAGCAATTGTTGGAGTTGAATTCTTTATGCCAATGAACCATGCATATTGGTTCGCTGTTATCCTGCGATAAAATAAGAAGAAAAAGAAGAAGTAAGATTTCGAGGGTATAATTATAGAAACTTACGTAAATTCCACTAGTTTAGGTGTTAATTACTTAGATACACTGTAGTTTATAATATTAGGTGTCTTACCGGATTTTTTATGCCTCTAGATACATCCATATTTTTTGGTACCTCTATATACGTCCAGATACAGGAATCTTCGATACATGGAGTCAAATTTAGGTGTAATTTATTCTCGATACATTGTATCCAAGTGGATTCGCATGTATCTGGGATACATAACACATCTCCCTCGCCTCTCTCCCATCTTCCTCGCCACTCTCCCATTTATATGATATCCCAGATACAGGTGAAACACTCCAGATACATGCAGATGCATGCATCTAATGTGTATCTAGTGTGATTCGCATGTATCTGAGATACATACGAATGTTGCTCTCCTCCCTCTTCAATCTCGCTCGCCTCTCTCTCTCTCTATTTTTATGTATCTGGTAGCAAAAATGCATGTATCTAAGTGTAAAATACGTTGAAAATTCTTAATTTATGATAAGATACGTAATATTTTAAAAGTATAGGTAATACTAATTTATATGACAGTTTAGTATATCTAATAATTATGTAGTTTTCCCATAATTATATATAACAATTATGGTTTAAAAGCATAAATAAGTTATAATCCTCGATATGATTCTAAATTGTTCATATCCTTTATTTAACCGGTGGTTTCTATGTCACAATCAGTTACGGCTAAAGTTTTATTAAAGAATCTTTTCATGTGGTTGAACGTCTTCCGAAAATATAAGATTTTTATTAAGCCGATTGCCAGTTGCCACCTAATTACTGAAATACTACAATTAGTTAGTTCAAGATGGAGAAAATAATTCGTTTCTTACTTTTCCATTGTGCAACTCACATGCAACGTATAAAAAGTAAGCAAAACTTTTGGTTGAGTGGAATACTACTCCCTTTACTATCGTGGGCTTGAATCTCATTAAAGAGAGCGAGATATCCGTTCCTTAGCCTGAAAAGGTTTTTATTTCTTCATTTTATTTTCAATTGTAATCTTGTAATTTTTCACTAAAGGTTAGATTTATTTAAATTTCGAAATTCAAAATGTGTCACATAAATTTGAACAAGGGGAATATTTAATTTATTTCCAATAGAAAAGAAAATTCTTACCCGAAAATAGAACACAAAAATATCTGGAAAAGAATAGAGATTGTCAACTTCGATTTGTTTTTCCTGTCAATAATAAGATGCATGAGTAAATAAGAGAAATGTGGAATAAGAAAAAGCTGAAAAAAGACACAATTATGAATTATGATAAACCATTATGTTATCGATTTCTATTTTCAGGGACGAATGAGGTAATACCCATCAATTAATTTGCCAAGAATAGAAAATTCATCCTTCATTAGTTATATCAAAAAATGACCTCGTATCCTAACTTCCACCTCATGTTTTTTTTTTTTTTAAAAAAGCAAAAATGTGTCTCACCCAATTGGTTCTGAGATCTCGATTAAATTGGTTCATTAATTTGAATTTTACTATTTTCAGGACTTGAATATGGAAAATAATTGTCATTTGTGAATGGATCGAAGGGAGTATTTGAAGGAGAATAAATGTTACTAGTAGATATATATTTTCTGAACGATCACATATTATAACAACTGCATTTGTCCCTAATTACTTGTCTATTTTGAAATTGACACACCTATTAAGAAAATAATGATTGACATAGAGAGTTTACCATTTTATCCATATTAATTATGAAGCGAATGAATTACAAATTTAAGGTTTTCAAGAAGTTCTACCTTTTTTCAAAATTAATTAATTGAGGGTATAATAGGTAAAAAAAAAATGTTTCTTCTTGATTTGTCAAAATGGACAAGTAAAAAAGGAAAATTGGACAAGTAATTAGAGATAGAAGAGATATTATAATACGGCATTCAAAACTCAAACCTAAAATTTCTAATTAATTTGTGTCCCATGACGTTAGTAAAGTGGGATGCGGAAAATTTGTTAGTGAAAGATTAAAAAATAACAAAAAAATATATAAGATTACAATTGAAAATAAAATGAAGAAATAAATCTCTTCAGGCTGAGGAGCGGATAACTCGCTCTCTTTAAGGAGATTCAAGCCCACTGCAGCAAATATTTTTCACCGGTCCAGCAATAGTCCTTCTTGACTTGTCCCCTCTAGGATACAACAGCCTATTCACAATATATAACTCAACAACTTTGGACAAAAGGTGAGTTCAAAGCTCCACAAAAAGAACACCTCCCTTCAACTAATAAGAACTCTCTTTTTTGACCAACTTTTTCGCTCTATGTTTTTCTTGTGTGTTGTGTGTTTTAAACCAAATGAAGACCACCACTATTTATAGTTGAGAGAGTCTTCCTAGCAATGAATAGGAAGATAATAGGGTAGTAAATAGTGAAGATAAATGTCTTAGGAGTTACATATGTTACAAGGTATAATGGAGGATAATGAGTGAAATAATGTATGAAAGGTTACAAAAATTTTAATGGGCAATGTAACTTTTCTTGGCTAACCGTTGGTTTGTTGACAAGCTGCAACAGTAACAAATATTGTAACTCCAAAATGGAGTAATGCAGCAATCAATATTGCCATTAACATTCTGCAGCCCATGAGGAGTCAACCAAACGGCAGTATCAATTGACTATGTGGCAATGTAAGAAATGTAAATTCTTAAAATATTAAAATGCTACACTAACAATCCCCCACTCATTTTAATATTCACAAGAGAGTCTATCAGCAGAAGAAAGACTACTATGCAAAATGAAGGTGTGCTCTGCATTGAACCTCCACTTAGTAAAGCAGTAACTTTTACTCCAAAGTTGTAGTGATCTTAGACTTGAACTATGACTGCTTGAGGGAAATAAAATATCACTGCTCACACATAATAATCAAGGTGTTGACATGAGCTGTAAAAGACAACACGTGACCATGTGCTCTCCCGGTTTCATGAGTCTTTTTGAGAATAAGTCAAATTCTCATAGGAAGCGACCTACTTCCACACATCACATAGGTGAAATCTGTCGAGAGTGTTCCTGTAAGTTTAACACTCCACCTATACGGGCTACAAATATTCATTAAGAGTTTTATCAACTCAACCTTCACAAAGTACTACAGGATACAATGCACTCACATCATAGGGAGGGAATAAAAAAAAATAGTGCATTTTTTCACAACAAGTCATCATATGATTAGTTTTTCCCTTTGAACCTGGTTATAGGATCTCTAGTCCCCAGGTTGGGTTTCCTCATATATGACTCAAGGATTTATAGGCTTCAATCCCATCCCCCTCGATGTGCTCCAGACCTTTTCTCTCATTAAGGCCTTATTAAGAGGATCTGCAAGATTATCACAAGATTTGACATAATCAACATTAATGGTACCATTTGTCAAATACGATCTTACATTACTATCTTTCCTCCTTATAGGTCTGAATTTACCGTTGTAATAACGGTTTTGAACTCTACCAATCGTAGCGGTTCTATCACAATGAATTAAAATAGGAGGAATTGGTTTTTCAAAATAAGGTATTTGAAACAATAAATCACTTAACTAATTCGCTTCCTCACTAGCTGAAGCTAAAACAATTAGTTCAGCCTCCATGATAGACTTAGCAATTATAGTTTGCTTTTTTGATCTCCAACAAATAGCACCACCACCCAAAGTAAAGACATAACCAGTGGTAGAATAGGAATCACCTAATAATGTTTTCCAATCTGCATCACAAAAGCCTTTAAGTACAACAGGATATTTTTTATAGAACAAACCACAATTTTTTGTTCCAATTAAATATCTCATAACTCTTGTTATAGCATGCCAATGTTCATTACCTGGCTTGCTTGTAAACCTGCCAAGTACTCCTACTACATATGCAATATCAAGCCTAGTGCAATCAGTCACATAGCTCAAACTTTCAATTATGCTAGCATATTCCTTTTGATTTACTACATCATTTTCACTTTCAATAGGAAATAAATGAGCACTTGAATCAAAAGGAGTAGCAACATGCTTGCAATCAAGAAAGTTAATATTTTTTCAAAATTTTCTCAACATAATGTGACTGGTCAAGGAAAATTTCATCACATGTTCTTGTTATTTTTATTCCAAGAATAACATTTGCCTCACCAAGATCTTTCATATCAAAATGGCTTCTAAGAATAATCATAGCTTCATCAATAGCATTCATGTTAGAGCCAAAGATCAACAAATCATCAACATATAAGCAAATAATCACATGTGAATTATTTCAAGACTTATGATACATGCACTTATCACACTCATTCGTTTTAAAACCATTTTCAATCATGTAGGAATCAAACTTTTCATGTCATTGCTTAGGTGCCTGTTTCAAGCCATATAGGGATTTAGTAAGTTTACATACTTTGCTTTCTTGACATGCTTCAACAAAAGACTCGGGTTGATCCATATAAATTTCCTCATTTAGGTCTCCATTTAAAAAAACAGTTTTTACATCCATTTGATGAATTTGCAAATCAAAAATTGCAGCCATAGCAATTAAAAGTCTTAGGGATGTAATTCTTGTTACCGGTGAAAAGTATCAAAAAACTCTAGGCCTTCTAGTTGTTTAAAACCTTTTACAACTAGCCTAGTCTTGTATTTATCAATAGATCCATATGGTTTCAACTTTTTTCTTAAGACCCATTTGCAACCAATAGTTTTACAACCCGATGGTAAATCAACTAACTTCCAAGTTTTATTAGAAATTAGTGAATTTCATCATTTACAGCCTCTTTCCAAAATATAGAATCATGTGAAGATAATGCTTCTTTCAAAGTGAGAGGGTCATCTCCAACATTAAACACATAAAAATCAGGACCAAAATCTTTTTCTACTCTAGTTCTTTTACTTCTTCTTAACTCAAAATCATCAATTTCTTTATTTTTTAAAGTAGAAGTAGAAGAACTAGGTAGTGACAAAATATTTTGCTCAATCCTTTGACCCCCACTATTTCTAGAATCAAAAGGGAATTTATTTTCAATAAAAATAGATCACCCGATTCTATCACAATATTATCTTCAAGATTAAAAAATCTATAGGTTGTACTATTTGAAGCATTACCAAGAAAAGCACAAGTAGTAACTTTCTTACCCAATTTTGTAATCTTGGGATCCATTAGCTTTACAAAGGCTAGACAACCCCAAACTCTTAGATATCCCAAACTTGGCTTGTAACCTTTCCACAATTCAAAAGGTGTCAATTTAAACTTTTTATGAGGCACACGATTCAACATAACAAGCAGTCAAAATAGTTTCACCCCAAAAATTTAAAGGTGCATGTGACTCAATAAGCATGACATTAGTCAATTCAACCAAAGTTCTATTTTTCCTTTCCGCTACTCCATTAGATGAAGGAGAGTAAGGAGGAGGAGTTTCATGAATTATTCTCAATGATCAAACAAAAGAATTAAACTCATTTGACTCATATTCACGGCCTCTATCACTTCTAATTCTTTTTATTTTTCTACCAAACTGATTTTCAACCTCATGGAGATAAGTTTTAAAATTTTCAAAAGCATCACTTTTATTTTTCATCAACTAAACATATGTAAACTTAGAAAAAGCATCAATGAAAGTGATAAAATATCTATTACCTTCACGAGTTAAAATTCCACCAAGTTCACAAATATCAGTATGAACTAATTCTAACAAATCAGTTTTTCTGTCAACTTAAAAATGAGGCCTTTTAGTGATTTTAACTTTCCTACAAGGCTCACAATTTTAAAAATTCTTTTTAATCATTGGGATTAATCCTAAACTACTCATGATTCCAACATAACGATCATTAACATGACACAAACGAGCATGCCAAAAATTAGTAGAAGAAAGCATATAAAAAGAAGTAGAAGCTTTATTCACTTCTACATTCAATTTGAACATCCCATCACAACCATATCCCTTTCCCACAAAAATATCCTTCTTCACAATTACATATTGATCAGATTCAATAATTTGTTTAAAGCCTGCTTTATTAAGAAGAAAACTAGACATCAAATTTTTTTCTCATGGAAGGAGTATAGAGTACATTTTTTAAAGTTAATACCCTTCCAGAAGTAAAACACAATTCGACATCTCCCGTTCCAAGCACTTGAGTTGTGTGAGAATCACCAAGCATGATGGTTTTGGGCTCCTCAAAATGAGAATATTTTTTAAACCAGTCTTTGTCATAACAAACATGACGGTTTGCATCAGAATCAACCCACCATCCATCAACACTCTCAACCATGTTTATGTCGGTAAGCACCGCCACAAAAACTTCTTCGGTAACATTTGCCTGAGGGTTAGGACCACGTTTTCAGAATCTACAAAATCGAGCAATATGCCCACTCTTGCCACAAACAAAGCACTGTCCCTTATCTTGAACTTGTTGATTTTGTGGTTGGTTATTTTTACCATTATTTTTCTTGGGAGGTCTACCATTGTTTTTCTTGATTTTTTACTTCGTAGGCTTCAAAGAAGTATTTTTGTGAGTTTCAAGAGTAGCATTATTTGAAGTAATTAAATTTACATTTGTTGTGATGTTGCTCTCTTCTTTTTGTAAAAGTGCATCTTGGCCCCTTGCCTCCTCACCATCGTACTTCTCCATTTTCTCATGATGAGAAATAAGTTCATCATCATCCATGGAGGTGTCATCAGCCTTCCATCTTTTGAAATGGTTACCATTGAACCAAAATGGCTTGTTAAGGTCTCCCATCTTGACATCCACGATTTTTTCAATTGTAGTGATTCTGAATCTCCGTAAAATTGTTAGTGAAAAAATTACAAAATAACTGTTGACACCCAATTTTGACCGACCTTTAACCCTTTTTGAAAATGCTATTCGATTAAATACGTATTTTAAAATATATTTTGAGTTTAAAATTTTAGTCGATTTTGTCTAAAATTATACTTTTTAAGTATGCATGCTTTATAAAATTATCATAAATATTATTAAAATATTTCTAAAATTATAAGTAAAAAACTCAAAATATTTTTTTTATTTAAAGTTTAAGTGATTTTATTATATAAAATGTTATGATATGTGTAGTACTTTAATTTGATAACATTTCTTTAATTTTCCTCAAATTTGTTTAAATTGTAGCCTATTCTTTCTAATTTCTTTCAATTTTAGCCACCTCAATTCCAATTTTATTTCAATTATAGTCACATTTCATTTCAATTCTAGCCAATCTTTATTTCCATTACAATCAATTTCAGATTTCAATCCAACTCACCCATTTTAATCTTAACCACCCATCTCACTCCGATTTAATCTCAACCATTCATCGTATTTAAATCAACGGACCAGATGAAATCTTCCTAACCTTCCTATTTTTAACACTAAAATACCCAAACCCTAAAAAACATTTTTTTTCACTCTTTTTCTCCTCTATCTCTCTCCAGCAACCGCCCCTCTTCTCTCTCTCTTCTCTTCCTCGCTCCGGCGACTAGCAGCAGCTGCGACCAACAGCAACCCCGGCGCCCTCCCTTTCTTCTCCTCCCCTTCCCATCGCTGCTTCCCTCTTCTCCACTGGCGAGCAGCAACCAGCAGCCAGCAGCTCCGAGCAACAGACAGCCAGCAGCTCCAGCGAGCAGGCTCCACCGACGAAAACAGCAGCTGCAACCAGCAGCGCCAGGCGAGGACAGCCACCAGCAACTCCAACAGCTCCGTGACAGCAACCAGCGACACTGGCAAAAACCTGCAACTCCAGTAGCAGCCAGCGCAGGAAGCAGCTCCGGCGAAATCTTCCCCTCTCCACGAGTATGACTGGCGAAGGCAGCAACCAGAAAAATCTCGGCCATGAGTTACGACGAGCGTCGTTCGGATAATGTTTGAGTTTCCGGTTTGCTAAAGACGGATCTTTACAGATCCGTCCAGGTTTGTTCTCTTGTTTGATTTGTTACTTAATTTATTTTAGTTTGATATTTGAACTTGTGATTTTGTGCAATATGCTCATGTGAAAATCAATGTCATATGTATCTCATACTAAGCATGTGCTATTATTTATGACTCTATGAATTTGTTGGTTTAATCCTTGTTTATATGATTTTAGTCATTGGAAATAGAATGATAGTCGTATGATTTGGGTTGGTAGAAGCTTTTGATTCACACTAATGTTGTCCTCATTAGCTTAAGTTAATTCACATCCCTTAATATTTGCTAATCTATCTTAATTGATATAGTATATATGGTTTGATAATTGATTCCTCAATTAGGATAACTTTTGAATTGATCATGCTCCAATTAACTTAAATAATTCATGGTTATTGGTATTGTTTTTGTTAGCAAATTTTCTGCTGATTAGTTACCTTTGAATGATGACCGTTCATTTTGTTATGGTAAAAGTTACCGCAATTTGGTTCGTGAATGGACTGTTCTTATCAGATTTTCATTAAAATATTTTTTTTTTCTATGTGCCTGATTGTGTATGATTTTAATCTGCCATTAACTAATTTTGCTTAATTATGGAAGATAGATTTTCTTACTTGTTTAATTGTTGGTAAAAGAATTTTGACTGATTAATTGATTAGTGTCAACAATAATTTCTTACCTTATTGGAAATGTTGAATACTTTCCTACTTGTTTATATTTGATAAAATAATATTATTTTAGCTCTCCGTTATTTAAGGAAAATATTGCTTCTAATTTATTCCTTTTCCTTATTGTGTGCCTCTCTTTGCTATATTATTGATTCCTCCTCCCTTAATTCTTGTCCAAAATAGATTCTTACGTGTTTTACTTACGGTAATTTAATATTAGGTAAATATTTATTTCCAACCGGTTCTTGCACTATTGAAAACTCTTAATCATTTCTTTGCCATATTTAGTTGCTCATTATTTGGTAATAATAATTTTATTAAAATCTGATTTTGGCTCTCCTTTAAAATAAGAAAACTTATTATAATTGACTCCTTATTTATTTTTTTTCCTTATGGTAGTGCCCTCTCACCTAGTATAAATAGGAGCCCTCCCTTCATTATTCACACTCATATCCGGACATCTCTACTCACTCAACATTACTCACATCTGACTTTGCTCATACTAAAATACTAAGAAAAAGTATTACTCTCTACTAAAAGGGGAATTAAGTTTTTCCGGTTAAAATTAAAGTTTCTTCTCTGTGCTGTTGTTTTGCTGTGTTCGGGTCGAATAGTGGATTAAGTTTGTCTTCATTGCTGATAATTAATTTTGCGTAACTGGTTAGTGTTTGCCTTAGTTTAATTTTTGTTTTACCTTATGCATCTCGTTGTATGTTTGAATAAAACAAAGGAAGCATACGAGTCAGTTTCCTATTCCTTTCCTACGAGTGTTTACGTATGTGTGATTGGTTGTTACAATTTCTGTCTAAATATGTAAATGGTTGCTATTGTGTTGTTACTTCTAGTGTATTGTTCCTATCAATTAACAAGTTTCGAACTTGAAGTTTCAAGTTGAAGAATCGCCAAGAGACTAGATCATTTAATTTTATGTATATTTGAATTTGTATTTATTATTTATTTTAGTTTTGTAATATTTGTATAGCTATCAAACTCTATATATATATAAAAATATAATTTGGGGGTCGTCTAAAGGGGGAGGGAACTACGTGCTACTTGTTTACCTTATTGTTATTTAAATGTATTAGAAAGCTTGCCTATATGATTGTCGATTGTTTGATAGTTCACATTTAGATAGTTCACTTTGGATCTAACTAAATTTTTTAAAAAAATCACTATTGCTTTTAATCTCCTAAGTTTGACCCAAAATAATTAATCACGCCTTAAGCTTTATCTAACTATGTTTTAAAATCACTAATGTGTTCAATTGACTCAAAATGTTCCTTTGTAGCTTATTTATATGTGCATATCGGTTGCTTAATAATAATAAATAACATTGGTTCCTTTATATATATAAAAATACAATCATTTTTTATTTTTTATTTGCCATTCAGGTATCATGATCAAAGGCTTAATTAAATTTTTTGCATACTAACGGGTATAGGAATTCATACATATAGATTTAAACTTCAGTTTCATTTAGAAAATATGCTTATATGTTTGTTTGAACAATTATTATATCTTTATTTAGAAATGCATGCCTATAGGATTTAAATATTTCTTAATATGTCATTTATGTGTAGAAACCATGCCTATAGGTTGTACTTTTACTCAAAAAATCATATTTATAGGCATTCTGATAATTTTTACAGCATGTGAATTAATTAATTATTTTAATCAGTTATAATGGTTGCCTTATGTGAATAAATCCAACCACTTAGATATCATGTCTATAGGACTTAATTAATGACACCAATAAAACTTGTTAAAATCATATCTTAAGCATGCTAAATAATTAAAATAAATATGTTGCATATCCATTTCCAAGTGTTAACTAATTTTTTGCATTTCGTATTTAGGTTCTGCCCTTTTAAAATCAATCATTAAATCATTTCCAGCATGTTTAATAAAAAAAACCTCTCTGCCTGTATTGAATCAGCCTAAATTGATAAAACTGTCCTTAAACTTTTTTTTGTCCGATTAAATCTCGCCTAGTCATTGACTCTTGGTGTTCTGAATATTGTTATGCTAGTTTAATCAAATTAATGAATCATTACAGAATAGCTTAATCCGCTACCGCATAAATAAGCTTTTTTCTACATAATCTGCTATTTTTTAAATCTGATGTCCTAATAAAATTTTGTCCGAAATATTTTAATTTCTGCATTATGAATAATTGTCTTGCCATTCTTTTATCAACTAATAAATACATATTCATGCATGCTCTATTAATAAAATAAATAAATTTTGCATTGTGTCATAACCCTTTGTCCTTGTTAAATTATTTATCACATTATTATAAAGTCTGCTTATGTGTTTGTATGTCACACAGTTAAGCATGAGACCTTTCACAAGTGTGTGTGTGTTTGCTAGCATGACTAATAAAATCTAGAGGCCAACATGAGACTTTACATGCTAAATGGTTGTCCAACTTGTTTGACTTGGTGTCTAGGTGGCCTATTAGGAGTTTATTTCAGTCTAAACCCTTCCTAATAGTAGTTCAATGCCTCTTGGACCTTCAGCGGGGACGATAGGCACCTATTAGGACGTTAAGCATGCGGTGGTAGGGTAGGGGTAGTTTAGGCTCTATGGAGATGATGACATCGACTCGGTTTAAATGACAAACCTTGGTTTTGTCTGTCCCTACGAGAAACCGACCGAAATAAAGAAAAGTCGAGTGCTTATCCTAAAGTCTTTCAGAGTCTCCCTTTCCTTTTCTCCCTTTACTTGTTATAATTATTTGGGATAGTTTAATAAAAATAAAAAGTGTTTATTCTATCTAATTGTGCAAATTTCTATCCCCTTGCTCATCTCTTTATTTATTGTGTAATATTTATTTATTATGTTATCACTTAGTCTCGCATGCCCATCTAATTAACTAAAATAATTGAAGTGCCCTTAATTGCTTAATATTGTTATCACCTAGTTTTTGCATGCTTAATTAATTAAATAAATAATTAAAATAGCTTCAATTGTTTAGTATTATTTATCACTTAGTAATCATGCTAATTAAATAAATAATAAATGAAGTGACCTTAATTGATATTTGTAACCCCCCCCCCCTCACATAAACTGCATGAGACACGACCGGGACCCACAGTTGTGGACCTCGAGGGATGCCTAACACCTTCCCCTCGATGTAACTTCGACCCTTACCCTGATCTCTGTTTCATTGACCTTAGTTAGATTTAGCTAGGTTAGATAGGTGCCCTAACGCGCCTTAACTCGTTAGGTGGCGACTCTTCAATCCTCCAAAGCCCAAAAGAGTTGTTAGGTCGTGCACCATAACCCGTTTTGCGAAAAATGAGGCGTGACAGAATGACGACTCTGCTGGGGACATTAGGTTCTTACCATTACGTATTTCATGCTTATGTGGGGTTTACTTGGTTATTTCATTGTTTGTTTGGTTATTGGCATGTTAAGTTGTTATTATTTCCCCTTGTTTATTTGTTTCTTTATTTACCATCTGTTTTTCATATTCCACCCATTTCCCTTCTTCCTTATTTGTTTATTTTCATGTTTCGCCCTTATCCTTTTTCCCTTATTTGTTTACTTGTTTTCATAATCCCATACCCTTTTTCCTTACTTGTTTGATTCTCTATTATTTTATATGTTTACCGCCTTTTATTTATGTATGTATTTATTTACCTATTTACCGCTTTCATAGAACTACATGTGTGTTACTGCTTTTCACCTAAGTGCTAAATGTTACTGTTTTGATAAACTGACATTCCGCTTATACTTTCCCCAATTGAGACCCTCTTCCTTTTTTATTTTTGTTACCCGTGATGTTGTGCCTTTGCACCTCTCAGAACTACTCTAATTCTCTTCAAACACCCAATTATAGTGAGTCGACATATGCGTGGACGGAACGGATAGTCTTACTACCGGGAAACCACGAGCCTTCTCACATAGAACCCCTTTAAGTCCGTGTCAAGCCAAGTCTTAGAAAGTTTACTTAGGTCATACATGCTGCATAATCCTTAGGTGGTTTGACCCTTGCTGTCAATTCGCATGATTAGTAGCCACCTTATCGTCTAAAGGGCCCCAACACCCTTTAGACAAATTGCATAATTATGTGTCAATGTGGTCATAATAATTAAATTAAGTCAAATTTACCCAAAATGCAGTTTAGAAATCGTTTGTTGTTTTGTTTGCAGAGTCCATGGACATTTTCAACTCCCCAAATCTGCAAATGGTCATAGAGGTAAATTACAAGCTAAGGAACTGGGGATGGATATCAAGAGAGACCGTGAAAGAGAGATTCAAACAGTTGTTGGGCGGTCTTACTTACCTCATCTTTGTCATACCAAACCCTCACTTGTTAGGGCTTTGCTAGAATTTTGGGACCCTGTGAGGATGTCTTCAAATTCGTGGATTTCGACTTGGCACCAACGATTGAGGAGATAAGTGGTTTCATTAACATGTCATACCACGAGTGTGAAATGATAGTACCATATAAGCCATCATCGAGGGAGTTTCTAAAAAGTCTGGGAATGAAGTCAAATCCAACTTTGCCTTCTCTAGACCTTGGGTGGATTCCATTTCGACTTTCTGTATTCACGCTTTGGCCGAGATATAGTTATTACTCTTTTATTGATGAGTTGAATGCTCCGTCGAGGAATGGGAAACATATCGTCTAAATGCCTTTACCATTACCCTATTAGGATCCCTGTTTTTCCTAAGATAAGGGGAAAGATTGACACACGCTTGGGTTATGTGGTTCGAGATTTAGCCCAAAGAGAGGGCAAACCTAGGAAAACCCTAGTACCTATGATCTTGGCGGAAATAATGAGGAGTCTGTCAGCATGCGTCGATGGTCGAATTTTTCGAGGGATGCAACCTTTTGCTGCAATTATGGGCTATTGAACACTTCTACCTACGGTCTGATGTGGTAGACATTTTTCTTGGTTATGGCAACAAGATTGATAATCATCCAAGAAGAATGATAGCTTTCACCGCCCCTGTAGGATTCGTAGACTGGCAGATATTCTTGACAGAGCTCGAGAGCTACCGCATCCAATGGAAGCTCCATTGGTTGTCCACCCCTCATGCAATAGTAAGAGGCGATGATCGATACTTCATTGAGCTCATTGGCTTAAAGGGCGTACAACCATACACTCCTCTTCGAGTACTCCGCCAATTTGGACGAACTCAGGTAATACCACTCCAGTCTGACATGGAGCATTTAAGTATGAATTTGGATTAGATAAACCCCAAGTCCACATCATACTTCGAAGATGGGAGCGAGTGTTAACCATTCCTATGGGTGCACGACAGGCCTTATGCACACGTGAATATTACATATGGATCCTAAAAGAGATCAAAGACAGAGATGTGAGTGAGGAAGGATACTATGGGCTAACTGATGAAAGGGAAAACATATGGGCACGCAACGTATTGAAGATCAAGAATGAAGTCACTCCCTATACAAGAAGTCAATTGGCGCCAAGCTCTTGGAACCGATATCTTTAAGATTTTCAGAATTTAGGATGACTTTCCCATTTGTTACCCCTTCCCTTAGTTTATTTCAGTTTTTTGTTTTCAATTAGGATGTATTGTTCGAATTTTATAATAAATAAAGATTGCTCTTATTTCTTTAACTCTAAACTCCAATTGGCAAATAAGGCTTGAATTAATTATTGTGCATTACTTATATGTCGTCTTAGGCCTACCTCTGGCTCAACGAGGCTCATTGCATTTAGGGCGTTTATCTTAAAGCAGTGTGCTTGCCTATCTCAATTAATGCAATGCCTCTAACTTGGGTTTTTTTTGTTTTTACTTTATTTTTACCCTTCCCCAACGGTTGATCTGTAGACTATGGTTTACATACGTGATCAAAGGAAGCTCTTCCTTCTCTTCCAAATGAGAACCACAAAGGGGAGAGGAAAGCAACTAATGAGAAGGTTATGAGTAAGACTATTGAAAAGAAGCATCCTTCAGACGAGTTGGTCTCAAGCCTGAAACTGAAAATAAAGAAGTTAGAAGAAGAGGTGTCGGATATGCGCGAGTGAGCCAAGTTGTTACTTTCTGTCGATCCCACTCTGGAGACAAACATAGATAAGTCGCCTGTCACAAGTCAAGCCACTCTCCAAGATAATCCTCCACTCACTCACCCTATTTCTCATCCCCCACCAACTTACCCCACTTCTCAAAATCAACCAAGCTCCATTCAAATGCCTCCAAAGAGCACTCACTTTCCAAATTACCCATATCCTCCTCAACATCATGCTTCTGCTCCCAAACCTCCATATCTTACTCCGAGTATGCCGAGTCCTCCCTTACACGCTCCCCAATATCAAACACCTTTACACCAAGTCCCTTGGTATTGTGCGCCACTTCAAATGCCTCCATATCAAATGCCTCCATCCCAAAGGTCTCCTCTACCATATCAAAAGCCTACTTATCCTGTTCACAATGTCAAAATCCTCGCTCAAAAACATATTCGCAAAAATCAATTCAACGTGGAGAAGAGGCCCATCAAAATTTACACTCCTTGACTAAGCCCATGGATAAATTCTATGAAAAGTTGAGGATTGCTGGTCACATCACTCATGTCAGTGAAATAAGGATGAACACACGTGGAAGGTGGATTGAAATTTCTAAGGTTTGCGCTTACCACTCAGGAATGAAAGACATACCATAGAAGAATGTCGTGATCTGAAAGACAAGATCCAACAATTGATTGATACCAAGATCATATGCTTGGAGGACTTTGCACCAAAGAAATCTCAACAGACAACATGTTGAAGGTCATTTGAAACATTTTCCAATAAAGGCTTATGCCATTTAAACTTAAGTTCTCTACATTCATGTTCCGTCAAGTTCTGACAAGGAAGGTACCCATGTTAGCATATGGGCAATAAAGTTTGGTCAGAATTTATCTTTTGGTTGTTGCTGTATGCTTTGTTTAATGTCTTGAATTTTGCTCTTGTATTTGGAACTACGTCAGACCTGATTCCCGTTTAAGAAGGATATGTAGGCGCTCCTTTTGGAATTCGGTCTTATCATAATAAAAATCTCATTTTCCCCCTTGAACTGTGTAACTGGGGCAGAATTTTTGAGAGGGTCTCAAAAATTCCTTCAAAGAGCATTCTCCTTGCTAAATCTCGATACTGGGGCAAAATTTTTGAAAGGGTTTCAAAAATTCCTTCAAAAACATATTGTCTTGCAAATCAAGACTGGGGCAGAATTTTTAAGATCCTCCCAAAAATTCACAACAATCAAGCTACAATCTACATCAAAAATCATAATAGCAGAAGTTCTACACTAGGGCAAAAAATTTTGAAGGGACCTCAAAATTTTGACAACACTCCAAAAGACATTCTAGCAGACGTCAAAGGAGCATGCTACGTCGAATCAGGGATACAGATCAACCTCCCCTTAACTAACTATTTTTCTTTGAATGCAGAAAAGACAAGAAGCAACTTCAACACTACTTGAAGGATCAATGTGCCGATATATCCGACAAATCGCTAATCAATGGCGAAGGACCAAACTCATCTATACTGATCTCAATCACCAGTCAAATGACATACTATCCTTCCAACAGTATGAAGGACCAAGTTATTCTGAGCCCGACAATCGCCAGTCAAATGGCATATTGTCCTTCCGACGTGATGAAAGACCAAATTACTCTATACTAAAGGCATCATTTTCATGGCCGCAGACAACATTTTTCATGACCTGAGGATATAATTTTTGTGTATCATGGCCCTAGACATCATAGCCTAAGACATCATTTTCATAGTCTTATGGCAAACATCATTGTCGATATGGGAAATTGCATCATGTTTGCCTTTATCGTTTGTTTGATATATCTGCTCTAATCACTTTGTTTAGTCATATTATAAGCTACAGATTTGCAGAGACTAACATTTTGCAGGCGAGATCAATCTCCCTCTCGGCTACAATTATCGTGCTTACATCTATCGCAACAAAGACCCTATCAAATTCTTTGCTACTCATATTACCGTTTTCAATTAACCCTTGGCTACTCATATTATCGCTTCATCGAATCCTTCGGTCTTAAACCAGAAACCTCCCTGTCATGCCTTCCTCGCTACTCTAATCTTATCCATTCAAGCCGATATCATTCCTCATTCGTATACCGTACCGCTTCTTTCAATTTTAGGAGTCTCGTTTACTCCTAAATCTAGAACTACACACGACCTGATTCTCGTATAACCAGAGATATGTAGGCGGCTTAATACCAAGTCTCGGTCGTACCCCTTTCTTAACCTTATATCATTCAATTGATCCTACCGACATATCTCATCGGTCGCGACAAAAATCAGCTACTCAGTCAACGTTGGTTGCCCGACAATTCATCCTTCATTCTCAAGCAACTAAGGGGAAGCTGTTGACACCCAATTTTGACAGACCTTTAACCCTTTTTGAAAATGCTATTCGATTAAATACGTATTTTAAAATATATTTCGAGTTTAAAATTTTAGTTGATTTTGTCTAAAATTATACGTTTTAAGTATGCATGCTTTATAAAATTATCATAAATATTATTAAAATATTTCTAAATTATTAGTAAAAATAAATCAAAATATTTTTTTTATTTAAAGTTTAAGAGATTTTATTATATAAAATGTTATGATATGTGTAGCACTTTAATTTTGATAACATTTCTTTAATTTCCTCAAATTTGTTTAAATTGTAGCCTATTCTTTCTAATTTCTTTCAATTTTAGCCACCTCAATTCCAATTTATTTCAATTATAGTCCACATTTCATTTCAATTCTAGCCAATCTTTATTTCCATTACAATCAATTTCAGATTTCCAATCCAACTCACCCATTTTAATCTTAACCACCCATCTCACTCCGATTTAATCTCAACCATTCATCGTATTTAAATCAACGGACCAGATGAAATCTTCCTAACCTTCCTATTTTTAACACTAAAATACCCAAACCCTAAAAAACATTTTTTTCACTCTTTTCTCCTCTATCTCTCTCCAGCAACCGCCCCTCTTCTCTCTCTCTTCTCTTCCTCGCTCCGGCGACTAGCAGCAGCTGCGACCAACAGCAACCCGGCGCCCTCCCTTTCTTCTCCTCCCCTTCCCATCGCTGCTTCCCTCTTCTCCACTGGCGAGCAGCAACCAGCAGCCAGCAGCTCCGAGCAACAGACAGCCAGCAGCTCCAGCGAGCAGGCTCCACCGACGAAACAGCAGCTGCAACCAGCAGCGCCAGGCGAGGACAGCCACCAGCAACTCCAACAGCTCCGTGACAGCAACCAGCGACACTGGCAAAAACCTGCAACTCCAGTAGCAGCCAGCGCAGGAAGCAGCTCCGGCGAAATCTTCCCTCTCCACGAGTATGACTGGCGAAGGCAGCAACCAGAAAAATCTCGGCCATGAGTTACGACGAGCGTCGTTCGGATAATGTTTGAGTTTCCGGTTTGCTAAAGACGGATCTTTACAGATCCGTCCAGGTTTGTTCTCTTGTTTGATTTGTTACTTAATTTATTTTAGTTTGATATTTGAACTTGTGATTTTGTGCAATATGCTCATGTGAAAATCAATGTCATATGTATCTCATACTAAGCATGTGCTATTATTTATGACTCTATGAATTTGTTGGTTTAATCCTTGTTTATATGATTTTAGTCATTGGAAATAGAATGATAGTCGTATGATTTGGGTTGGTAGAAGCTTTTGATTCACACTAATGTTGTCCTCATTAGCTTAAGTTAATTCACATCCCTTAATATTTGCTAATCTATCTTAATTGATATAGTATATATGGTTTGATAATTGATTCCTCAATTAGGATAACTTTTGAATTGATCATGCTCCAATTAACTTAAATAATTCATGGTTATTGGTATTGTTTTTGTTAGCAAATTTTCTGCTGATTAGTTACCTTTGAATGATGACCGTTCATTTTGTTATGGTAAAAGTTACCGCAATTTGGTTCGTGAATGGACTGTTCTTATCAGATTTTCATTAAAATATTTTTTTTTTCTATGTGCCTGATTGTGTATGATTTTAATCTGCCATTAACTAATTTTGCTTAATTATGGAAGATAGATTTTCTTACTTGTTTAATTGTTGGTAAAAGAATTTTGACTGATTAATTGATTAGTGTCAACAATAATTTCTTACCTTATTGGAAATGTTGAATACTTTCCTACTTGTTTATATTTGATAAAATAATATTATTTTAGCTCTCCGTTATTTAAGGAAAATATTGCTTCTAATTTATTCCTTTTCCTTATTGTGTGCCTCTCTTTGCTATATTATTGATTCCTCCTCCCTTAATTCTTGTCCAAAATAGATTCTTACGTGTTTTACTTACGGTAATTTAATATTAGGTAAATATTTATTTCCAACCGGTTCTTGCACTATTGAAAACTCTTAATCATTTCTTTGCCATATTTAGTTGCTCATTATTTGGTAATAATAATTTTATTAAAATCTGATTTTGGCTCTCCTTTAAAATAAGAAAACTTATTATAATTGACTCCTTATTTATTTTTTTTCCTTATGGTAGTGCCCTCTCACCTAGTATAAATAGGAGCCCTCCCTTCATTATTCACACTCATATCCGGACATCTCTACTCACTCAACATTACTCACATCTGACTTTGCTCATACTAAAATACTAAGAAAAAGTATTACTCTCTACTAAAAGGGGAATTAAGTTTTTCCGGTTAAAATTAAAGTTTCTTCTCTGTGCTGTTGTTTTGCTGTGTTCGGGTCGAATAGTGGATTAAGTTTGTCTTCATTGCTGATAATTAATTTTGCGTAACTGGTTAGTGTTTGCCTTAGTTTAATTTTTGTTTTACCTTATGCATCTCGTTGTATGTTTGAATAAAACAAAGGAAGCATACGAGTCAGTTTCCTATTCCTTTCCTACGAGTGTTTACGTATGTGTGATTGGTTGTTACAATTTCTGTCTAAATATGTAAATGGTTGCTATTGTGTTGTTACTTCTAGTGTATTGTTCCTATCAATTAACAAGTTTCGAACTTGAAGTTTCAAGTTGAAGAATCGCCAAGAGACTAGATCATTTAATTTTATGTATATTTGAATTTGTATTTATTATTTATTTTAGTTTTGTAATATTTGTATAGCTATCAAACTCTATATATATATAAAAATATAATTTGGGGGTCGTCTAAAGGGGGAGGGAACTACGTGCTACTTGTTTACCTTATTGTTATTTAAATGTATTAGAAAGCTTGCCTATATGATTGTCGATTGTTTGATAGTTCACATTTAGATAGTTCACTTTGGATCTAACTAAATTTTTTAAAAAAATCACTATTGCTTTTAATCTCCTAAGTTTGACCCAAAATAATTAATCACGCCTTAAGCTTTATCTAACTATGTTTTAAAATCACTAATGTGTTCAATTGACTCAAAATGTTCCTTTGTAGCTTATTTATATGTGCATATCGGTTGCTTAATAATAATAAATAACATTGGTTCCTTTATATATATAAAAAATACAATCATTTTTATTTTTTATTTGCCATTCAGGTATCATGATCAAAGGCTTAATTAAATTTTTTGCATACTAACGGGTATAGGAATTCATACATATAGATTTAAACTTCAGTTTCATTTAGAAAATATGCTTATATGTTTGTTTGAACAATTATTATATCTTTATTTAGAAATGCATGCCTATAGGATTTAAATATTTCTTAATATGTCATTTATGTGTAGAAACCATGCCTATAGGTTGTACTTTTACTCAAAAAATCATATTTATAGGCATTCTGATAATTTTTACAGCATGTGAATTAATTAATTATTTTAATCAGTTATAATGGTTGCCTTATGTGAATAAATCCAACCACTTAGATATCATGTCTATAGGACTTAATTAATGACACCAATAAAACTTGTTAAAATCATATCTTAAGCATGCTAAATAATTAAAATAAATATGTTGCATATCCATTTCCAAGTGTTAACTAATTTTTTGCATTTCGTATTTAGGTTCTGCCCTTTTAAAATCAATCATTAAATCATTTCCAGCATGTTTAATAAAAAAAACCTCTCTGCCTGTATTGAATCAGCCTAAATTGATAAAACTGTCCTTAAACTTTTTTTTGTCCGATTAAATCTCGCCTAGTCATTGACTCTTGGTGTTCTGAATATTGTTATGCTAGTTTAATCAAATTAATGAATCATTACAGAATAGCTTAATCCGCTACCGCATAAATAAGCTTTTTTCTACATAATCTGCTATTTTTTAAATCTGATGTCCTAATAAAATTTTGTCCGAAATATTTTAATTTCTGCATTATGAATAATTGTCTTGCCATTCTTTTATCAACTAATAAATACATATTCATGCATGCTCTATTAATAAAATAAATAAATTTTGCATTGTGTCATAACCCTTTGTCCTTGTTAAATTATTTATCACATTATTATAAAGTCTGCTTATGTGTTTGTATGTCACACAGTTAAGCATGAGACCTTTCACAAGTGTGTGTGTGTTTGCTAGCATGACTAATAAAATCTAGAGGCCAACATGAGACTTTACATGCTAAATGGTTGTCCAACTTGTTTGACTTGGTGTCTAGGTGGCCTATTAGGAGTTTATTTCAGTCTAAACCCTTCCTAATAGTAGTTCAATGCCTCTTGGACCTTCAGCGGGGACGATAGGCACCTATTAGGACGTTAAGCATGCGGTGGTAGGGTAGGGGTAGTTTAGGCTCTATGGAGATGATGACATCGACTCGGTTTAAATGACAAACCTTGGTTTTGTCTGTCCCTACGAGAAACCGACCGAAATAAAGAAAAGTCGAGTGCTTATCCTAAAGTCTTTCAGAGTCTCCCTTTCCTTTTCTCCCTTTACTTGTTATAATTATTTGGGATAGTTTAATAAAAATAAAAAGTGTTTATTCTATCTAATTGTGCAAATTTCTATCCCCTTGCTCATCTCTTTATTTATTGTGTAATATTTATTTATTATGTTATCACTTAGTCTCGCATGCCCATCTAATTAACTAAAATAATTGAAGTGCCCTTAATTGCTTAATATTGTTATCACCTAGTTTTTGCATGCTTAATTAATTAAATAAATAATTAAAATAGCTTCAATTGTTTAGTATTATTTATCACTTAGTAATCATGCTAATTAAATAAATAATAAATGAAGTGACCTTAATTGATATTTGTAACCCCCCCCCCTCACATAAACTGCATGAGACACGACCGGGACCCACAGTTGTGGACCTCGAGGGATGCCTAACACCTTCCCCTCGATGTAACTTCGACCCTTACCCTGATCTCTGTTTCATTGACCTTAGTTAGATTTAGCTAGGTTAGATAGGTGCCCTAACGCGCCTTAACTCGTTAGGTGGCGACTCTTCAATCCTCCAAAGCCCAAAAGAGTTGTTAGGTCGTGCACCATAACCCGTTTTGCGAAAAATGAGGCGTGACAGAATGACGACTCTGCTGGGGACATTAGGTTCTTACCATTACGTATTTCATGCTTATGTGGGGTTTACTTGGTTATTTCATTGTTTGTTTGGTTATTGGCATGTTAAGTTGTTATTATTTCCCCTTGTTTATTTGTTTCTTTATTTACCATCTGTTTTTCATATTCCACCCATTTCCCTTCTTCCTTATTTGTTTATTTTCATGTTTCGCCCTTATCCTTTTTCCCTTATTTGTTTACTTGTTTTCATAATCCCATACCCTTTTTCCTTACTTGTTTGATTCTCTATTATTTTATATGTTTACCGCCTTTTATTTATGTATGTATTTATTTACCTATTTACCGCTTTCATAGAACTACATGTGTGTTACTGCTTTTCACCTAAGTGCTAAATGTTACTGTTTTGATAAACTGACATTCCGCTTATACTTTCCCCAATTGAGACCCTCTTCCTTTTTTATTTTTGTTACCGTGATGTTGTGCCTTTGCACCTCTCAGAACTACTCTAATTCTCTTCAAACACCCAATTATAGTGAGTCGACATATGCGTGGACGGAACGGATAGTCTTACTACCGGGAAACCACGAGCCTTCTCACATAGAACCCCTTTTAAGTCCGTGTCAAGCCAAGTCTTAGAAAGTTTACTTAGGTCATACATGCTGCATAATCCTTAGGTGGTTTGACCCTTGCTGTCAATTCGCATGATTAGTAGCCACCTTATCGTCTAAAGGGCCCCAACACCCTTTAGACAAATTGCATAATTATGTGTCAATGTGGTCATAATAATTAAATTAAGTCAAATTTACCAAAATGCAGTTTAGAAATCGTTTGTTGTTTTGTTTGCAGAGTCATGGACATTTTCAACTCCCCAAATCTGCAAATGGTCATAGAGGTAAATTACAAGCTAAGGAACTGGTGGATGGATATCAAGAGAGACCGTGAAAGAGAGATTCAACAGTTGTTGGGCGGTCTTACTTACCTCATCTTTGTCATACCAAACCCTCACTTGTTAGGGCTTTGCTAGAATTTTGGGACCCTGTGAGGATGGTCTTCAAATTCGTGGATTTCGACTTGGCACCAACGATTGAGGAGATAAGTGGTTTCATTAACATGTCATACCACGAGTGTGAAATGATAGTACCATATAAGCCATCATCGAGGGAGTTTCTAAAAAGTCTGGGAATGAAGTCAAATCCAACTTTGCCTTCTCTAGACCTTGGGTGGATTCATTTCGACTTTCTGTATTCACGCTTTGGCCGAGATGATAGTTATTACTCTTTTATTGATGAGTTTGAATGCTCCGTCGAGGAATGGGAAACATATCGTCTAAATGCCTTTACCATTACCCTATTAGGATCCCTGGTTTTTCCTAAGATAAGGGGAAAGATTGACACACGCTTGGGTTATGTGGTTTGAGATTTAGCCCAAAGAGAGGGCAAACCTAGGAAAACCCTAGTACCTATGATCTTGTCGGAAATAATGAGGAGTCTTTCAGCATGCGTCGATGATCGAATGTTTTTCGAGGGATGCAACATTTTGCTGCAATTATGGGCTATTGAACACTTCTACCTACGGTCTGATGTGGTAGACATTTTTCTTGGTTATGGCAACAAGATTGATAATCATCCAAGAAGAATGATAGCTTTCACCGCCCCTGTAGGATTCGTAGACTGGCAGATATTCTTGACAGAGCTCGAGAGCTACCGCATCCAATGGAAGCTCCATTGGTTGTCCACCCCTCATGCAATAGTAAGAGGCGATGATCGATACTTCATTGAGCTCATTGGCTTAAAGGGCGTACAACCATACACTCCTCTTCGAGTACTCCGCCAATTTGGACGAACTCAGGTAATACCACTCCAGTCTGACATGGAGCAGTTTAAGTATGAATTTGGATTAGATAAACCCCAAGTCCACATCATACTTCGAAGATGGGAGCGAGTGTTAACCATTCCTATGGGTGCACGACAGGCCTTATGCACACGTGAATATTACATATGGATCCTAAAAGAGATCAAAGACAGAGATGTGAGTGAGGAAGGATACTATGGGCTAACTGATGAAAGGGAAAACATATGGGCACGCAACGTATTGAAGATCAAGAATGAAGTCACTCCCTATACAAGAAGTCAATTGGCGCCAAGCTCTTGGAACCGATATCTTTAAGATTTTCAGAATTTAGGATGACTTTCCCATTTGTTACCCCTTTCCCTTAGTTTATTTCAGTTTTTTGTTTTCAATTAGGATGTATTGTTCGAATTTTATAATAAATAAAGATTGCTCTTATTTCTTTAACTCTAAACTCCAATTGGCAAATAAGGCTTGAATTAATTATTGTGCATTACTTATATGTCGTCTTAGGCCTACCTCTGGCTCAACGAGGCTCATTGCATTTAGGGCGTTTATCTTAAAGCAGTGTGCTTGCTATCTCAATTAATGCAATGCTCTAACTTGGGTTTTTTTTTGTTTTTACTTTTATTTTTTACCCTTCCCCAACGGTTGATCTGTAGACTATGGTTTACCATACGTGATCAAAGGAAGCTCTTCCTTCTCTTCCAAATGAGAACCACAAAGGGGAGAGGAAAGCAACTAATGAGAAGGTTATGAGTAAGACTATTGAAAAGAAGCATCCTTCAGACGAGTTGGTCTCAAGCCTGAAACTGAAAATAAAGAAGTTAGAAGAAGAGGTGTCGGATATGCGCGAGTGAGCCAAGTTGTTACTTTCTGTCGATCCCACTCTGGAGACAAACATAGATAAGTCGCCTGTCACAAGTCAAGCCACTCTCCAAGATAATCCTCCACTCACTCACCCTATTTCTCATCCCCCACCAACTTACCCCACTTCTCAAAATCAACCAAGCTCCATTCAAATGCCTCCAAAGAGCACTCACTTTCCAAATTACCCATATCCTCCTCAACATCATGCTTCTGCTCCCAAACCTCCATATCTTACTCCGAGTATGCCGAGTCCTCCCTTACACGCTCCCCAATATCAAACACCTTTACACCAAGTCCCTTGGTATTGTGCGCCACTTCAAATGCCTCCATATCAAATGCCTCCATCCCAAAGGTCTCCTCTACCATATCAAAAGCCTACTTATCCTGTTCACAATGTCAAAATCCTCGCTCAAAAACATATTCGCAAAAATCAATTCAACGTGGAGAAGAGGCCCATCAAAATTTACACTCCTTTGACTAAGCCCATGGATAAATTCTATGAAAAGTTGAGGATTGCTGGTCACATCACTCATGTCAGTGAAATAAGGATGAACACACGTGGAAGGTGGATTGAAATTTCTAAGGTTTGCGCTTACCACTCAGGAATGAAAGGACATACCATAGAAGAATGTCGTGATCTGAAAGACAAGATCCAACAATTGATTGATACCAAGATCATATGCTTGGAGGACTTTGCACCAAAGAAATCTCAACAGACAACATGTTGAAGGTCATTTGAAACATTTTCCAATAAAGGCTTATGCCATTTAAACTTAAGTTCTCTACATTCATGTTCCGTCAAGTTCTGACAAGGAAGGTACCCATGTTAGCATATGGGCAATAAAGTTTGGTCAGAATTTATCTTTTGGTTGTTGCTGTATGCTTTGTTTAATGTCTTGAATTTTGCTCTTTGTATTTGGAACTACGTCAGACCTGATTCCCGTTTAAGAAGGGATATGTAGGCGCTCCTTTGGAATTCGGTCTTATCATAATAAAAATCTCATTTTCCCCCTTGAACTGTGTAACTGGGGCAGAATTTTTGAGAGGGTCTCAAAAATTCCTTCAAAGAGCATTCTCCTTGCTAAATCTCGATACTGGGGCAAAATTTTTGAAAGGGTTTCAAAAATTCCTTCAAAAACATATTGTCTTGCAAATCAAGACTGGGGCAGAATTTTTAAGATCCTCCCAAAAATTCACAACAATCAAGCTACAATCTACATCAAAAATCATAATAGCAGAAGTTCTACACTAGGGCAAAAAATTTTGAAGGGACCTCAAAATTTTTGACAACACTCCAAAAGACATTCTAGCAGACGTCAAAGGAGCATGCTACGTCGAATCAGGGATACAGATCAACCTCCCCTTAACTAACTATTTTTCTTTGAATACAGAAAAGACAAAAGCAACTTCAACACTACTTGAAGGATCAATGTGCCGATATATCCGACAAATCGCTAATCAATGGCGAATGACCAAACTCATCTATACTGATCTCAATCACCAGTCAAATGACATACTATCCTTCCAACAGTATGAAGGACCAAGTTATTCTGAGCCCGACAATCGCCAGTCAAATGGCATATTGTCCTTCCGACGTGATGAAAGACCAAATTACTCTATACTAAAGGCATCATTTTCATGGCCCGCAGACAACATTTTCATGACCTGAGGATATAATTTTTGTGTATCATGGCCCTAGACATCATAGCCTAAGACATCATTTTCATAGTCTTATGGCAAACATCATTGTCGATATGGGAAATTGCATCATGTTTGCCTTTATCGTTTGTTTGATATATCTGCTCTAATCACTTTGTTTAGTCATATTATAAGCTACAGATTTGCAGAGACTAACATTTTTGCAGGCGAGATCAATCTCCCTCTCGGCTACAATTATCGTGCTTACATCTATCGCAACAAAGACCCTATCAAATTCTTTGCTACTCATATTACCGTTTTCAATTAACCCTTGGCTACTCATATTATCGCTTCATCGAATCCTTCGGTCTTAAACCAGAAACCTCCCTGTCATGCCTTCCTCGCTACTCTAATCTTATCCATTCAAGCCGATATCATTCTCATTCGTATACCGTACCGCTCTTTCAATTTTAGGAGTCTCGTTTACTCCTAAATCTAGAACTACACACGACCTGATTCTCGTATAACCAGAGATATGTAGGCGGCTTAATACCAAGTCTCGGTCGTACCCCTTTTTAACCTTATATCATTCAATTGATCCTACCGACATATCTCATCGGTCGGACAAAATCAGCTACTCAGTCAACGTTGGTTGCCCGACAATTCATCCTTCATTCTCAAGCAACTAAGGGGAAGCTGTTGACACCCAATTTTGACAGACCTTTAACCCTTTTTGAAAATGCTATTCGATTAAATACGTATTTTAAAATATATTTCGAGTTTAAAATTTTAGTTGATTTTGTCTAAAATTATACGTTTTAAGTATGCATGCTTTATAAAATTATCATAAATATTATTAAAATATTTCTAAAATTATTAGTAAAAAAATCAAAATATTTTTTTTTATTTAAAGTTTAAGAGATTTTATTATATAAAATGTTATGATATGTGTAGCACTTTAATTTGATAACATTTCTTTAATTTTCCTCAAATTTGTTTAAATTGTAGCCTATTCTTTCTAATTTCTTTCAATTTTAGCCACCTCAATTCCAATTTTATTTCAATTATAGCCACATTTCATTTCAATTCTAGCCAATCTTTATTTCCATTACAATCAATTTCAGATTTCAATCCAACTCACCCCTTTTAATCTTAACCACCCATCTCACTCCGATTTAATCTCAACCATTCATCGTATTTAAATCAACGGACCAGATGAAATCTTCCTAACCTTCCTATTTTTAACACTAAAATACCCAAACCCTAAAAAACATTTTTTTCACTCTTTCTCTCCTCTATCTCTCTCTAGCAGCCGACCCTCTTCTCTCTCTCTTCTCTTCCTCGCTCCGGCGACTAGCAGCAGCTGCGACCAACAGCAACCCCGGCGCCCTCCCTTTCCTCTCCTCCCCTTCCCATCGCTGCTTCCATCTTCTCCACTGGCGAGCAGCAGCCAGCAGCTCCGAGCAACAGGCAGCCAGCAGCTCCAGCGAGCAGGCTCCACCGACGGAAACAGCAGCTGCAACCAGCAGCGCCAGGCGAGGACAACCACCAGCAACTCAAGCAGCTCCGTGACAGCAACTAGCGACACTGGCAAAAACCAGAAACAACAACAGCAGCCAGCGCAGGCAGCAGCTCCGGCGAAATCTTCCCCTCTCCACGAGTATGACTGGCGAAGGCAGCAACCAAAAAAATCTCGGCCATGAGTTACGACGAGCATCGTTCGGATAATGTTTGAGTTTCCGGTTTGCTAAAGACGGATCTTTACAGATCCGTCCAGGTTTGTTCTCTTGTTTGATTTGTTACTTAATTTATTTTAGTTTGATATTTGAACTTGTGATTTTGTGCAATATGCTCATGTGAAAATCAATGTCATATGTATCTCATACTAAGCATGTGCTATTATTTATGACTCTATGAATTTGTTGGTTTAATCCTTGTTTATATGATTTTAGTCATTGGAAATAGAATGATAGTCGTATGATTTGGGTTGGTAGAAGCTTTTGATTCACACTAATGTTGTCCTCCTTTGCTTAAGTTAATTCACATCCCTTAATATTTGCTAATCTATCTTAATTGATATAGTATATATGGTTTGATAATTGATTCCTCAATTAGGATAACTTTTGAATTGATCATGCTCCAATTAACTTAAATAATTCATGGTTATTGGTATTGTTTTTGTTAGCAAATTTTCTGCTGATTAGTTACCTTTGAATGATGACCGTTCATTTTGTTACGGTAAAAGTTACCGCAATTTGGTTCGTGAATGGACTGTTCTTATTTGATTTTCCTTAAAATATTTTTTTTTCTATGTGCCTGATTGTGCATGATTTTAATCTGCCATTAACTAATTTTGCTTAATTATGGAAGATAGATTTTCTTACTTGTTTAATTGTTGGTAAAAGAATTTTGACTGATTAATTGATTAGTGTCAACAATAATTTCTTACCTTATTGGAAATGTTGAATACTTTCCTACTTGTTTATATTTGATAAAATAATATTATTTTAGCTCTCCGTTATTTAAGGAAAATATTGCTCCTAATTTATTCCTTTTCCTTATTGTGTTCCTCTCTTTGCTATATTATTGATTCCTCCTCCCTTAATTCTTGTCCAAAATAGATTCTTACGTGTTTTACTTACGGTAATTTAATATTAGGTAAATATTTATTTCCAACCGGTTCTTGCACTATTGAAAACTCTTAATCATTTCTTTGCCATATTTAGTTGCTCATTATTTGGTAATAATAATTTTATTAAAATCTGATTTTGGCTCTCCTTTAAAATAAGAAAACTTATTATAATTGACTCCTTATTTATTTTTTTTCCTTATGGTAGTGCCCTCTCACCTAGTATAAATAGGAGCCCTCCCTTCATTATTCACACTCATATCCGGACATCTCTACTCACTCAACATTACTCACATCTGACTTTGCTCATACTAAAATACTAAGAAAAAGTATTACTCTCTACTAAAAGGGGAATTAAGTTTTTCCGGTTAAAATTAAAGTTTCTTCTCTGTGTTGTTGTTTTACTGTGTTCGGGTCGAATAGTGGATTAAGTTTGTCTTCATTACTGATAATTAATTTTGCGTAACTGGTTAGTGTTTGCCTTAATTTAATTTTTGTTTTACCTTATGCATCTCGTTGTATGTTTGAATAAAACAAAGGAAGCATACGAGTCAGTTTCTATTCCTTTCCTACGAGTGTTTACGTATGTGTGATTGGTTGTTACAATTTCTGTCTAAATATGTAAATGGTTGCTATTGTGTTGTTACTTCTAGTGTATTGTTGTTATCAATTAACAGGTTTCGAACTTGAAGTTTCAAGTTGAAGAATCGCCAAGAGACTAGATCATTTAATTTTATGTATATTTGAATTTGTATTTATTATTTATTTCAGTTTTGTAATATTTTTATAGCTATCAAACTCTCTATATATATATAAATATAATTTGGGGGTCGTCTAAACGGGGACGGAACTACGTGCTACTTGTTTACCTTATTGTTATTTAAATGTATTAGAAAGCTTGCCTATATGATTGTCGATTGTTTGATAGTTCACATTTAGATAGTTCACTTTGGATCTAACTAAATTTTAAAAAAAAATCACTATTGCTTTTAATCTCCTAAGTTTGACCCGAAATAATTAATCACGTCCTTAAGCTTTATCTAACTATGTTTTTAAATCATTAATGTGTTCAATTGACTCAAAATGTCCCTTTGTAGCTTATTTATATGTGGATATCGGTTGCTTAATAATAATAAATAACATTGGTTCCTTTATATATATAAAAAATACAAGCATTTTTATTTTTTATTTGCCATTCAGGTATCATGATCAAAGGCTTAATTAAATTTTTTGCATACTAACGGGTATAGGAATTCATACATATAGATTTAAACTTCAGTTTCATTTAGAAAACATGCTTATATGTTTGTCTGAACAATTATTATATCTTTATTTAGAAATGCATGCCTATAGGATTTAAATATTTCTTAAAATGTCATTTATGTGTAGAAACCATGCCTATAGGTTGTACTTTTACTCAAAATATCATATTTATAGGCATTCTGATAATTTTTACAGCATGTGAATTAATTAATTATTTTAATCAGTTATAATGGTTGCCTTATGTGAATAAATCCAACCACTTAGATATCATGTCTATAGGACTTAATTAATGACACCAATAAAACTTGTTAAAATCATATCTTAAGCATGCTAAATAATTAAAATAAATATGTTGCATATCCATTTCCAAGTGTTAACTAATTTTTTGCATTTCATATTTAGATTCTGCCCTTTTAAAATCAATCATTAAATCATTTCCAGCATGTTTAATAAAAAAAACCTCTCTTCCTGTATTGAACCAGCCTAAATTGATTAAACTGTCCTTAAACTTTTTCTTGCCCGATTAAATCTCGCCTAGTAATTGACTCTTGGTGTTCTGAATATTGTTATGCTAGTTTAATCAAATTAATGAATCATTACAGAATAGCTTAATCCGCTACCGCATAAATAAGATTTTTTCTACATAATCTGCTATTTTTTTAAATCTGCTGTCCTAGTAAAATTTTGCCCGAAATATTTTAATTTCATCATTATGAATAATTGTCTTGCCATTATTTTATCAACTAATAAATAAATATTCATGCATGCTCTATTAATAAAATAAATAAATTTTGCATTGTGTCATAACCCTTTGTCCTTGTTAAATTATTTATCACATTATTATAATGTTACGCCCCGAGCTACCCCCGAGACGCGGACACGGGACCTAGGACCACAAGTGATTCCAAGCTAACCCTACTGGCATGATCATGAGCATACTAAAGATAATAAACTGATGCGGAAGCTAAATCATAAATAAATCTGAAAAGATGGGGGATACCCATATACTATAACTGAATATATCAAATCTGAGAGTTTAATACAAAAGAAATATCAAACTCAAAATACTAAGCTGAATCTAACTATGTCTGAAATAAGCCTCTAAACTGACTAGAAAAGTTGGGACATGCCCCAACTAGATCTAGCAAAACTGAAACTAAAGACTAAATATACTGAAAAAAAACTCATGACTATTGTCCTCGGAGAATGAGGACTCACCATTGATTCTGCTGAACTGGAGATCGGGAACCGATCTAAACGTGATCTGGATGCTGAGAACCTGAACCTACATCACGAGAAGATGTAGCGCACGTATGCGTCAGTACTTGAAAGGTACTGAGCATGCAGGATGGAGTAAAGCTGAAATAACATATAACTGAACAAAGCATACTGAGCAATGATATAATCTGAACATGATATAGATACTGAAATACTGAATACTGAGCTAACTGATTGCAATGACCAAATTTATAACATGTTGAGACTGAATACTGACTGTACTGAAATATGGTCAATGCAATAGAGTCTGACTGAACTGTGGGAGCTACTAATAACCGACATAAAACCACATGAGCTAAATGTGGAGTCCGATGTATACGCCTCATCGAGAGGACCCAATATACCCTGCCAGAGGTATAGAGGCATGCTGGCGTGATCACTAAACTGATGTTGCCCACAGAGGGGACTTACACCTACGTGGCTCATAGTTCTGGACTATATGGGTACGCTGAAACCCTAGTCCAACTCGGTATTATGCTACTCCCAATGAATTAAGTAGTTAACTGGTTATGACTGAATTTCTGTAAATACTGGATAGCTCGAACTGAACATGCTAACTGAGAATGCAACAATTAATCTGATAATGATGCATTCATAAACTGAGGCATATATAACTGAATACTGAAATATCTGACCTAGCATGTGTAATTCAAGAACTAAAGAAATACATAGCTAGGGTTCTGAAATTCATGCAATAAACTGAGCAATAACATGATAATCTGATTTGAAACATTTAAATAACTAATTCATGATGATCTATTGAAATTCTAGAAAACCTAGGTCTGTTCATAATCATGGAATCAAGAATCTGACTGAATTCTAGGGACCTAATGGGCGAAAGGAACCCACTAGTGAAATCCCACATACCTGGTGACGAATTCCACGAAGAAATCTTTCAATTTTGGGGCTGGAACTGAAGGAACCTCATTGCGTTCTTGAACTAGGGTTCTTGACCTTTTTCTCCTTCTTGATTCTAATTTTCTAAGTTTTGATTAATGAATTTGACTTAGGTAGGTTCTAGTTATGTTTCTAGGTTTAATCTGATTAAAATCTCATGATTTAGGGTCTAAACGACGTATCTTAGGGGTTAAACGAAATAGGAAAAGACCAAAAGACCCTTGAATTAACTGCTGTCGGATTGACTGACGGACTGGACTGACGGTCCGTCAATCAATCGACGGTCCGTCGATCGGGTCCGTAGGTCGAGTCTGCCCGACAGGGCTTCACTAAAACAGGAATAACTTTTTACTCGGAGGTCGGAATTTAGCAAACTCGGTGGCGTTGGAAAGATAATTCAATTATCTATCTAACCATAGGATATGGGATACATAATGCATTTTGTGCTAAGAGTTATGACCATCTGAAGTTCACCCATTAGAATTTTCAGCTAACTGGCTGTTGATCCTCATCTACGGTCAGACCTACGGACCGTGGATCGATTGACGGTCCGTGCTGGTCGACCGTAGTTTGTGTCAAAGGCTGGTAAGGGAAGTCTCGATCCACGGACACAGACCACGGATCGTGGTCTGATCTACGGACCGTGGGTCTGTCCGTGAGTCGGGACTTAGCCAATTTTTCTGAGCTGGTTTGGGGAGGGGTTGCAGTGGTGAACCAAAGACCACCAGCACGGGTTGTGGTCTGACCTATGGTCCGTGGATGGTGACCGTAAGTTGCACCTGCAACTTCTCAAAATCTGTATTCTTGTCTGTTTTGAATACAGGGTGTTACATTATCCCCCTTTTGGGACCATTCGTCCTCGAATGAAGACTAAACTAGCTGAAATAGAGGGAGAGGGCTGCAATCCCTACCACTAAACACTGACAACTGAATTTCTGACTGTACTGAGTTCCAAGAACATGCAAATACGCTGAAAATGCAAGTACAAACTGAAGGAACATGATTCTAAGACTGAATTTACGCATAAATGACTAAAAAACTGAAGAGGAACTATTACCTCAAGCTGGAATGGAATCAGAAGGAAAAAGGTGAGGATACTTGGACTTCATGGCTGATTCTGCTTCCCAAGTAGCTCCCTCTACGGACTGACTCCTCCACAAAACCTTGACTTAAGAGACTTCTTTATTTCTCAATTTTCTAACCTGACGATCGAGAATCTCAACTGGTACATCCTCATAAGAAAGTCTATCTTTTACAGCCACAGTCTCTAATGGCACTACGGATGCTGGATCACCCACACACTTCTTCAAAAGAGAAATGTGAAAGACTGGATGCACTGCTGCTAAATCTGCTGGCAACTCTAACTCATAAATCACTTTACCAATCTTTTTCAACATTCGGTAAGGGCCTACATATGTGGGACTGAGCTTCCCTTTCTTGCCAAATCTCATCACCTCTTTCATAGGTGACACTTTCAGGAAAACCCAATCATCAACTTGGAACTCTAGTTCCCTTCTTCTTACATCTGCATAAGATTTCTGGCGACTCTGAGCAGTCTTGAGTCTATCTCTAATGAGTTGCACTTTCTCCATAGCATCAAGGACTGAATCTGGTCCTATCAAGGCTGTTTCACCTACTTCAACCAACCAACTGGAGATCTACATCTACGCCCATACAATGCTTCATAAGGGGCCATCTGAATGCTGGAATGGTAACTATTGTTGTAGGCGAACTCAATAAGAGAAAGGTGATCGTCCCAACTACCCTTGAAGTCGATCACACAAGCTCTCAACATGTCCTCTAAGGTCTAAATGGTACGCTCTGCCTGACCATCCATTTGTGGATGAAATGTTGTGCTAAGATTAACCTGAGTGCCAAGACCTTTCTGAAATGACTTCCAGAAATGAGATGTAAACTGAGGACCTCTATCTGAGATGATAGACAAGGAACTCCATGCAACCTCACAATCTCATTAATGTAAAGATTGGCGTAATCCTCCGCCGAATGTGTAGTCTTGACCGCCAAAAAGTGAGAAGACTTAGTAACCCTATCAACAATCACCCAAATGGAGTCATGTTGTCTGCGAGTACGAGGTAAGCCTGTGATAAAGTCCATGTTGATCACTTCCCACTTCCAAGTAGGAATGTCAATCTCTTGAGTCATACCTCCTGGTTTCTGATGTTCTACCTTTACTTGCTGGCAATTGGGGCACTTAGCCACAAAGTCTGCTATATCTCTTTTCATATCATTCCACCAATAGACTTCCCACAGATCGCGGTACATCTTATTGGCGCCTGGATGAATAGAATATCTGGAATTATGGGATTCTGCAAGAATATGCTGTCTCAATTCACCCACGTCAGGAACACACAATCTACCTTGATAGCGAAGTACACCATCTCCCCCTTGGGAGAAAACCTCCACTCTCTAATTATGGTCTGCACCCTTAAGTTCAAGCAAGATTGGATCACTATCTTGCATTTCCTTAACCTTTACTACCAAAGAAGATTCTGCTCCATTCTGAACCGTTACACCACCATCTGATATGCTCATAAGACGAACTCCTAGGCGAGCAAGTCTATGAACATCCTTTGCTAGCTCTCTCCTTTCTTCCTCAACATGTGCTACACTACCCATAGATAGTCTACTAAGGGCATCTACTACTACATTTGCCTTACCAGGATGGTAATGCACACTCATATCATAATCTTTGAGGAACTCTAGCCATCTTCTCTGGCGAAGATTCAGCTCTTTCTGGGTGAATACATACTGGAGGCTCTTATGGTCTGTGAACACATCTACATGAACACCATACAGTCTCCAAAGCTTAAGTGCAAACACCACTGCTGCTAGCTCAAGGTCATGAGTTGGATAATTCTTCTCATGTACCTTAAGTTGTCTAGAAGCATAAGTTATAACCTTACCTCGCTGCATCAACACACAACCTAGGCCGACTCTGGATGCATCACAATAGATCATATAACCATCTGAACCCTCTGGTAGAGTCAAGACAGGAGCTGTAGTCAACCTAGTTTTCAGTGCTGCAAAGCTTTTCTCACAATCATCTGACTATTGGAACTTAACCTTTTTCTGAGTTAACTTAGTCAATGGAGAGGCTATGGATGAAAATCTTTCCACAAACCGTTTGTAATAGCCTGCTAAACCCAAGAAACTTCTGATATCTGTAGCGGAGGTAGGTCTGGGCCATTGTTTCACTGCTTCTATCTTCTGGGAATCTACTCGAATTCCTTCACTAGACACAATATGCCCAAGGAAGGCAACTGATTGTAACCAAAACTCACACTTGTTAAATTTTGCAAATAACTGGCGATCTTTGAGAGTTTGTAGAACAACTCTCAAATGACTCGCATGTTCTTCCTCATTCCTAGAATAAATGAGGATATCATCAATAAAGATGATAACGAACAAGTCCAAATACTGCTTGAACACTTTGTTCATCAAATCCATGAAAGTTGCAGGAGTATTGGTTAGTCCAAATGACATAACTATAAATTCGTAATGACCATACCG
This sequence comes from Solanum verrucosum, assembly GCF_900185275.1. Lineage (NCBI taxonomy): Eukaryota > Viridiplantae > Streptophyta > Magnoliopsida > Solanales > Solanaceae > Solanum > Solanum verrucosum. The sequence goes on from NW_026020371.1 coordinate 584,819, forward strand.
AGTTCTGAAGGCTGTCTTCGGAATGTCACTATCTCTGACTCTAAGCTAAGGCTGGCAAGGGGACGGGGACGGGGACTGGGGGATGGGACGAAGGGCGACGGGACGGGACGGGGGACGGTTCTGGGGGGATTTGGCCAGGACCGGGATTGGGGTGACCGGGATTGGGGGGACAAAAATAAGTCCCATCCCGTCCCACTATATATACGGGATGGGACGGGTTTTGGGGGGACGGGACGGGGGATTTTTTATTTTTTATATACTTATTTATTTGTATTGAAATTATATGTTATTGAATAACATTTTTAGTTTATTTGATTTTTTTTCAATAACATTTTTAGCTAATAAATAATGCTTAAGTTTTCAAAATTCAAATTTCAATTTCAAATTTCAATTTCAAACTTCAAATTTCAAACTTCAAATTTCAAATTTCAAATTTCAAATTTCAAATTCAACTTTCAAATTTCAAATTTCAAATTCAACTTTCAAATTTCAAACTTCAATTTTCAATTTTCAATTTTGAAATTACAAATTTGAGAAGTTCAAATTTGTCTTTTAAATATTTTAAAGTAATTTAAACTTGAAATTTTGATTTTTAAATGAAGAAAAGGCCCCAAAAAAGAAGGACGTTATGTGCAATACTTTGAATTTTCCTTCTTTTATTATTTTTTAATAATCTAGATGTTAGTTGATGTATTAAAGTTCCATTTTTTAACATTTGTTCCTTATTATAAAATTTTGTAATAGCTAGTTCTCTTTTTATTATGTTCAACTATTTTCAAACAAATTAGTATATATGTAAATATGTATGAATATATTAAAATTAAAATTAAAATGCAAGACAATAGTTATATAAAAAAGACTTAATAAAGCCTTCAAATTTATTCAATAAAATCTAATTGCAACTTAGAACTTAGAAGTTACAATTTACAAATATTAGTGGAGTAACTAATCTACGCAGCCACCTTCTAGGAAGGGTTCTGTTTCAATAAGTTCTCATATGTAAAACTAATATTTGTTACAAATATTAGATGAGTAACTAATTTACGCAGCCACCTTCTAGGAAGGGTTCTGTTTCAATTAGTTCTCGGATGTAATCTAATATTTGTATTTTCCTTTAAAATTCAATTCTAATTGTCGCATCATATCGACGGTAACATCCTCCGGTGTTGGCAAACTTGCTAGAAACTCTTGTGACTCTAATTCATCATCACTAGATCCAAGTACCGCATTAATCCAAGCTTTTTGTTTGGAACTTAACTTTGGCAAATTATCATTTCTCCTTTCGGCGTTGACCCAATCTCTAAATAAAACTGATATTTCAAAACTGTCTTCCGCCAATGAATGTCTATGATCGCCAAGTTGAAACCTTGCCGCACTAAAAGCAGCCTCTGATGCAACTGATGAAGCTTGAATAGCTAGAACATCACGAACCATTTTGCTTAAAATTGGAAATGCAACGCTCCGCCTCCTCCACCATGCTAATAAATCTTCATTGCCATCTTCGTCTTCCACTGTTTCTAAAGATTGATTAAGATATTCTTTAAAATCATCACGGTTAGTAGAATTAAGACCAAGAAAATCTCGCATATAACTTGAAATTCGAGCTTTACTCTGAGGATTAGAAGTTTGACCAACTTCTTGAGTATTTCCTGTAGTTCTATATTTTTCATACAAAATTTTTGCTTCTACTTTTATGCTACACTTACACAGTTGACTAGTTGGATTTATTTCCGGTGAAATTTCTAAGGTATCATAAAAAGTGTCAACAAGTCCCTGCACACCTTGTAATTTATAGTCAGGATGAAGTAAAGTAGCAGTTAAAAAAATTTGAGGAATAGGAACAAAATATTTTTAAAATTTTCAATCATACCTTCAATTGCAACTCTAAATTTTTCAATTTTTTTGTATTTAGAAAATTGAATTGAAATAGCACAAATATTTATTAATACTGATGAAATAGTAGGATAATAAATTCCAGAAAACATGGTTGTTGCATCATAAAAAAGTCTTAAAAATTCTAATAGTTCATTACTTTCTTCCCAATCTTCTTCACAAATTCTGTCTATTGGGTCAGCATTATGAGCATTAAACACCATTTGTATGGGTCCTCTATATTCGTAAGCAACTGAAAGCATTTCGTAAAAAGAATTCCACCTTGTTTTAATATGTCTTGGAATTTTTCTTGGTGGCAAATCACATAGTACACAACGCTCATTAAATTCCCTAATTCTAGCAGCTCTATTAGCATAAAAAATCCAGGCAACAACATATTCAATTTTCATACAACCACATTCAAATAATGAAATACTATCTTGTACAACTAAATTTAATACATGTGCAACACATCTAACATGAAAAGAATTATCATCAATTGGACATAATCTAGTTTTTAACATACTTGCAGCGTTTACATTATTAGATGCATTATCTAATGCGACAGACATTACTTTATCAATAAGCATGTAATAATCTATAACACTCAAAATATTTGAAGCTAAATATGCACCAGTTTTTTTCTCTACACATTCTTTATAACTTAAGATTCTTTTTTGCAAATTCTAGTTATGATCAATCCAATGTGCTGTAACAGTTAAATAATCACGTCCATTAACACTACGACCCATGTCCGAAGTTATAGACACTTTACAATCTAATATGCTAAACACACAACGAAGATATTGACAATGTTTACCTTGATATACAAAAACATCAGATTTAACAGTATTTCTTGAAAAACCTCTATAATTAGGATTATAAGTTTGTTGAATATATTCAATAAAATCGGGATTTGAAGGAAAACTATAAGGTAAACCACAAACAGAAACCATTTTAGCTAAATTTTCATGATCTCTTTCCTTATTATATTTACGTTGTGTTAGTGGACCACCGGGGTTAGAAGGATCTAATGTTCCTTGAACCATGTTAGAAGCCCCTCCGATTCATTAACATTAATATCAAAATCATTAACTGGAATTCCTTTTTTTTCTATTGGCTAATGATTTAGCTTCTTTATATTGAATCGGCACACAAGATAACAAATGTCTATTTAAGCCCCCCGTCCCACCTTGAACTCTACCTTGTTTATGTTTAAAAGGTTGCTTACATTTATTACAAATAGCAATATAATTTTCCTTATCTAAAGTCATAAATTGCCACACAACAGAAGTTTTAGGGCGTTCATACTTCACCTTCTCCCTTGTAGGAGGTATAAGGGGTGGGCGTCCAAAATTTTGCTCCGTTGAATTTGTAGTTTCATTTGGAACATTTGTCACCGGACTAGTAGGTGTATCTTCTAATTCATCTTCTCCCGAACCAACTTCTACTTCTTCACCTGAATTTTCATCAAGATAAGGATTAATATCACCATAAATTTGTTGTAAAAGTTCATGATCGAGTTGAGCATTTGAATCAATATCATAAGAAGTATCATCAACATAAGTAGAATCATTTGTATTAAATCTAACTCTAGAAGTACCACCACAGTTACTCTTATTTTTTTCCTTACTACTTTTTTTAGTAAAATTAAATAATCTACTAATGCCACTTGGTTCCTTCTCTTTTCCTTTACCGGTATCTTTTTTGTTAGAACTCATATTTAATTATATGTAAAGTATAATATAAAAATAATAATAACACAAAAATTAATGACTAAAAATAAAATATAAATATTATGAAACGAATGTACCAAATGTCTGCGTTAATAGCAGACGTTATAACCGATTCTTGAAGCTTGTAGTTTGTTGTAACTTGTAACTTGTAATTTGGAACTCCAATATTTGATAGCAAATATAATATGAAAACTTAGATATATATATTATGATATATAATATGAAAACTTAGAATTGAAATATATGTATTATGATATAATATGAGACTTAAATGAAATAAAATATTGAGATTTGAGACTTAAGATTGAGAGTTGAGACTTGAAAGAATATAAAAAATAGATGAGAGAATATATGATTTTGTAAGAAATAATAAGGGATAGAGGGGTATTTATAATATTAAAAGTGGGTTAAAGTGTATTTATAATAACTTGAGGGTTTAAAGTAAATTATTAAAAGTAGGGGTGGTAGGGGGTGTTGGTTGGGGGAAAAAACTGTCAAAATATCCGTTGGGGGGCCCCCCTAGCCGTTGCCCAACGGATAGAATTTAAAAAAAAAAATAAATAAATAAATAAATTTGTTAGGGGATCCCGCGAACCGGCCGGTTCATCCGGGCCGGGACCGAGCCGGGTCGACCGGGACCAACGGGTGAACCGGATCGGTACCGGTCCCCTAATCCCGAAAGCCCCATCCCGCAATATTCAAACGGGACCGGGTCCGGTGGGCCGGTTCTCGAACCGGTCACGGGCCGGGGCGGGCCGACCCAGTCCCCCTGCCACCAATACTCTAAGCTGATGATAACCTGATCTGAGGTCTATCTTTGAGAAATTACTAGCACCCTGAAGTTGGTCAAACAAGTCATCAATCCTGGGGATGGGATACTTATTCTTGATTGTGACCTTGTTCAACTGCCTATAGTCAATGCACATTCTGAGAGAACCATTTTTCTTCTTCACGAACAACACTGGTGCACCCCATGGAGAAATACTGGGTCTGATGAAGCCCTTATCTAGAAGGTCTTTCAACTGCTCTTTCAATTCCTTAAGCTCAGCTGGAGCCATTCTATAAGGAGGGATAGAGATAGGCTGGGTATCTGGAAGGAGATCAATTCCAAAGTCTATTTCCCTTTCGGGAGGAACTCCAGGAAGATCTTCTGGGAACACTTCTCGAAACTCACTGACTATAGGAACTGACTCAAGAGTTGGGGATTCGGAACTAGAATCCTTAACCCGAACTAGATGATAGAGATAACCCTTAGAGATCATCTTTCTGGCCTTAAGGTAAGAAATGAATCGACCCATAGGCGCTAAGCTACTACCCTTCCATTCTAAGATTGGTTCGTCTGAAAACTAAAAACGAACAATCCTAGTTCTACAATCAACTGAGGCATAACATGAATGTAACCAATCCATGCCTAGAATGACATCGAAGTCTACCATTTCCAACTCTACAAGATCTACTAAGGTGACTTTCTGAGAGACTGTGACAGGGCAATTTCTGTATACCCGTCTAGCTATAACTGGGTCATCGACTGGAGTAGAGACTGAGAAAGGTTCTGAAAGGGTTTCTGGGCTGACACTGAATTGGACTGCTATATAAGGAGTTACAAAAGACAAAGTAGCCCATGGATCTAACAATGCATAAACATCAAGATCAAAGACTCGTAACGTACCAGTAACTACATCAGGAGAATCTTCCTGATCTTGATGAGCCTGAAGAGCATAAAGCCTGTTTTGGCGTTGTCCGCCACCAGTACCAGAAGAGTTACCCTGCTGAGTCGGGCGACCTGCTGGTGCTGCTGAAGTTGTAGACTGAGCTCTACCATTATTTCCTCCTTGACCCTGTCTTGAAGGACAATCCTTCAATCTATGACCAGACTGGCCACACCCAAAGCATCCTTCCTTACCTGCAAAGCACTCGCCCGGATGGTTCCTACTACTTTTCGGGCAAGTTGGGTAGGTTTTGGTGCCTGAAACACTACCTTGAGACTTAGAGCCTGAGGCCCTATCTTTCTGATCATTACGGAACCTGGGGGATGGAACACTAGCTGATGAAGGGGCTGGAGTCGAAGACTTCTGCTGAAAATGCGAACGGTTTCCACCACCCAATTTTTGGTGGGAATACTCGTAGTTACCTGTTCTTGCTTTCTTAGTCTCCTTAGCCTGTTCCCTAAGCTTATTACCCTCAACCTGCTGAGCATGAGTCATGAGCCTAGAGATGTTCATGTCTCCCAACAACATAACATTCCTACACTCTGTTTTCACTAAGTCTGACACTCCATAGAGAAACTTATTCATCTGAGCCCTGGAATCAGCAACCATGTGAGGAGCATACCTGGAGAGTTGGTTAAACTTGAGCCCATACTCTTGGACAGTCATGTTACCCTGCCTTAAGTTCATAAATTCCTGGGCCCTTGCTTCTCTCAACTCTATGGGGAAAAACCTGTCTAAAAAGGTTTCGCTGAAACATTCCCAAGTAATAGGAGCAACATCTGTACCCCTGTTCTCCTTCCACTGAGTATACCAGATATGAGCTACATCCTTAAGTTGGTAAGATGCTAACTCAACCCGATCATTCCCAGTGACTTGCATCACCTCAAAGATCTTCTTGATCTCATCCAAGAAATTATGGGGATCTTCACCAGTCTGCGATCCTAAGAACTCTGGAAGATTCATCCTAACAAAGTCACGGACCCTTGCTGCTGCTAATCCACCATTTGCTGATTGTTCTGGTTAGCGACACTCTGAGCCAACATCTGAATGGCATTCCTGAATTCAGCATTTGAGACTTCCTGATCTGGAACTGGAGGAGTTGCGTTTGCGTTCCTGGCATTCGCATTCCTGACATAAGCTCTACGATGAGGCATGATCACTGAAACGTAGAACGTCGAGTTAGAATGAAATTAGATCATACCTTACGCACGATAAGAGTAACAAGAAAATAATGATTTTTCCTAAGACACTTTGTAGCCTACCTCTCATTAGATGTGGTGCGCACTACACACCCATGAAAAGGACTCTACCTAGTGCGGCTTTTCAAACATCCTAGGACACTTAAACCTAATGCTCTGATACAAAGTTTGTCATGCCCCGAGCTACCGCTGAGACGTGGACACGGGACCTAGGACCACAAGTGATCCCAAGCTAACCCTGCTGGCATGATCATGAGCATACTAAAGATAATAAACTGATGCGAAAGCTAAATCATAAATAAATCTAAAAAGATGGGGGATACCCATATACTATAACTGAATATATCAAATCTGAGAGTTTAATACAAAAGAAATATCAAACTCAAAATACTAAGCTGAATCTAACTATGTCTGAAATAAGCCTCTAAACTGACTAGAAATGTTGGGACATGCCCCAACTAGATCTAGCAAAACTGAAACTAAAGACTAAAAATACTGAAAAGAAACTCATGACTATTGTCCTCGGAGAATGAGGACTCACCACTGATTCTGCTGAACTGGAGATCGGCAACCGATCTAAGCGTGATCTGGATGCTGAGAACCTGAACCTACATCACGAGAAGATGTAGCGCACGTATGCGTCAGTACTTGAAAGGTACTGAGCATGCAAGATGGAGTAAAGCTGAAATAACATATAACTGAACAAAGCATACTGAGCAATGATATAATCTGAACATGATATAGATACTGAAATACTGAATACTGAGCTAACTGAATGCAATGACCAAATTTATAACATGCTGAGACTGAATATTGACTGTACTGAAATATGGTCAATGCAATAGAGTCTGACTGAACTGTGGGAGCTACTAATAACCGACATAACACCACATGAGCTAAATGTGGAGTCTGATGTATACGCCCCATCGAGAGGACCCAATATACCCTGCCAGAGGTATAGAGGCATGCTGGCGTGATCACTAAACTGATGTTGCCCACAGAGGGGACTTACACCTACGTGGCTCGTAGTTCTGGGACTATATAGGTACGCTGAAACCTTAGTCCAACTCGGTATTATGCTACCCCCAATGAATTAAGTAGTTAACTGGTTATGACTGAATTTCTGTAAATACTGGATAGCTCGAACTGAACATGCAAACTGAGAATGCAACAATTAATCTGATAATGATGCATTCATAAACTGAGGCATGTATAACTGAATACTGAAAGATCTGACCTAGCATGTGTAATTCAAGAACTAAAGAAATACATAGCTAGGGTTCTGAAATTCATGCGATAAATTGAGCAATAACATGATAATCTGATTTGGAACATTTAAATAACTAATTCATGATGATCTATTGAAATTCTAGAAAACCTAGGTCTGTTCATAATCATGGAATCAAGAATCTGACTGAATTCTAGAGACCTCCACTAGTGAAATCCCATATACCTGGTGACGAATTCCACGAAGAAATCTTTCAATTTTGGGGCTGGAACTGAAGGAACCTCGTTGCGTTCTTGAACTAGGGTTCTTGACCTTTTTCTCCTTCTTGATTCTAATTTTCTAAGTTTTGATTAATGAATTTGACTTAGGTAGGTTCTAGTTATGTTTCTAGGTTTAAACTGATTAAAATCTCATGATTTAGGGTCTAAACGACGTATCTTAGGGGTTAAACGAAATAGGAAAAGACCAAAAGACCCTTGAATTAACTGCTGTCGAAGTGACTGGCGGACTGGACTGACGGTTCGTCAATCAATCGACGGTCCGTCGATCGGGTCCGTAGGTCGAGTCTGCCCAACAGGGCTTCACTAAAACGGGCATAACTTTTTACTCGGAGGTTGGAATTTAGCAAACTCGGTGGCGTTGGAAAGATAATTCAATTATCTATCTAATCATAGGTGATGGGACACATAATTCATTTTTTGATAAGAGTTATGACCATCTGAAGTTGACCCATCAGAATTTTCAGCTAACTGGCTGTTGATCCTCATCTACGGTCAGACCTACGGACCGTGGATCGATTGACGGTCCGTGCTGGTCGATCGTAGTTTATGTCAGAGGCTGGTAAGGGAAGTCTCGATCCATGGACACAGACCACGGACCGTGGTCTGATCTACGGACCGTGGGTCTGTCTGTGAGTCGTGACTTAGCCAATTTTTCTGAGCTGGTTTGGGGAGGGGTTGCAGTGGTGAACCACGGACCACTAGCACGGGCCGTGGTCTGACCTACTGTCCGTGGATGGTAACCGTAAGTTGCACCTGCAACTTCGCAAAATCTGCATTCTTGTCTGTTTCGAATACGGGGTGTTACATATAAAGTCTGCTTATGTGTTTGTATGTCACACACTTAAGCATGAGACCTTTCACAAGTGTGTGTGTGTGTTTGTTAGCATGACTAATAAAATCTAGAGGCCAACATGAGACTTTACATGCTAAATGATTGTCCAACTTGTTTGACTTGGTGTCTAGGTGGGCCTATTAGGAGTTTATTTCAGTTTAAACCCTTCCTAATAGTAGTTCAATGCCTCTTGGACCTTAAGCGGGGACGATAGGCACCCTTTAGGACGTTAAGCATGCGGTGGTAGGGTAGGGGTAGTTTAGGCCCTATGGAGATGATGACATCGACTCGGTTTAAATGACAAACCTTGGTTTTGTCTGTCCCTACGAGAAACCGACCGAAATAAAGAAAAGTCAAGTGTTGATCCTAAAGTCTTTTAGAGTCTCCCTTTCCTTTTCTACCTTTACTTGTTATAATTATTTGGGGTAGTTTAATAAAAATAAAAAGTGTTTATTCTATCTAATTGTGCAAATTTCTATCCCCTCGCTCATCTCTTTATTTATTGTGTAATATTTATTTATTATGTTATCACTTAGTCTCGCATGCCCATCTAATTAACTAAAATAATTAAAGTGCCCTTAATTGCTTAATATTGTTATCACCTAGTTTTCACATGCTTAATTAATTAAATAAATAATTAAAATGGCTTCAATTGTTTAATATTATTTATCACTTAGTCATCATGCTAATTAAATAAATAATAAATGAAGTGACCTAGTTTTCACATGCTTAATTAATTAAATAAATAATTAAAATGGCTTCAATTGTTTAATATTATTTATCACTTAGTAATCATGCTAATTAAATAAATAATAAATGAAGTGACCTTAGTTGCTATTTGTAACCCCCCACATAAACTGCATGAGACACGACCGGGACCCACATTTGTGGACCTTGAGGGATGCCTAACACCTTCCCCTCAATGGAACTTGGACCCTTACCCAGATCTCTGTTTCGTTGACCTTAGTTAGATTTAGCTAGGTTAGATAGGTGCCCTAACGCACCTTAACTCGTTAGGTGGCGACTCTTCAATCCTCCAAAGCCCAAAAGAGTTGTTAGGTCATGCACCAGAACCCGTTTTGAGAAAAACGGGGCGCGACAATAACAAAAAAAAATACAAGATTACAATTGAAAATAAAATGAAGAAATAAATCTCTTCAGGCTGAGGCGCAGATATCTCGCTATCTTTAAGGAGATTCAAGCCCACTGCAACAAATATTTTTCACCGGTCTAGCAATAGTCCTTTTTGACTTGTCCCCTGCAGGATACAACAACCTCTTCACAATGTATAACTCAACAACTTTGGACAAGAGTTGAGTTCAAAGCTCCACAAAAAGAACATCTCCCTTCAACTAATAAGAACTTTCTTTTTTGACTAACTCTTTCACTCTATATTTTTCTTGTGTGTTGTGTGTTTTAAACCAATTGAAGACCATCACTATTTATAGTTGAGAGAGTTTTCCTAGCAATGAATAGGAAGATAATGGGATAGTAAATAGTGAAGATAATTGCCTTAAGAGTTACATAGGTTACAAGGTATAATGAAGGATAATGAGTGAAATAATGTATGAAAGGTTACAAAAGTTTAAATGGACAATGTAACTTTTCTTGACTAACCGTTGGTTTGTTGACAAGCTGCAACAGTAACAAATATTGTAAGTCCAAAATGGAGTAATGCAGCAATCAATATTGCCACTAACATTCTGCAGCCCATGAGGAGTCAACCAAACGGCAGTATCAATGACTATGTGGCAATGTAAGAAATGTAAATTCTTAAAATATTAAAATGCCACGCTAACAATTACCCCGATGCAAAGGGTACAATTGTCAATAGTACCATACATTACTTATTTCCTCCGTCCTAATTTATATAGGAAGAATTAGGGATATATATATTTATAAATACCTCTCAAAGAAGAAAGCAAATGGAGCAATAGAGATAGTTGCAAAAATAGGCATATAAGCTGACTGAACGAAAGCATTCATGCCACCATCCATCACTAACTTTGATACTATTACCATTCCGGCATACACAATTTCTACGATCACCATTACCATAAAAATCATCAATTCGTTCCCCTTTTTCTGATAAAAACTTCAATGGGTGGAGGGGTGGAGATATATATATATTAATATTAATAGGTGAAGTGAAATGGTGATTTTTATCTGATAAAATATTGGAACTATATATATAGTGACCAATTGCTATACTAGAAAAAATATTGCAAGCTTGGGAGAATGGATTTTGAAAGGAGACGTAAATGTTGGATATATAACTTTGGAAGACCAAGTAGAAATTAAAACTGTGTATCGTGTGCATTTGCCATCATTAGAAGTTTGGTAAAAATTTCAAAGTGTTTAAAATTATCCCACAAGAAGGAACTTTTATGTCTAAATTAATGTTATAAGTTTTAATTTATGTGGAAAAAAATAATAATAAAAAAAAATCTATGTATATTTTTTTAGTGGAGTTATGGTTTCCAAATCATGATAAGTATGATCTTTTTTTTCTCTGATATTTTTTTTATCTAGAGAGAAAAGATAAAGTTCTCTTTTATTTTTTTTTTAAAAAGTGAGAGAGAAATAGTAATCTTGTGCAAGAAAATTTGGTTTTCCTTAAATGTTTTAGGTGAAAAAAAAAGGGATAATTTAAGAGACCTCCATCGCGCACCATCTTTCATTATATACATAGTTTATGAACATAATTGTTTTTTTCTTAATTCTAAAAAATTATCAAACTAAACATTTATTATCGCATGTCAAATGAAAAATAAAATGTTTATACAAATATTTGGAGGTCAAGTATGCAGGTTGCATTTTTCTATCCAAAAAATGAATTTACCCATTGATTTATACTTATCGTTTCTCGTATTATGAATCCAAGCTCAAGCTAAAAAAACTCAAATATAGTACTAAAAACTGGAATGAAATATTGCTTAGGTTATTAGTCATATAGAAGTATTAAATAGTTATATTAATGTCATAAAAGGGTATTTTTGGAATGTGGTTGAAAGATTATCATTTAAATAAGTCTGGTTACAGAAATTTAAAAATAAGGGAGATGAGTGTAATATCTGAAACTACAAGGGAAGTAAGTGTTATAAGGTTAAACGTGAGGAGAGGTCTATGAAATTATCAAAAAAAAAAAAAGAATTGTTTTCCGCAATCAAATTTCATAGCTTTTAGGCCGTAGATATACGATGCATTAGATTTGAGGCAAAAGAACATGTATACCTCGAAAAGGGAAACCATTTACAAACGACTATTTCTTACTTGTATATTATTTTGTTTTTAACTACTAATTCACGTTTAATGTTTGATATCATCATAGTATGCATATATTATGCTGATATCAAAGAGGAAGAAACAATGTTTCTGTGAAAACACTATTCAGTTACTTCTTGATACTAGTAGAATATATATATATATATATATATATATATATATATATATATATATATATATATACTCTGATGACATCAAGGAGGAAAAAGTAGTGTTTCAGTGAAAAGACTGTTCAATTACTACTAGAGTATATAGATACCATTAGAGTATATACTAAACGTAAGTCAAGTAAATTACTAAACGACGAGTTTTCATATTTTGAAATGAATCCATAATATCTTCAAGTTTTCAAATTTTGAAATGTATTCATAATATCTTCATTGGAGATAATATAAGTACTAAATATTCTAGTGCAATTGGTTTATTCTAACCTAATTTGATCTATAAATAGGAGGTTGGAGGTTCAAATCCCTATAATATTAAACTTTTCTCTAAAATGTCTCCGACTATAAATAAGAGGTTGGAGGTTCAAATCACTATAATATTAAACTTTTCTCTAAAATGACTCAGAAATAAAAGACAAATTTAGCCTTATTGGGAATCGAACTCGAGCCGTGCCTATGCAAATGATCATTCCATTAACGCTGCAAACTAACGAGCCAAGAAGCTCAGTTATTCAAGTAGTGTCATTAACATTATTTGTAGAGATATTTCTATTTTTCAGATGTTTTAATATTATATAATACTAAAAAAATTTAATGAAGCGGTGTCGGTCAACACCTCATGACATAGGATGGGTTCGCCCCTGTACTCTGATAGTATCAACAATTGTTCAGTAAATTGAATAAGAAGGACAGTCAAACAAATAGTTTGGATTGAGATCTAATCAAAATAAATATATTAGATTGAGTCCAATTTTTAAAAAAATAGTTTGTCTAATAAATTCAATGAGGTATAATTTTCCCTACATTTTATAGATTTGGTTTCCTTGGTAAAGAAACAAATGGACGTTGACTAGGCGCACTTGAGAATTTGTGGGGTTGCCAACTGATTGCTGGTGAAATTGTTCACTCATGATTCCTCTTTTAGATATTAAACCACAATAACATTATTAGTTCATATTTAACTTGACATATTCTTAAAAATAAATTTTATTCGTCTATATTTAATTTAATTAATACATCTCTCAAATATAAATAATTAATAAAATATTAAATTTACTATATCATCTTTTAATTATGATAAATTCAACATTATAAAAAATGATTATAGTTAGTTATTAAAAAAATAGAGATTAAATCATAAACTATTTTTTAAGTTTTTGAAATGAACATCGATTTTTATTGTAGGAGTAGTGGATAAGTAAAAATGGTAGAATCAAGAATGTACTTAATATAAATAGTGAAGATGAGAATTTTAAGCTCATCGATCAATAAGGTTATACCATAATACAAGAAACTTTTTTACTTGTAAAGAAAATTTAGAGCCGTTTAGACATGATTTGAAATTAGCGATTTGAAATTAGATTAATTTTAAGTTGATATTTTTTTTGGACATGCAATTTGGATTTTTTAAATTATATTTTTGTTGTAAACATTAAAATCCCATAATTATGAAAATTATCAAAACTCCCCCCAACTCTTATATTATCTTACCAAATGAGTAAATTACAATTCATAAATAAGGTATTAGAATAGAGCTCCCATTAGAATATCCTAATGCACTGAATAAATAAATCACATGTTTTATGTTTTTTTCATGAATATTTTTTTTGTAACAACTTGTTATTACAAAGTATTAAATACATATAATTTTATACTGATTTATTAGTCTAATACATTATAGATCGTATACAATCACTTCCTATTGACTATTGAGCATGAGATTTGCAATATTTAATGAGTTTTTTTCTTTTTCTTTTTTCAATCACGATATGAAGCTTTAATTTATACTTTTTTGAAAAATTTAGAATTTGAAATCATAATTTAAAACTGAAATTTTGTGCAGTTTCATAAACAAACTCTTATTTGAATTCAAACTTAAAATTAAGCTTCCAAATCCTATGTCATAATTAGGGATGTTCACAATTTGGATAAAAATCGATCCAAATCAAACCAAACCGAATTGTAGCCTTTCGACTCTTAGGTCAAATTCAATAAAGTACTAGGCACATTCTTTGAGCAGCAATTAGCCGTAATTTTCCTCTCTAAGTGAGCTTTTTCAGATTTGTTTTCTATTGCAACTTGCAAATCAACCATTTGTCATAGGTAAAGTATTCATTGTTAAATTTTATTAATGGGTTATCTCCTAGTAAATCAATTTTTTTTTATTTTGATTTTTAAATTTTTAAACTTCTACAAATTCTACTATGTGCAATCCTCCTAGTAAAAAAAATTAAAAAAGAACTACTGTTTCTGGTCAAGATTCTAGCCATGGAGGGAGTGATAGGGAAACATCACAAATTTGGAAGCACTTTGATAAAGTTCTTGATAAGAAAGGTGAACAAAAGGGAAAAATGCAATTATTGCTTTAAAGAATTTTCTTGCCGTAGTAAGAATGAGACTTCTAATCTATGAAAACATTTAAATAGTAATTATGCCAAATCCCCTTTAAACCTATCAAAGAAGAGGGACTAGGGGGTTTTGGAAAAGGTTGTTTATAATGTTGTTGAGGTTAAGAATGTCATTGTTGAGTTTGTTATTCTTGATGAACAACCATTTTGCCTAATTATAAGTTACCTTCTCACGTTATTGTTGCTAGACAGTGTTTGCAGATTTATAAATAAGCTTAAAAGGCATAGTAAAGATCAATGTGTGTGCCTTACAAGTCATGATACTTGAACATCAATTCAAAATTTGACCTACATGGTCATTATTGCTCACTGGATAAATGATTAATGAAATTTGCAATAACTTTTTTCATATCCCAGATAATAAAGGGTGAGACGATAGCCAAAGGAATTGAGGATGTTTATGGGATTGGGGATTTAGAATCTATTCACAGTAACATAGGATAAATGCAACAGCTAATAGTGCTGCAATCACACACTTGAAAGCTAGGATTAATGATTGGAAAGGTATTATGTTGGAAAATAACTTTTTAATTGTTAGGTGTAATGTTCATATTCTAAATTTTATTGTGAAGGAAGGGCTTAGTTAACAAAATGAATCTATTTCTCGAGTAAGGCTCACTGTGAAATATGTTAAGTCTTCTCCTTCAAGAATTGATTCCTTGTCACGATTCGATCCTACACCCTGGACGTGATCGGCACTCAAGAACCATTGCTGGTCCCCAAGCGAACCCTCATCCTACCTGACTACTAGCGGAAAACTAATTCGAGCAATAATAGGCTTAAAACTGAATTAAATTCATTAAACCTCAAATACTCAACTTCATAAAATCTGGAAAGTACTCAATAAGCAATATTTATAGTTTATAAAACAACTCAAAAGAAAGTAATACAGAAAGACCTCTCAACTATAACTATCTATGAAGCCTCTACTATTAAAGAAGGATATCGGGACAAGACCCACAACATCTCAAAACTACTAAACTAAAAGTAAATGTGAAGTCCTCCAAAATACAAGAAGGCTCACCAAAAGCTAACTGGAGTGTAGAGTAATCTCAACGAAGCACATGTTGATAGTCCTGAACACTTGTATCTGCATCATAAAATGATGCACATCGAATGACATCAGTACATTGAATGTACAAGTATGCAAGGAGAAACTGAAACATAGCTAACTGAACTGATAACATGGGAAGACAATACTCAACTCGACTCAACTACAATAGGAAAGCAGTAGCAAAAGATATCATGTTTAAAGCTTCATAATAAATAGCTACTAACTCAAGGATGTATGTAAAAATACAATAAGCTCCAAACAGTAGATATCAATTCAAAATGTATACAAATACAATAACATACTCTTTACTCTTATTTGAGAGATTCTCTAACCGACAACCATCACTATGAGCTACGTGATGATATAACGTCCCACCCACGCTGCCAAAATTGTTCTATAACTTGCTGGGGTATAGAACACCTCAACTAAGTGATCCACTAAGCTCTGCCCGAAGGCACTTAGGATTCATCTAAAAAGCATGATCTTCTACCCATGTTGGCATACATGGTTTATGAAAAATGTGAGTTGTCTGAACTCATCCTCATATCGATGTTCAATATTACTCCCAATAATATATACGCATGCTCAAATGTATAAAACACACTCTTTCTCTGGGTTGAGATAATTCCTCAAACTACCCTCTTAAAAGAGGTAACTTCTTTGAAATATCTTTGAACTCATAAACTCTTTTTAGAAATCAAAGTTTCTCTTTTCTCAATGTAAAAATGATACATTTGGGAATACTTAGTTCCCTTAAACTTTACTCAAAACTCTCTTTAAACTTTTCCTCAAAACTTAGTTTAAAACACAATGATTGACTTTCAAAAACTCTCAGGACTTATAACTCAAAATAGGGTTCATGCTGAAAATATAAACATGATGAATCAACTCAAGGATCTCAATAACAATTTAGAAACTCAATACTCTGAACTCAAGAACTCATAACTCAACAATACTTCTCATCTCAAGATTACTCAATTCATAGAATTCATGCAGAATTATAGGCATGAACGACTCGACTCAAGAATATAAATAACAATATAGACTCATGAATACAACTCTTCTCATTCTCATATTCATTTACTCAAGACTTAGTTCAAGTCTATAGTTAATTGCAAAAGACTTTTCAAAATGACTTAAAAAGAACCTCTTGTACTTTCATCTTAATTTTACTTTAATTCAAAGTGCAAATTGAGAGATGTGATTAGGATATGCAGAATCTCTTAAATATTAATGAAGAATTTAAGATTTAATATCAAAAAGAGAATGAAAAACGATTCAAAGGAACACATACAGAACGAAGAACGGAGAAGAAAAAGGACAGGCGACTCTGGAGCATCAGTGGAGCATCGCGCCAGCCCCAAGAGTACTGGGAGTACTTTGGGGTGCACTGCTCGCGCAGGGCTCCAGCCTTCCTGGAGCATTGGTGGCGCATTGCCCCACCCCGAACCCAGAAATCCAATGTATTTTCATGTTCAATTTAGGATCCTAACTCATCTAGAATCGATTGGTTTCTTCCAAACTCTCTTTGATTCACAAATCCAACACAAATTCATTGAAATGTCACTCAAATTCTATCAAGAAATATCTCTCATTTGCAAGACCCTCACCTCAAGAACTCAAAACTCCATTGTTAAAGAATGGGGCTAAAACTCAAGAACTCTTTAAGAATCTTTACATAAACGATTTCATGGATAAATTAATAAAAGAATGACATGATTGGCATGAGAATGAACAAGTCCATCACTATGAGAAACCTCACATACCCGAAAGAACAATGCTCTTGAAGTAACTTGAAGGAAAATCTTGGAAAATGAACCCTAGCCTTAGTGTTTCTTGAAGTTCATGAGCGTAGAAATTTAGGAATGAATGAGAGGGTTTGATTATGAAAACTGATTTTTCTACATGTTTATGGTAATTTATAGATGACTTCCTAAGGGTTTTTAGGACTAAAATATCCTTAAAAAATAAATAAAATGAGCTGAAAGTCGGGATATTTTTCAGCGGACGGTGAGGTCCGTATTCACTCTGTAACGCGGAGCCATCGTGGAGTTGCTGCTAGGTTAGAGTGCCTCTAGTAAATTAGTCATATCATTTTACTCAAAACTCGGATTGAGGCAACTTGGTGGCATTGAAAAGAGGACTTGAAGACCTTTGATTTGATAGGTCATGAGTCATCTAATGAATAATTCATTATGTGCTAAAAGATATGGTTGATTGAAGTTGATCCAAAACTAAAAACTAATGGGTGACTTGAACGAAATTCTCTTTAGTTCTTTTTGAAATCCGAGGTGTAACATCTAGTGACCTCAACACCTAAAAAACTTAGAATCACTCGGTACAACCTTATTCACAAATGAAGAATGGCTCGAGTCTTAATTTAGAAATTTTCAGGATGTTACATTCTTTTAAGTTATATGTTGAGAAAGTTAAAATGGACACTCATGGCCTTTTGAGTTTACATGTTGAGACGAGGTGGAACTTGACATACTTAATGTTAAACACAACTTAAAATTTGAAAATAACCTTTGAAGAATATAAGTACTTCAGGTATTATCTGAACTAGAAAGGAGTAACAAAACACACACCTGTAGCTGACTGGCAGAATGTGAGAGTATTCATTAAGTTTTTTGAAATTTTCTATCAATCACTTTGAAATTTTCAGAAACTTTACGTGTCACTTCTAACTATTTCTTTAATAAGATTTATAATCTTCAAAGCTATATTTTCAAATATTATAATTCTGCTGATCTTTTGTTGAGTAATATGGCTAAGCATATGCAAAAAAAAGTTTACTAAATATTGGAGAGACTTTGATGATATGAATATGTTATTATTTGTTGCTATTGTATTAGATCCTTGATATAAGTTGAAGTATGTGAAGTTCATTTTTAAAATATTTTATAAGTCTTTTGAGGGAGTAGTTAGATCTACTAAAGTGATGAATATTTTATGTCTCTTGTATACTCAGTTACTAACTATGCAAATTCACTTATTGAGACCCATG
Organism: Solanum verrucosum; assembly: GCF_900185275.1. Taxonomy (NCBI): domain Eukaryota; kingdom Viridiplantae; phylum Streptophyta; class Magnoliopsida; order Solanales; family Solanaceae; genus Solanum; species Solanum verrucosum. Next base: position 603,594 of record NW_026020371.1, read on the forward strand.
ATGAAAAATATTAAACTTCATGCTTGTGTGATGAGTCGAAACAATGAAACACAAGGTTGTGATGTGCAATCACAATGGAAAAGTTTCTTGAAAATGAAAATAATGTCGATAATAAGTTTGATCTCAATAAATATTTATTGGATGATTTGGTGAAGAACAAGAATTTTAATATCTTGACTTGGTGGAAAGCTTTATCTGAATGATATCCAACTGTCTCCAAAATTGTGAGAGATGCGCTTGGTATTCATATTTCTACAGTTGCATCAAAATCAGCTTTTAGCACAAGTGGTTTAATTCTTGATTGTTATTGAAGTTCTTTATCGCCAAAGACAACTGAAGCTCGTATTTGTAGTCAATGGTTAAGGACAATTTTTAAAGAGTACAGATTTAAAGCTCTTTTAGATGTCAAAATCTTGAGATACTTGGAAAAAGTAATTCACACAGTTAATTACTTAATTATAACTTGTTTATGTACTTTTATGTTTCTTATTTTTAATGCCTAATATGATTATTCTTTTTCAGAACATCCAGGTACTCCTTTGAAAATTGATTAAGTTGTTTTGATTGAAGAAAAAGAAAATAGAAAATATGAATGTTTTCTTTCTTTTAAGTAATAAAAATTTGAGGAGATATGTAGATCGTCTTTATATGAACAACAATTGTTATTAAACTTGATGCTGAATTTATTTGCTTTGTACAAATATTGTCTTTACTTTGCTAATGTGGACATTTTTTTATTGTTGTCGAAACTAGTAATTTTTTACGTAGAAATAGGTAGTTATATATAATTATTTATGAATTCTAAAGACTCCGATGTTCGGTACAAAATTAGAAATAGGGGTGTTCCCCATAGCCGAATTAAAGTTGTTTAATATTACAGTCATGTCATAATAATTTCCAATCTTCTTTGCTTCCCGTGCTTGAAAGGCACACAATGGTGGAACTTCAAAAATATAGGCATTTCTAGTTTGTGATCTCCTCCCCCCCCCCCCCCGCCCCTAGCTAGTATGTCCGTCACTCCGTTCTTCTCCCTAAGTGTGTGAATTGTCTTTGGTACTCCTAGTTGTTGCATTAAGGACCTGCATTCAAATATAATGTTAGCATAGTCCAAGTGATCTTGTTCTATCATGGAGATTGCATTGATAAAACTTGTGTTTAAGACTAGAGGTTTCAGATTTCTGGCCATAGCTAGCCTAACGCCAAAGAGGATTCCCAGAAGCTCCACTTGTTGAAAATTGACATGGGAGCACTTTCTCCAGAACCCATTATCCAATTGCCTTTGTGGTCGCGGGTCACTCCCCCAATGCCTCATTCGCCTGGTTTGGTTCCCATTGCACCATCAGTGTTAAGCTTGAATTATCGAGGTTCCCATCTGATTTTTATAGTGGTCATTTGCTTTGTGGTGCCCCTAGCTCCTATATTTAGCAAGTGGTATTCAGTAGCACTAGATATGACATAGGAAGTATTCACATTGTGCTTATTTATCTTGAAGACAATGTCATTTCTGCTAGTCCAAAGATTCCAAAGGATGAAAGGGATGACTTCGTGCTAGGTAAGCCATTGATTGAAGGGTCTCCCCTTTAGGTTCCTCCAGGTGTTAGAGAGATTACCGATGTTTATTCTTGACCAATCGATGAACTGGCTTGGAACAATTCGGAGCATGATTTTTTCCCAACAAGTGGTTGCTTTGGGGCACCTGAACAGAATGATGTTAATATCCTTAGAGGTTTGACAACAGAAGTGACAATTCAACCTAATATCAATCCCAATGCCATGAACATAGAGATTAGTGGGTAATCTTTGGTGAGTTAGCAGCCATATAAAGGTCTTGAATTTGTTAGGGCAATTAAGCTTCCAAATCCAACTGTAATCAATGTTTTCCGTCACATTGTTTGATTCCTAGACAATCAGATTGTAGGCATTTTTTATCGAGAAGAGGCCATTACTTGAATTTTCCAGCCCAATCTGTCCTCCTCAGTGTTAGGACCAATGTATGTATCAATGATGGTTGCAATAATGCTTTGAGGAAGGATTATGGAGAGATTATTTAAATCCCATAAGCTCTCTTTGTGCATAACCTTGACATTTAGAAAAAGTTCATGTTCCAGGAGAGTTCCTGGATGATACTTCTAATGTTACCATGGTTGGGAATACAACAATCCTCAAAGAACCTAACCCTGTCTCATTTGTTTATAGTCCAGCTTGACCCTTTCACGCATGTTTGACATCCATGCATGATATATTTACAAGTTTTGGAAACTTGCATATTGTTGGCTTGTACTTTCTTATTGTGGCAGTACTTATAGTAGAGAGATGTAGCCAAAAAAGACTGGTTGTTTGTGAAAGCACTCCATGCAAAACTTACATGAAGGGATTTGTTCTTAATCTCACTCTTCTGAATCGCAAGCCCTCTTTCTCTGTTCTCTTTTGTAATGGTTTTCCACCCAACTAGGTGCATTTTATTCTTTTCTAAGGTTGTCCCTCAAATGAAGCCTCTTTGGATCTATTGATCTTATTGGTGACCCTTGTTGGGATTTAATGTATTACATGACATGAGAGGGGATACTGCCTAGAGTAGTCTTGGTAAGGACAATTCTGCCGATCATATTGAGGAACTTGGATTTCCAGCCACTAAACTTAGCCTGCATATTGTCAATGATGAATGGAAAGTCTCTATTCATGGGTTTAGAGTGAAAGATGGAGAAACCTAGGTATTTACCAAAATTACTACTGGACTGAATGTTGAGGATAGTAGCATAGAGGTTAGAATTGATAGTGGAGCTATTATTGGAGAAAATGACTTTTGACTTGGTGGTATTGATTTTCTGCCCAGATTCTTTGCGAGGAGAGTTGAGGATCCTCATTATGGTAGTGCAATTTTTGAGGTTTGCTCTTGAGAAGAGAGTTAGATCATCCGCAAAGAAGATGTGGGAAAATTTTGGCCCAGATTGAGAGATGGAGATTGGGTCCTAATTTTTGTTCTTTATAACATCTTCGCTCATTCTAGAAAGCCTTTCCATACATATTATAAATATTTAAGGAGAGATGGGGTCACCTTGTCCGATCCTTATAGAAGGGTTGGAGAATTTAGTCTTGGATCCATTGATTAGGATAGAAATGGAAGATCTTGTGTTGCAAGACACGATGATTCTAGTAAGCAAATGGGGGACATTAAGGTGCCTGTGGGAGTCATTTATGAAGGATCATTCAAGTCTGTCAAAGGTTTTTTCAAGGTTAATTTTTAGAATCATATTGGGATTCACACTTTTCATCTTCCTGAAGTGGGAGATGTATTATTGCACGATTATTTCATTATCAGAAGCTCTCCTCCCAGTCAGAAAGCTAGTTTGGTTGGGCCCAATCATTGAGGGAAGCATGGTCTTCAGTCTATTGGCAATGATCTTGGTTACCAGCTTGTAGCCAGTGTTACAAAGTCCGATAAGTCTAAAGTTCTTGAGCATGTTAGCATTTTGGCATTTAGGGATCATGCAAAGTAGGGTTCTATTCATGTTGGGGTCCACTTTCCCTGAGCAGAGTGATGGCTTTCTCCCCAATGATGTCCCAGTATTTTCGGAAGAGGATGGGATAAATTCTATCAGGTCCTGGAGCTTTCAAAGACTTGAAATAGTTAATAGTTTGAGTGATTTCACTATCCCTTGTAGGGGAGTCAACAGGGCCAGTGCCATTATTTGGGGTGGGGTGGGTGTCAACCTCATTGGGCCCATTTGGTGTTTTGGACCAAAAGTTCTGAGTTTTGTAGAGGTTGGAGTAGAAAGTTGTGATAAGATTTTGAATGGGGGGGGGGGGGGGGTAGAATGTTAGTTTCTAGATTAATCCTTAAGGGCAAGAATTCAATTCTTGCATCTTCTATTAATGGTAGAATAGTGGAAGAATCTTGAATTTGAGTCTCCTTCAGATAGGCAATCGATTCTAGACTTAGTTCTCCAAAAGTCCTCCTCAAATTTGAGCATAGTATCATACTCAATTTGGAGGCTTCTTTCCAAATTGTTGAGAAAGGTGCTATGAGGGTAATTTGCAGAATTTTGGATGCCCCCTATTCTTGCCAGTATCTTTCTCATCTTATAGAAGATATTTTCGAAAGTGTGCTTATTCCATTCCTTGGCCTTATATTGGAATAGGTCAATGGAATCAATCATTGGGGTTGGAAGGAGTGAAAGCACTATCAACGAGGTTTTTGAAATCACGATGGCTACACCACATGGGCTCAAGTCTAAAGGGCCTATCAGACCAATTGGGCCTTTGGTTACCTGAACAGATCAGAAGAGGGCTAATGTGGATACTTCCAAATGTAATAAAATCATCCATAGATTTTGAAGCAAAAAAGGGGTTAGGTACTTTGAATGACAATTGCACTGTTTGAAACTCAGTGCATACAACTTTCTCTAGCATATATAGCACAATTTGTGCAGAGTATCAAAGTTTTGGACTGACCTCTTTTGGTTTAGCATTGTAGAGACAATATGGTTATGTATTTTTAAACAATAAATTAATGATAAGATATTTTTACGTACGTTTAATAACCGAATAATCGAATTAAATTGAACTGAAATCGATAACAACCAAACTGATAAATATATATGCTATTTTTTTGGTTTGGTTTTAATAATTTAAAAACTAATTAAATTGATTTGATTTTGTTTTTGACCAATAACCAACCCGTGAATACCCCTAATAATAATGTCTAGTTTGGGATGAGTTAATATAAGAATTTAAATTAAAAAATATATTTTTTAGAACAAATAAAAGAATTAACTAATTAGAAAGAATTCAATTTAATTAGATTGGGGTTAAAAGTATTTTTGGACCAAAAGGTGGAAGAAGGGATATCTTTGAACCCAAAACAAAGGTAGGGGATATTTCTAGACCAAAAAGTGGAAGAGGGGTATTTTTAAACCATTTTCAATAAGTTAGGGGTATTCTTGACCATTTTCCCTTTTAAAAAATATTTCGGTTCGTACCCACCTTTTTGTTATTTGTTTTTCTTTTAATTTTTATTTTTTTAAAAAAAAAATACAACTTCTGAAAATAGCTAAAGATATTTAATGAATTTAAAACATCTATCGTATATGAATGCTTTACATGTTTGTACATAAAATTAATTGAATAAAGAATTGTATTTAAAAAAAGGTAAATTAGTCAAAATACAATTATTCACATCAACGGTATTAAATAAAATAATTGATTGCTTACACCTAGTTTGGATGGTTGTTACTCGTTGTATTGTATTGTTAGTTTAAATACAATGTTTATTTTGATTGTTACTTAAATTCTATTGCATTGTATCATTTAAATCCATCGTTATGTAACGATGAGAAGACCAATTTTGTGTAACGATCGATTTGGTGTGATCGCGTCGTTACCTTAATATTTTATTCTCATTTTGTGTTTAATTATTATTTAATAATTATATTTCATCTTTTATCCTATCTTTTTATAGTAGCTCTACCATGTAGCATACTTTTCTCGTAGATTTATCATTCAAATTATGAGTGTGTGACATATGTAACAATGAAGAATGATAGAATCTGTTCAAAAATTGTATTCATTAAAACAAATAAACAATATAGTACGATACAATATACCATAATACAATACGATACATTATGAAATAATACATAACAACCATCCAAATTAAGTTTATGATGTATCAATGGCTTAGGAAATATTGATATTGAACTCTGCAACTTTTATAAATAGGTCTCTTTGACGTACAGTGTCGGTGTTAAATTCTGTATATCTCAACATTAAATAATGGTACTCTATTTACCTGATCAATGGCAAGCAGGAGCAACTGGTTTTTTTTTGTACTTTATCTTTCACAAAAAAGAAGAATAGAAATGTACTAGTACATACTTCTTTTTCCTCTGTTTTTGGGTTACTTTGGGTGAACTTAAATTGACAGTTGGAAATGGAGAGATGTCTTTTTCAATTGAAGAGCCTGAAATATTAGTTGTGAATAAGGAGAGACGTTTGGACATAAAAATTGTGTTTTTTAATTTCATTTAAAAAATAGAACTCCTTATGTTAAATTTGTTTTTTTAGTCCGCTTAGAAAAATGTCCTTTTTTATGGCTACTTTTTTATTTCAAATTTTTGTATCTATGTTTAATATCATAAAACTAAAGGATAGTTTGGTGTATTTGATATATCTTTAGTTTATGACTACATGATTCAAAAGTTTTCTTCATTTTCTTAACGTTGTGTCAAGTCAAAATAGGACAAGCAAATTGAAAATGGATGGAGTATTTATTTAAGTTTAAAATTCAAGTTTTGTTTAGACATGTATAAAAATTGAAATTTATCACAATCCGAAATCGAGACATCATTGCTCCTACCATTAACCCCCCACCCCAATAGACAAGCCAAAATCCAACAACAAGCAACAAAACACCAAAATATAAACAATAGGGAAGCAATAATAAGGGAAAATTACGCGACTAAGTAAACATCTATTAGTTAATTATTTAACATAGCTATAGTTTAAAAAAATTACTTTTTTCCACTAATATTTAACCAAATTTATGCGAGTCACGTCCAAAATTTTTATAATTCGGTTCCTAAGTTTAAATCCAGAATTTATATATGCTTACCCTAGCTTGTATATAATTATCATGTTGATACATTTGATTTGTATTAATTCTGAAAAATTTCTTAATGTATAATTTTCGGTTCCTAATTGTATAAATGGAGAATTTGTATATGTTTATCCTAGATGTATAAATGCAGAATGTGTATATACTTACCCTGTTTGGTTTTGATTTGGGTAAACACCAGGGATGTATGGAATATTTTGCACTTTTATATTGTATTGGATTGTTCGAATTATGGTAGATGACTTATGGGGGCGTTATGGTATGGACCTACAATTCTACGTGGTTATTCAGGATTTCAACGAGATTGAAACTACTCTGTTGATGGGACTAAACAGACTCTTCTGATGTGTTACATAGACAAATGATGGTAAATAGAAGTAATGTGCTCATAATATACATAATTATTGGGGTGAACAAGAATTTCTCTAAGTTTTGGCATAAGGTATATGATGGTTTGTATGTTAGTTAAAACTTGGTATGTGAAAATGGTGTGAAGTTGCCATTGGACATGATTCAATAGTTTTATCTCGATTAGAAAGTACTATCAGATTTGAAATTAGTGCTATCAACCTTGGGTGGGCCCGTATCTATCATGAAATGCTTAAATGGAAAGACACGGAGCCATAGTTTGAAATTTTTGAAGGCGATAATGTGTTTGCTAAATATTCTTTTATGTTTTGTTAGTATTAAGAATGTTGGCTTCAGTGGAGTACCGTGAAGAGTATGTGGGGTTTGATAAACTAAGTATGTGTACGATCATAATGAGAACCAAACTAGTTGATGGAGGGTAGTTAGAAAATCAAAGAGATGGAGTCAGATGAATGAAATGTTGGATATGGACACTATTGACGGAGTATCTGGTGATATTCGACCTTAGTTTCGTGCATTCCTATGCTACAATCTACTTTATTTTGGACATGATTTGGGGTATGATTTGTTGCCTATGCCACACGAGTTTCCACTTCTATGGGTGGATCCCTAGTGATGGATTGGATGTACGGATTCTGCAAAGTCCTCTTGGTAGGGTAGGATGCTTATGCAAACTTTGGTCACTTCTAATATGATAGATTTGGTGTTGCCTTTGGGCAGTTGGAGTTTTCCAGTAGTTCTACACGTACCACTTTGTTTATGAGAAGTTATAAAAGAGCTACCATGAATATTTATAGTTGTCCAACAGTCTTATTATTCATCTCGTTATCGGGCTCACGTTTCAGTTATGTGTGATTGGATATGGGGATCATTAGTTCTAGTTCTACCGTTCTTAAAAGTTGTCTACAATCTCAGCTACTGGTCTGTCATTCCGACAATGTTATTAGGGATTCTATATGCTTAGGTGTATCTCTCGCTAGGTGGTTACTTGATCATTTATTTTTTTTGGGGTTAGATAAGTTTGATTCTCCCGTGATGGGTACTCAATGTCTAAAGATCAGATTGTTATAACTTATGCTCATGGAAAGATTTAGTTGTGTGGATAAAATCTTGATAAGATTTGTGATGATTTGTTCATTATGAGTGTGAGCTGGTTGATTCAGGTTCACTGCTGCTTGTAGCTAGTATTGATTCGGAATGTTATCATGGTTAAGTGAGAAAATATTTGTCATGATGGTTGTGTTATTGTCCAGTGAGTTTTGATTCAAATAAGATTTATGAGTTAGTGTATGGCTTGGTAATCACTCCTGATTGATAGATCTGCCTAAGTTGATTCGAAAGTTCAGTTCTTAGACGTTGATCTTGACGGAATGGTCTTAAGGAGGAGCTCACTTGGAGAGATGGACACCGACTCTAGAAGATCATAATTCAAAATTTTTGAACGTAAATTATTCTTCCTTATGTTTGAGGATGAATATGATTTTTAGTGGTGGATAATGTAATGACCTGAGAGGTCATTTTGAAAATTTTCATAAAATTACCAATTTGCCTCGTCCGATAGTAGACCCGAGTCACTTCTGATCGATTTCTGAGGTTGGTTTTGAAAATCTTTTGAAAAGTTAGGATTTTTGAAAGTTTTGAGTTTTGGAAGGTTTAAAGTGGTCAAAGTGATTTTTGGTGTCAATTGGAGTTTCGAGGCTAATAATGAAATTCTATCAGTTCAATCGGCTCTAGAATGCAGAATTTGCTCTAGAGAGTTGTCGATTTCAAATTTAGAATTGTTTCGTGGATTTGAGGTCTTAAGTTGAAAGTTGGGGTGATTTTAGGGTTTGAGTTGATTTTGGTCAACATTCAGAGTTCAGATGCTCGAATCAGATATTCGATGGTTCCATTGGATTTAGGGGATGATTTTAGGCATAAGAGAAGTCTTGGTTCAATTTGTGGAGGTTCTGAGCTTAGTTTGATCTTTTTAGGCGTTATATTAGTTTATTGTGACTTTCACGGGTTTTGGGTCAAGGAGACCTCGAATTCATATTTCGAGGGTTCCATTGAGTATGGAACGTTGAATTTGGTTGGGAGATATATTTGATTTGTGTGTATTGAGGTTCGAACAATTCCCAAAGGTCTTTTCGGAGACTTATATGTTGGCTGCTTATCCAATGTCTATTGTAACTCACGTTCGCAAAGGGTTGATCTCTTACACAACCTTTGCGTTATTGAAGACCTGATTGCGTTTGAGAGGGATTCAATTATATGATCATCACATTCGTGAAGGCCTGCTTGCTTTCGTGATCGTCGCGTTAGCGATAGACCTATCGCGTTCGCAAGGAGTCATAATATCTGAGGATCGCGTTTGCGATCAGGGTGTCACGTTCGCGATGGTTGTTTAAGCAAACCCGAGTTCGCATTTGTGAGGCCTTGGAAATGTTAATTCCAAATCGGGATTTTAACCCCATTTCTCCATTTTCAAATTTTGGGAGCTCGATTTTGGCGATTTTAAAGAGATTTTTTGAAATTCATTGATTGGGTAACGATTTCTAGCTTTCTTACTCTTTTATCCATTAATTATTTCATGATTTTGATGATTAATCATTGAGTTTTGATTCCAAACTTTGATGGTTTTTGTAAAGGCTTAAGGTTTTGATAAACTGATGAATTAAGACTTGTTTGAGCTCATTTTTTAAAATGGTTTTCATCGGTAGTTTCCAAATATTTTGGGTAATGCAATTTTATACTAAATTTTAGAGTTACCCCCTCATTTATGGTATTGGGTCATTTTGACCCTATTTTCCAAAAATAATGATATGAGTATTGTTAGTTTTGAATTCTTATTGTGTTTTCTTATTTGAATAACTTGTGTTGATTTGGATGTCGTTCAAAGGGGTAAAGTTCAAGTGTCAGAGTCATTGTGTGATTTTATTAAGGCAAGTGGACCCTTAGACCTTTGTTAAGCTTGTAGAATCTTGTATTCCTTGTATTATGTGTTGGGGAGTAATGAAAATTGATGATGAGATGAATTGTTCACTTTAATTGATCTTAATGATAAAAAAAAAGGGATAATGAAAAAGGCCACGTGATGATAATTTGATGTGTGCAATGTGGTGAATGATTGGAGTGGTAATGTTGATACGTCATTGATGAAATACTATGATTGAGTTGTTATAAATTGTGCATTGATAAACAAGTTGTCATCTCATCATAATTATGTGAACATGCTTATTTGCATCGGTTATGAAACACCGTGATGAGACCTATTGTGATGATTATGCCGAAAGAAAATGGTTTCGATGACATTGAAGGGGAAATGATTCCGGCAAGTGAAATATGTCAAAGGAAAATGGTTCTGACAGATACATAGACCTTATGTATCCCTCATGGGCTACGGTGTGAATCTCAGTGGATGTGTATCGTTAGAACACACATGCATCACATTACCTAAAATTGCATTGCATTACACATCTTTTATCATTTGTGAACTGTGAGTATTCCTTTGGTGATCTTGTGATTGATGAACTTGATGTTGACGTTGATGATCTGTATTGTTAAAGTGTTGTTACTGAACTACAGTATGTGCTATGTGAATTGTGAACTATTAGATTGGGACGATCATCTCTGTACATATTGTAGTTTGTGGAGGTTCAATTGGATGTGACGGGAGTATCTATATTCTTCCATATTTTACCTTCTGTTTAAAGGTTTGCTTGATGAGGACAGTATTTTTTGGTACTCACCCCTTACTTCTACACTTGTGTAGATTACGAGCCCGGATCATCGTGATACTCTTCTTCCTCTCTACTTCGTCCGAGACTTTTATGTGGATACTTGACAGGTAGTTGGTTGTCACTTCAGCAAGCCCACTTGTTCCTTATTTATGTTCTTGTTATTGTAACAACTCGCTATTTGAAAGAACTAGAAAGAGCTAGAATTAGAAAGAATCATTTTTGGAAAAAATGAAAAATCTGAAAAATTGGTTAAGTTAAGTTTGGGTTTTGATCAACTTCAAATGACTATAACTCCTAGCTCAGGATGAGTTAGGTGTGTTTCATGATACCGTAGGAAAGATCTTTGAATTATCTTTCCAACGCCGCCAAATTTGCTCAATTCCAAGTTTGTATGAGTGAGATAAGGCCCATTAGAAGTTAGATTGTTTAAATAAGGAAAATCTAATCCAGATTTTGGAAGGGTAGTTTGGTCTTTTCCATGCCCAATTACATTATTTCGATTTTAGGAGTTTTATTGAGGTCTAATCAGAATTAGATCAGTTTAGACTATTGGAAAACACGCTAGGGATTGGAGAAAAGAGGAGAAGGGAGAAGAAAGGTTCAGATTCGTCAAGATCGTGCAATTTTGGTTGTGGATTTCGCCAAGGATTCAATACTACGAGGCATGTGAGATCACATAGCGTTGGGTTAGTTCACCCACGCACCAATCATGATTCAATTCAACGACATTGTGCAGTTTTGAAAGCAATTATTACAAGTTCTTGATGATAATTCGTTTGAAATCTTGTTGGTTATTTTTGTTGAAGTTTCTTGAGTTTGATTCATAATTTTGGGAGTGTTTTCGAGTAGAATCTTACATAGATTGATGATATAGTTGATTCTAAGCGTTTGGGGAAAGAACCAATTGAATTTAGAGGGTTTAGAGTTGAAAAACGAAAAAGAAAATTTGGGATTTTCTCGGGAATAGGTTGGGGCACCACGCCTCTCAGCGCACCCCAAAATAGTTTTTGAAATTTGACCTCTTGGGCATCGCGCAAGGCAAAGCGCCCCTAGTTCTTCCAGGGACGCCAGTTCTTCCACCTTTTCCCACTTCTTTCTGTACTAGTTCCCTAGCAATGTACCTATGTTTTTTAGTCGATTTCTACACTCTAAGGTACATCTAAACATCATGAAATCATCCATAAACATGAGATCATGATCCTTGAATCCATAATTCAACTCAAGGAAAGTTAAGAGTCAAGTCAAGAAAAGTTCATAATGTATTCAAAAGTCTTTTACAAACGCTTTTACTTTATTTTAAGGCTTGAGTTTTGAGTTGAGTAAAGAGTAAGAGTAAAGTTCATTTCTTCAAATGATTATACGGGAACTAAGTATTCCCAAGAGTTAAAATGTTTTCACATTTAAACAAGAGAGAAAACACTGATTTCCAAGAGGGCCTTTGAGCTAGTTTTTGAGTAATTATCTCAAACCAAAGAAAGAGTTTTGTTTTTAAAAACATATGAGCTGAGTATATTTTGGGAGTAGTATTGAGCACCGATATGAGGATGAGTTCATAATAACTCGTCTCCATAAATCACGTAGCCATCATGGGTAGAAAGCATCATACTTTTTAGATGACTACTTAGTGCTTTTTAGCATAGACTAGTGGATCCACTTATTTGAGACGTTCTATATCACGGAAAGGTATAGGACAGTTCTAGTAGCGTGGGCGAGACGATGTATCATCACTTAGGCTCATACTGATTGTTGTGAGTTAGACAAACTCCCATAGTATTATATTACTTTATATGTAACTGAGTTGCTATTGTATTTCTTTAATACTTTGAGTTGTCACCTACTACACTAAATGCTTTTTATAAACTGCACTATTATTGTTCTTTTTACTCTGCATTTGAGTTGAGTTATTCATGAGTTGAGTAAAGCCAAGGTAAGTGTTCTTTTCAGATTTTTTTCAAGCTTATGTCATGTTTAGCTTTCCCCTAACATACTCGTACATTCAATGTACTGATGCCATTTGGCCTGCATCATTTTATGATGCAGACACAAGTAACCAGGATCAGCGTGCAGCTCCCCGTTGATCCAGTTGAGCACTCAGAGTCAGTTGGTGAGTCTCATTGCTTTCCGGAGGACTCCTTGAACATTGTTTTAGTACTTCAGTTGTTAGGATGATCGGGGGTCTTGTCCCGACATCCCTATTTGTTTTAGAGGCTTTATAGACGAGTAGTTATAGTTCTTTAGTATTTCCGTTTTCAGTTGTATATGTTAAGACTGGAGTTGCCATTTTGGCTAGTTTAATATTTTCTTAAGATATTGCATGAGTTGTCCTTTAAGACTGTGTTATGTTATTTAAGTCTTCCTCTATAAGTTAAGCCAGGCCAAGGGTTCGCTTGGGGCCAACAATGGTTCTCGAGTTTCAGTCCCTCCCAAGGTGTAGGCTCGGCGCGTGACAAACTTGGTATCAGAGCTCAGAGTTCAAGAGTTCTAGGGAGTCTATGAGGCCGTGTTTGTAGAGTCCTAGTTATCGGTGTGAAGTGTGACATATCTGTAATTAGAACGCTGTAACATTTAGGAAATTCCTTCACTTCTTTGATATTCATTTTGTGTGATAGAGTTTATCTCTATAAAGTTTCCTTCTAACTCATGATTACGCGTGTCTTTCAGTTAATCATGCCTCCACGAAGAGCTGTCAAATGTCATGATGCTAGGCTTGAGGAGCAAGGGGTACCAAATGCTCCTGAAGTGCAACCTCAAAGAGAAGTCCCCAATGCTAAATTTTGGGAAGCAATCTGAATGCTAAGTAATGCTCTGACCAACCAGGCTGGGCAACAAAGAGGAGCTCGATAGGAAGAGGCTGACACTTCGAGGATTCGTGAGTTCTTAAGGATTAATCCTCCAAGTTTCACTGTTTCAAGCACTACTGAGGATCCGAAAAACTTTGTTGAGGAGGTTCAAAAGGTATTTGAGGTTATGCAAGTTACCGATGCTGAGCGAGTGGAACTAGTTGCATATCAACTGAAGAATGTTGTTAGGACTTAATTTGACCAGTGGAAGAAGAGTAGGGCTGAGGATGCATCTTCTTTGAGTTGGGATGTGTTTGAGAGTGCGTTCTTAAGGCGTTTCTTTCCCCGCAAACTGAGAGAAGCCAAGGTACGGGAATTCCCCCCCCTTAAGCAGGATTCACTGAGTGTTAATGAGTACAGCTTGAAGTTCACCCAACTTTCCTAATATAGTGCGGAGATGGTTGCTAATATGAGGAGTAGGATGAGTCTGTTTGTTGCTGGGTTGCCCCGTCTATCAAGCTAAGAGGACAAGGCAGCTATGCTAATAGGGAACATGGATATAGCAAAGTTGATGGTTTATGTGCAGCAGGTTGAGGAAGAGAAGTTGAGGGATAGGGAAGAGTTTAGAAACAAGAAAGCTAAGACAGGGAATGAGTCCGGGCAGCAAATGAGTAGTGTGAACCGTTTTTCCTTTCAGAAAAAGCAAAAGGGATCTGCTCCATCATCTGCTAGTACATTTGCACCCAGAAACAAATGTGAATATAATGGTCAGAATTCGCAGAACTTCAAAGCTAGACCTGTGCAGTCTCAGGGTAGTATGACACAAAAAGGTAACTGGGCTTCTGCATCTGCTAAGTATGGTAGGAACCACCCAGGTAGGTGTCGTGATGGCTCCACAGGTTGTTTCAACTGTGGTCAAGAGGGTCACTTCATGAAATAGTTCCCTAAGAACTAGCAAGGTAATGGGAATCAAGGCAATAGAGCCCAATCTTCAGCAGTTGCTCCACCAAACAGGGTTGCACCTAGAGAAGCTACTTCTGGTACTAGCGGAGGAGCAAACCACCTTTATGAGATCACGAGAATTCTCCAGATGTTGTCACTGGTATGATCAAAGTATATACTCTTAATGTTTATGCTTTGATAGACCTAGGAGCGAGTTTATCTTTTGTGACTCCTTATATTACGATGAAATTTGATTTTCTTCCTGAGAAACTTTGTGAGCCCTTTTGTGTTTCTACACCGGTTGGGGAGTCTATTCTAGCTAAGTGAGTCTATCGTGATTGTACCATTTTCGTCAATCACAAGAACACCATGGTTGATTTAGTTGAGTTAGACATGGTTGATTTTGATGTCATTCTTAGTATGGACTGGTTTCATGCTTGTTATGCCTCTATCGATTGTAGAACTCGAGTTGTCAAGTTCCAATTTCCTAAGGAGCCAGTTATAGAGTGGAGTAGTAGTTCAGCAGTGCCTAATGGTCGTTTTATTTCATACCTTAAAGCAAGAAAGTTAGTTTCCAAGGGTTGTGTCTATCACTTAGTCTGAGCTAATGACTCTAGTATTGAGACACCTCATATTGAGTCAGTTCTAGTTGTGAGTGAGTTTCCAGAAGTCTTTTCTGATGATCTACCCGGAGTCCCTTATGAGAGAGATAGACTTCGATATAGACCTTCTTCCAGATACTCGTCCTATATCTATTCCTCCATATAGAATAGCACCAACAGAGTTGAAAAAGTTAAAAGAACAGTTCAAAGATCTCCTTGATAAGGGCTTTATTCGACCTAGTGTCTCACCTTGGGGCACTCCGGTCTTATTTGTAAGGAAGAAAGATGGTTCCCTTAGGATGTGTATAGATTAACGCTAGTTGAACAAGGTTACCATCAAGAATAAGTATCTTCTTCCGAGAATTGGTGATCTTTTCTATCAGCTTCAGGGTGCCACCTGTTTCTCTAAGATAGACCTCAGATCAGGCTACCATCAGTTAAGGGTGAGGGAATGTGACATTCCACAGACAGCATCCAGGACCCATTATGGTCATTATGAGTTCCTAGTTTTGTCTTTTGGTTTGACCAATGCACCTGCAACATTCATGGACCTTATGAATAGAGTATTCAAGCCTTATTTAGATATGTTTGTCATCATGTTGATTGATGACATTCTAATCTATTCAAGAAATGAGAAAGATCATGCTAGCCATCTTAGAATAGTTCTCCAAACTCTAAAGGATAGAGAGTTGTATGCCAAGTTATCTAAGTGTGAGTTTTGGCTTGAGTCTGTAGCATTCTTAGGCCACATTGTTTCCGGTGACGGGATTAGAGTTGATACCCAGAAAATAGAAGTAGTGCAGAATTGGCCTAGACCCACATCTTCAACTGATATTAGGAGTTTCTTGGGGTTGGCTGGATATTATAGAAGGTTTGTAGAGGGGTTCTCATCTATTTCGTCCCCTTTGACCAAATTGACTCAGAAAATAGTGAAGTTTCAATGGTCTGAAGCTTGTGAGAAAAGCTTTTAGGAATTGAAAAAAAGGTTGACTACTACCCTAGTGTTGACCTTACCAGAAGGTACTCAAGGTTTTGTCTTATATTGTGATGCGTCTAGAGTTGGTTTGGATTGTGTGTTAATGCAGAATGGCAAGATCATAGCTTATGCCTCCAGACAGTTGAAAGTTCATGAGAAGAATTATCCAACCAACGATCTAGAGTTGGATGTCGTAGTATTTTCTTTGAAAATATGGTGTCATTACCTCTATGTTGTTTATGTATATGTGTTCTAAACGCAAGCATGCACGAGTCAAAGGAGGCAATTCAGAATGAAAGACATGCAAACCAGAAACGGAGGAAGCCACAATTGCAGATAAGATGGCTGAGATACGGAATAAGGAACTCGCTCACTTAGGAATCTCTTTCAGATAGAAGGACCCTTTTTTTGGGATAGACCGACCCCTACATGGGAAAGATAGCGAAGCCAATCCAGTCGGAGGACAACCGACTTAACTGGAGAGTCTAAACGACATTGAGGATGAGTCCACTGGTCGACAAATGGCTCTCCCTATTGATCCAAATAAATTAGATTTGGGGGTGGAGGGAGGGGGTGGGGGGCTCCTAAGGTTCCAACTTAGAAATCAATCAAATTTAATCCACAACCATTGTTGTGGTGAACACAAGAGTCTTCAGTATGTGTTTAGTCAAAAATAGTTTAATCTGAGACAATGAAGGTGGTTAGAGTTACTCAAGGATTATGACATGAGTATTCTTTATCACCCGGGTAAGGATAATGTTGTTGTTAATGCCTTGAGTAGATTGTTTATGGGCAGTACCGCCCATTTTGAGGAAAATAAGAAAGAGTTAGCAAAAGATGTGCACAGACTTGCACGATTAGGAGTTCGATTAATGGATTTCACAGAAGGAGGAGTAGTGGTGATAAATGGGGTTGAATCATCATTAGTGTCAGAAGTGAAAGAGAATCAAGGCCAAGATCCTATTTTGCTTGAATTGAAGGCAAATGTTCATAAGCAAAAAGTATTGACTTTTGAACAAGGGGGAGATAGCGTATTGAGGTATCAAGGTAGGTTGTGTGTACCAATGGTGGATGAACTCCAAGAGAGAATCATGGAGAAAGCTCATATCTCCATATACTCTATCCATCTGGGTTCCACAAAGTTGTATCGCAATTTGAAAGAAGTTTATTGGTGGAGTAGTATGAAGAAGGGCATTGCAGAGTTTGTTGCTAAGTGTCCAAATTGCCAACAAGTTAAAGTAGAGCACCAAAGGCCCGGTGGTATGGCTCAGAATATAGAACTTCTGGAATGGAAGTGGGAAATGATCAATATGGATTTCATCACAGGTTTACCAAAGTCTCACAGGCAGCATGATTCTATTTAGGTGATTATGGATCGAATGACCAAATCAGCCCATTTTTTGTTGGTAAAGATTACCCATACAATAGAGGACTATGCCAAGTTGTATCTTCAAGAGGTATTTAGACTTCATGGGGTTCCAATTTCGATTATTTCAGACAAAGGTGCACAATTCTGGAAATCTTATCAGAAAGGCTTGGGTTCAAAGGTGAACTTAAGTACTGCCTTTCATCCTCAGATAGATGCTCAAGCAAAGCGCACCATTCATACCTTAGAAGATATGTTGAGGGACTGTGTGATTGATTTCAAAGGTAATTAGGATGAGCACCTACCTCTCATTGAATTTGCTTACAATAATAGTTACCACTCTAGCATCCAGATGGATCTCTATGAAGCTCTTTATGGGAGAATATCCAGATCTCCTATTGGATGATTTGAAGTTGGTAAGGCTGGGTTGATAGGACCAGACTTAGCTCACCAAGCTATGGAGAAAGTGAAAGTCATTCAAGAGAGGTTGAAAACAGCACAAAGTCGTCAGAAATCCTATACTGATGTCAGAAGAAGGGAGTTAGAGTTTGAAGCAGATGATTGGGTATACTTGAAAACTTCACCCATGAAGGGTGTTATGAGATTTGGTAAGAAGGGGAATCTTAGTCCCGGGTATATTGGCATTGGTAATGTTGCTTAAGAGTTGGAGCTACCACAAGAATTAGCAGTGGTCCATCCGGTATTTCATATTACCATGTTGAAGAAGTGCAACTACTTGGGAAGCTGAGGAGGATATGAAGAAGAGATATCCACATCTCTTTGAGCCCGGAGAAATGCTAGATCAAGATACTAATTCTCTTCTTAGTACTCTTTAAATTGATATGCTTAATGTGTTAGATTTGCTTGTTGGGTGTTTGAGCTGAATGTTAGATGTTACACTTTTAGCCTACTAAGATTAATCTCATTCGAGGATGAATGTTCCCAAGGGGGAGATATTGTAACACCTCGCTATTTGAAAGAACTAGAACGAGCTAGAATTAGAAAGAGTCATTTTTGGAAAGAATGAAAAATCTGGAAAATTGGTTAAGTTTGAGTTTTGGTCAACTTCAAATGACCATAACTCCTATATCAGGATGAGTTAGGTGTGGTTACAGATACCGTAGGAAAGATCTTTGAATTATCTTTCCAACTCAGTTGAGTTTGCTCAATTCCTAGTTCGTATGAGTGAGATATGCCCATTGGAAGTTGGGTTGTTTAAATAAGGAAAGTCTAATCCGGATTTTGGAAGGGTAGTTTGGTCTTTTCCATGCCCAATCACTTTATTTCGATTTTAGGAGTTTCATTGGGGTCATATCAGAATTAGATCAGTTTAGACTATTGGAAAACACGCTAGGGCTTGGAGAAAAGAGAAAAGATGAGAAAGGAGAAGAAAGGTTCAGATTCGTCAAGATCGTGAAATTTTGGTTATGGATTTCACCAAGGATTCAATCCTACGAGGTATGTGAGATCACATAGCGTTGGGTTAGTTCACCCACGCACCAATCATGATTCAATTCAGCGAAGTTGTGTAGTTTTGAAAGCAAATATTAGAAGTTCTTGATGATAATTCGTTTGAAATCTTATGGGTTCTTGTTGTTGAAGTTTCTTGAGTTTGATTCATGATTTTGGGTGTGTTTTCGAGTAGAATATCTTACATAGATTGATGATATAGTTGATTCTAAGTGTTTGGGGAAAGAACCAATTGAATTTAGAGGGTTTAGAGTTGAAAAACGAAGAAGAAAATTTGGGATTTTCTAGGGAAGGGGCTGGGCGCCGCGCCTCTCAGCGCGCCCCAAAACAGTTTTTGAAATTTGACCTCTGGGGTGCCGCGCCAGGCAGAGTGCCCCAAGTCAGCCTCTAAAGTTTCAAGGTTGGCGCCCCGCGCCTCTTAGAGCGCTAGGGACGCTAATTCTTCCACCTTTTCCCACTTCTTTCCGTACTAGTTCCCCAGCAACGTACCTATGATTTCTAGTCGATTTCTACACTCTAAGGTAGGTCTAAACATCATGAAATCATCCATAAATATGAGATCATGATCCTGGAATCCATAATTCAATTCAAGGAAAGTTAAGAGTCAAGTCAAGAGAAGTTCATAGAGTATTCCAAAAGTCTTTTACAAACGTTTTTACTTTTTTTTAAGGCTTGAGTTTTGAGTTGAGTAAAGAGTAAGAGTAAAGTTCATTTCTTCAAATGATTATACGGGAACTAAGTATTTCCAAGAGTTAAAATGTTTTCACATTTAAACAAGAGAGGAAACACCGATTTCCAAGAGAGCATTTGAGCTAGTTTTTGTGTAATTATCTCAAACCAAAGAAAGAGTTTTGTTTTTAAAAACATACAAGCTGAGTATATTTTGGGAGTAGTATTGAGCACCGATATTGGGACGATTTCATAATAACTTAAGTCTCCATAAACCATGTAGCCATCATGGGTAGAAAGGATCATACTTTTTAGATGACTTTTTAGTGCTTTTTAGCATAGACTAGTGGATCCACTTAGTTGAGGCATTCTATATCACGGCAAGGAATAGGACAATTCTGACAACGTGGGAGAGACGTTGTATCATCACTTAGGCTCATAGTGATGGTTATCAGTTAGAAAAATTCCTACAGTATTATATTACTTTATATGTAATTGATTTGTTATTGTATTTGTTTAATACTTTGAGTTGTCACCTACTACTTTAAATGCTTTGTATAAACTGCACTATTATTGTTGTTTTTACTCTACATTTGAGTTGGGTTATTCATGAGTTGAGTAAAGCCAAGGTAAGTGTTCTTTTCAGATTCCTGTCAAGCTTATGTCATGTTCAGTTTTCCCCTCGCATACTCATACATTCAATGTACTGATGTCATTTGGCCTGCATCATTTTATGATGCAGACACAGGTAACCAGGATCAGCATGCAGTGCCCCGTTGATCCAGTTGAGCACTCAGAGTCAGTTGGTGAGCCTCCTTACTTTCTGGAGGACTCTTTTTACATTGTTTTAGTACATCAGTTGTTAGGATGATCGGGGGTCTTGTCCTGACATCCCTATTTGTTTTAGAGGCTTCATACACGAGTAGTTATAGTTCTTTAGTCTTTCCATTTTTAGTTGTATAAAGACTTGAGTTGCCATTTTGTCTAGTTTAATATTTCCTTAAGATATTGCATTAGTTGTCCTTTGAGACTGTTTTCTGTTATTTAAGTCTTTCGCTATAAGTTAAGTTAGGCCAAGGGTTCGCTTGGGGCCAACAATGGTTCTCGAGTGTCAGTCCCGCCCAGGGTGTAGGCTTAGGGCGTGACAGTTGTAGTCTAGAAATAAAGACATTGATACTTGTATTACTTTGGAGTCAGTTGTAAAACAACAGTGGCATGTACACGTGACAACCAGACTTTTAGGATATTTATGAGATTGACTAAGTTATCCGCATTTATGTTATTAATAGTTTATTTTCCGCATTTCTATCATTATATTTGGATTTTAGGCTAACTTGTTTTAGAGGGATAAGACGAGTGTCATCACACCCATTTTTGGATCGTGACAAATTCGTTTTTAGTAGTGTGCTTTTCTAGTGAATGTTTGATTGTTGTATTAAAAATAATATGCATTACATAATTTTTCAGAATAAGTTATTTATTTATAAATATATCATCCATAAGTATAAATGATATAAAAATTATTAATATACAAAAATAGTTTGAGGAGGTTTTTTTGTTATTTTAACTATTTCATTCAAGGATAAATTGTCCTAAAATTATTATTCAATCCAGAGATAAAGATAACTTATCTCAATACTAATTATTAATTTTGATATAAATTATATCAAACTTTATGACCAAATAAAAAATTAAAGGGTACTAAAAATTTATTCCAAAATTATTTATTTTTATTCATTACACCAAAATGTATCCTTAGAGTTCCTTAGCATTAACCCGTTTGCCATAAAAGGATTTTCAGTTGAAATGATCACAATAAAAGCTTTCAAATTAAAAGTAAGGTGCAAGGGTTAAAAGACAATATTAAAAGTGGGACCAAAATAGAATTGTGAAATGATATTAAAGGCACATAGAGCTATTACCCCCACAACATTTATTGTGAACACATGCCCATATTTTGTCATGTCTTCTTCCTTCTTCTTTTTTTCCTATATGGTGTTCGGTACTTACATTGAAATTTGACTAAATTTAGATTTGTGCCGAAAAGTCCCATATTGAAAGGTAAGCGCTCCCTAACAAAGGTAATTCTATACTCAGGAGGACTCGCGCGAATCTGAGACCTTTAGTTAAAAACGAATGAGTACTTACTACTCTAACACAACCCTCAATCATTTCTTTTTTTATTTGCAAGCACTACTCTATCAGGTCTATGCTCTCACATTTCTCTAACTTTTGCCATGTTTAATTTAGAGGACTCTTATGTTCATTAAGTTAATATTTATTTTATTTTTTATATAAAAGGATAGCTATTTTAACAACACACATAAAAAATACAAAAATAATTTCACAATGCAAGTAGAGATTGGCTGATGAAGATGTAGTAGTTCCAACAACTGAACAACCTAGAAAGAATTTCACTCATATGTAAACTTTCCTCTAATAACTTAATATTGATATAATTCGGTAAATAAGAATATGCTCATATTTAACATGTTAAGATTTTAGATTATGCTCTCACACATTTTAATATGATATATCATAGTAAGTAGATTTCTCAACTTCAAACCTCTCACGTTTTTTTTTTAAAAAAAAAAAAATTAAAATTGGGTCTAGCCCATTTATTGAGAAAAAGAGTAACCATAACAATATACATGGCTCTCACTGTTAGTTATCATTAAAAAATATAAAAAATTATAGTCTTTTAAGTTCTGTTAGAAAAAAAATCAAATAAAGCTCATATTGATACCAAGTACCATCTCCTTTTGCATGTAAGAATTTATGGTCAAAACTGTTTGAATATTTTATATCATTAACAAAAGTCATAAATTCATTTTTAATAAACTACTATTACGTAATTAAATTGAAACTTACAATGTACTAATTAGTTATCGTGCTTACTAAAAATAATTAATATAAAATCGTCCTTATTCAATAAATATAGAGAGAGTATAATTAATATAATGAAAAAGAGAATAATATATAACATTAAGATCGAAGAGTAATAAATAAAGATAATTTTTTAAGAATTCATCACCAACTTAATTATTTACTTAAGATAAGTCATGAAAAATCTAGAATATTTCGGAGTTATAGAGAATTAAAGGAAGATCTCTAGAATGAGTATTCTAGAGAGAATAGTCTAGAAATGTTCTAGATAGGGTAGTTCTAGAATTAAATAGTTGAAGGGATATTCTAGAATAGAGTAGAAAATATGCTTAGCTAGATTGCTCCATCACCTCCTATAAATAGAGGTGGTCCATTTGAGTTGTATACAACCAAGCAAGTAACTAAGGGGTCGTTTGGTTTGAATACAAGTTATGATGTGATTAGTTATGATGAGATAAGTTATGGTGGGATAAGTTAGGATGGGATAAGTTATGCTGGAATCATTTCTTATTGACCGTTTGGTTGGTTGCTTTCAATACAATATGCATTACATAAATTCTAAGAATAAGTTATTTGTTTACGAGAATACCCTTCAATTTATTTAGTTTTATATATATATATATATATATATATATATATATATATATATATATATATATATATATATATTTTCTTTTCAAGCAGTAGTTATTTATTCTTAAAAATAAAACTTTAGTCTTATTTAACTTAAATATTTTTGTGTGCATTTTCATAATTGTACCAAATGTATTTAAGAATAAAATTTTCATCTAAATTTGTTAAAGTACAAAATGATTTATTATTTATGTTACTTCATTTAAACACGTATCATTCTTAAATTGTAAAATATTAAAGTTATCTTTATTTTTAAATCAACTTTCATGTTACTATTTCCTTTAAAATTTATGTGAACTAACAATAGAATTCTTCTCGAAATTAGCGTACATGAGATGAAAAGAAGATAAAAAAAATAAAAAAAATACACAAAAGATCTAGCTAAAAAGAATACCAATATAAACTAATTTCAGAGAAAATTGTACGGGAAGCTTGTATTCAGTATCGTAGCATTTCGTTTTATCTCTCATTTTAATTGATATATAAAATATAAATTTTCAAGCGGCTAAAAGAATATACAATTAAAAATATGTAATTCGATAGTAAGAAAATTAAATTAAAATATAAATAAACATAAGAATTAGTCAAATAAATTCAAAAATAAAATTATATTTATATAGTGTAATTTTTTTTTAAAATATGAAGAATTATTATAATAAAAATAAGGAGTAGTGAAGGTCATAACTATTATTATACATGATATTTAAAATAATATATGATTTTACATGGATATAAAAAATGAGGTATAAAAAGAGTTTAAAGGGACACTTTTGTCATTTTATCTATCTTATACCGGGATAAGTTATCCCGGTATTACTATTCCACCCAAAGATAGGGATAACTTATCCCAGGACTAATTATTAATCCTAAGATAAGTTATCCCATGTTGTGACACCAAACAAAGGATTAAAGGGTGCTCAAAATTTATCCTGAGATTAACTCCCTTTATCCATCACACCAAACGACCCCTAAATAAGTAATAAGCAAGAGAGCAAACAAGTGTGAGTGCTCAAGTAAGGAGTGTTGCTGAAGCAAGCAACAAGTGTGATCAAGATTGTAAGATCGAAGCGGGTCCGTACTTTGATATAATAAAATTCAAGTTGTGAGAAATCGATAGTGCCCGTCATCTCAAATAGTTATATTCAACATAATTTAGCTAAATTATCCTTTTAATTAATATTTTTCTTAAGTGCATGAAAAAAAGATATGGCAAATAAAATGGACGGACAGAATAAGAGCTAAAGGATCCTAATAAATTTATTCCTCGTAATAAATCTATAGTGATTATGAGTTCCTAATACTTAAATAGGTTATTGATATTGACTAAATTAAAGTTGGCATTTGATGTCAATACTTAATTGATGAGTATCTTAAAATCAAATCATTGCACGTATAAAAATAATGCAAAAAATAAACCTCTAACGGTTTATTCTCTTAATTCAAGTTGTCAACAAAAACTTTAATTTTTAAGCCAGGTTTATTCCCTTTGTCTCGAATAATTAAATTTGAAATCTCTGTCCTTGGCTATTAATTAACACTATATTCAAATGACAATTTTGAAAAAAATAAAAACATGAGCAAAAAGGGTTAAGTAATAATGAAAGATTATTTTTCAAGTATATCTTATAAATTAAATGAATCTAGAGCAAACAACTTATAAATCCCTAAATTTAATAATAGGTCAATTACGTCCTAGATGTTGTTAGTATTAAAATAAATGTTATTTTAGTTTATTTCACGTCTATAAAAAAATAATAAATATAATATATAATTTATAAAGTTACCTTTTTATTAGATATGTCTTAAGAATTAAATACGAGTATTAAAAAGATTGTTGTAAACAATTTTCAAAATCTAAAGCTAACACTTTCTTTTCTTTTTTTGCGAGTGAACGGTGTTTCACATATGGTGTTCACGTGCTCCATAATTTACCTACTAAATTCGTCATTGAACATAGCTTGCAAATGAGGCAGCTATCTTGCTAGTAAATTTGAATGATCCTTGTCAACGAGGGTTGTGGTGGAGTAGTAAGTACTCTTTCCAATGAGAATCCAGATTTAATCAGATTCCAATATGGAGTAACGGATTATGAGGCTAGTATGACTAGAACCCATAGCCTCAAGGAATTTTCACAATATTTTAACCACTAGATTAAATATTTAATTTATTTCAAGAGGTGTTAATCCTTATATATGTATCTACTAAATCAAAATTTGACCTCTATATACAATGCAATTTTCCGATGAAGAGGTATCGCTCGACACTCCTTGGGTGTAGGTGAATACGCCCCTGCCAATATAAATACCAGATACCACGTGAGAAACAGAAGAAAAAAATACACTGGAGTGCCAAAACGAAAGGAAAAAAAGTTGACCATATCAGAAAAGCTGCATAAATATCCTTATGGATCCCTCCACTTTTTTGGCTCATTAATAAGAAAAATAGGAATTTAAAGAAAAGAAAAAAAAAACAATTTGTCAAGATTTTTAGAATTGCACAAAAGCCGCCACTCTTATACTCGTTTTATACGGGTTAATTATTTCAAAAATAGATTTTCACTTTTATCTGTTATTTTTAATACATTAAAAAAGACAATTGTTATATTTTTCATATTTTACTTGAGCATTAATTACTAATTTCTCAAATCATTCAAAAAATAATAGTACTAAATATCAATTAATAAGTGCAGTGTGATAAATAGGCATGTCAATTATTATTTTCTTAATGGGTATGTCAGGCAGTGGCGAAGCCAAAATTTTCATCTATTTATATATATATATATATACACTTAAAAAAAATATTTTAAATATAATAAATAATATAATTTTTCATCGAAAGATTTCAAATGAACTCTTGACCACAGGATAGCTCCGTCCATGATGGGAGTATTTTAGAATGAGGGGAATTACTGCTTTGAGGCAGCTTTGCTTGAGCAGTGGAGTGATCCTTTTTGCTTCATTAATTATCACCATCTACTACACCAAAAGTTAGAACAAAAACATTAATTGGATGTTTCACTACTGAAGCCCTTACTACTATATAATATCCACCAAATACATAATCATTCTTGTATATTCACATAGCAAATTAATTTCTTTTACATGATGAGTTGCTCATTGTCTTTTTTATCATATTGTATACTACTTTTAGTGCTTGCATTTTGTGATCTTCTGCTTGAAGTTGAAAGTCGAGCCTTCTTCGTGTTTGGTGATTCACTAGTAGATAATGGTAACAATAATTACTTACTTACTAGTGCCAGGGCAGATTCTCCCCCCTATGGCATTGACTACCCTACTCATCGCGCCACTGGTCGATTTTCCAATGGACTCAACATACCCGATATCATAAGTATGATGAACATTATTTTGATCGATTGATTTTTTCTTTATATTATCAAAGTATAAATTAACGTATTATGATCTGTTAGTTATTATATTCATTCTTTATGGAATTTAAGGATCCGTTTGGACATGAAAATTATTTGTTTTTTTTAAAAAAAAAAAATCATTTTATTTGAAAATGTGTGTTTGACCATGGAATTCTGATACAACTTTTAGTTGAAGTTCAAACAATTTGTTTTTCAACTTACTTTTGGTTTCTGAAGTTGTATTTAAAAACATTTAGGGATAAGGTATAAGTACCCCTAAACTATGACCAAAATCTCAGAGACACACCTTAACTAAACTAAGGTCCTATTAACCCCTGAACTCATTTTTTTGTAATTTTGTACACCTTTTGTCTTACGTGGCACACTGCGTGACTCCACGCAATTGAGGCGCGTGGTGTGTGTCATGTAAGCCAAAAAGGTGTACAAATTTACAAAAAAAAAAAAGTGAGGGGGGGGGGGGGGGTTAATAGGATCTTAGTTTAGTTAATGTGTGTCTCTGGAATTTCGGTCATAGTTTAGGGGGTACTTCTACCTTTTCCCAAACATTTAAGCATGAATATTATTTCAAATACTATTTTTTGTTCAGCGGCAAAACTAGGGAGGGCAAGGAGGCTCATTTGAACCCCTTCGATGAAAAATTACATTATTTATACACGATTAATATAATTTTTTATTGTCACTGACGATGTTTGACTCAGCATGAAGTTTTTTTTAAAAACAAAAACAAAATTGAAACTTGTGACGTTAGAGCTGCAATGACATTGATGTGGCTATAATATAAAACCATACGATATAAAGTTAAATTATTTTTAAATATATCAAATGACTCATTCTATTTCAGAGCGTACTAATTAATTTGGAAACAGTGTCACATGAAATGAAAGAAAAAAAAAGGTACAGTATTTATCACAAATATGCTAATAACGTGTTTTTTTTTTGTAAGGTGAGCAATTGGGTATGGAGCCAACATTACCATATTTGGCTCCACAACTCACAGGAGATAGGCTTCTTGTTGGAGCAAACTTTGCTTCTGCTGGAGTTGGAATCCTTAATGACACTGGCATCCAATTTGTATGTGAAATTCAACTCATTAATTTCATTAATTTTTGCCTATTTAACTCAATTAATTTGGAATAAACTATAATAGTACTTCCTCCGTCCCATTTTATGTGGCAACATTTCCTTTCTGGTCAGTCCCAAAAAGAATGTCACATTTCCTTATATGGAAAGTATTTAAATGTACAATTCCTTTTTTACCCTTATTGGTCCCACTTAATCTTAAAATAATACTCCAATACATTTATGAGAAGAGAGAAAAGTGAGTCTACTTTTTAAAGGGCAATTTGGTAAACATTTCAAAGTCTTCATTTATTTCTTAAACTCCGTGTCCGGTCAAATGTTGCCACATAAAATGGGACGGAGGGAGTAGTTTAATTTGTTGCCTATTTTTCATTCTGCTTTTCTCTTTTCTTTTTTCTAAATTGTGTTCTTTAACTTAGTTTCAGTTGGCATTTATGATCTTCAACTTTGAATGTGCACAAATAAACACTTAAACTTGTATAAAATTGAATCAATAGACACATTTGTCCTACGTGGTGTCCTACACAACAATTTTGTGTCCTATGTGACATTCTATGTGTATTATGTCACGTAGGACATGTGTCTACTTGTTTAATTTTATACAAATTTACATGTCTATTTGTGTACACCCAAAACTGAAGGACATATATAGATATTAACTGAAACCTAATTAAATAACATATTATGTGTTATGTCAAACTTAAATGATGGATTCTTAAATTATTGGATACTATGCACATAGCACTAGAAAAATTGTGAATGTCTACTATAGTACTATATATTCTATTAGTTTAGCAATAAATAAAAACACACATTTAATGTTGAGACTGTTTGTATTAGCTTAAAAGCCGGTCAAATCACCTTAAAATACTTCGTAATTTCTTTTGATGTACTTTTCAACCAAATCACACGCGCATCAATCGCTTATTATCAGTTCCAATACTTAAACCAAAACATGTAATTGTTTATTCATATATTCAATTGCAGTACTTGATGCTTAAAAGCTACTTAAATATAGTAAAGTGGCATGCTAAGGTTTATATAGTTTATATTATAATTGAATTGTATGCTATTTTTTCAGTTTAATATAATCAGAATTGCGAAACAATTGGAGTACTTTGAACAATATCAAAGGAGAGTAAGTGGTTTAATTGGAGCAGAACAAACAGAGCAGTTAGTGAACAGTGCACTTATCCTCATCACTCTTGGTGGAAATGACTTTGTTAATAACTACTATTTGGTCCCTTTCTCTGCAAGATCTCGACAATTTTCTCTACCTGATTATGTTGTTTATCTTATCTCTGAGTACAGAAAAATATTACAGGTAATCTCTCTCCATTTATATATACGAATCGAATTATTGTTAACAAAAGTTAATTAACTGAGCTACGAAGATTGATTTCGGAAGAGTAGGGACATACTTATATGATGAATGTTTGGTTGGTTGGTGCGACAGACTAACATATCATCACATGGTCATCAAGACCCCTATCTGAAAATGTGCATTTATTGGAAACAAATTATGCACCACCTACCCACACCTAGGTCCCCTACATAAGAGGAAATTTTCAACGCGGTGGAGCCAGAGTTTTTATTGAGCGGTTAAAAAAACATGTTAAATAGTGCTATCAAATAAACTGTAAACATTGAAAAATATTGCTAGCCAGATTTGAACTCACATGCCTACTAGTTTCTGAACCCCCATAGCTATTGAATCAAGCCTTCCCCTTACTTGTGGTGAGGGGGTTCAATATTAAATATATAGACATAAAATATAGATTTGATCCTATATATATAGTATAGTGGAGTATAATTTTTCGATTCAGAACAAGTAAAAGTTAAAATTTGTTTTTGGAATATGGATAAGTAAAAATAAATAGAAAGAGTGATTTAGAATAGATATCGTGGACAAGTAATATAAGACGGAGAAGTTGTTAATTGGTATGTTTTTTCACTTTTGCAGAAGTTGTATGATTTGGGAGGAAGAAGAGTATTAGTGACAGGTACTGGACCAATAGGTTGTGTGCCAGCAGAATTAGCACAGAGGAGTATAAGTGGGGAATGTTCAGTGGAATTGCAGCGTGCAGCTGCTTTATTCAACCCTCAATTGACTCAAATGTTGGCTGATCTCAATTCACAAATTGGTGCTAATGTATTTATTGCTGCTAACACATTTACTATGAACATGAATTTCGTATCTAATCCTCAAGCTTATGGTAATCAATCTCAACATACACCAATGCCCCTAATTTTTCTCCTTTCGTTCATGTTTATTTGTCCATTTTGAATTTTGCATTCCCTTCGTAAGAAGTAGCGATTGATATGAGTATTTTATTGCTATATTCATATTAATTGATATTTAATATTAGGTTTTGGAAAATGATTAGGAGAATAAGTAATTACTGCTAAGGATGAAATATGAAAAAAATAATTATTTCTTATATATGTCGTTAAATATGACAAGTAAAAGTAAAAATCTATTTTTGGAATGATAAAGAAAAGTGAACGGAGAAAATATATATCCTTAATAGAAAGTGTATAAGAACTAAGAAAAATGTAATTACCCTTGTTAAACGGAGTTAATTGACACCCTTCATTGGTCAGAAAACTATACTATGTAAGTAAGCTAGTTTCTTTTTTATATATATAGTATGTTGAATTTCTTTGACACGATATATGTATTTCATTTCTTTGTCACTCTATATATACTTCTTTATATTTTGACTTCCGTCTATTGACTCAAAGTTTAGCGTACTGATAAAATCAATAAGTGTGAATTCGATTTTCATGATTTGATTTGAGCAGGATTTGTGACATCAAAGATAGCATGTTGTGGACAAGGACCCTACAATGGAATAGGGCTATGTACACCATTATCAAACTTGTGTCCAAATAGGGACATATATGCATTTTGGGATCCATTTCATCCATCTGAAAGGGCAAATAGGATCATTGTTCAGCAGATATTGACTGGTTCTTCTGAGTATATGAACCCAATGAACCTCAGCACCATTATGGCTTTGGACTCTAGGACCTAATTAATTAATTAATTCTCCTCTATGTTTCAACAATTTATCATTTATTTGTGTCTTGTTTCATTTTGAGTGTGGTATCTTAAACTATATATTATTATTATTATTATTGGGTCGTCACCTTTTTTTGTTATATTTTGTAATATCATAAAACTAGAGGAGTGGTGTTGGTACGTAATATATATGTATGTGCGGAATGGTTCTTGATTTACCTTCATAAGGTCATTGTAATGTTAATGGAGTTCAGTTTTATCATTTCGTGTTACAAGTTTTCTATATTAAAGTGTTACATATATGTAATATATAGGTATGCGTCTTTTATAAGAGATTTTCATTTTTATACGTACGAGATTTAAAAAGATTATTTTCTTTTATTCAAATTATAACAGGACAAGAAATTTCATTTCATCGTGTAAGCATGTGTTGAAATGAAATGAAAGTTGCCGTTTCCTTATCAATAATTTCACAAATTTTAGATGCTCTAATTTTTATATTTATCATTCTTTACCTTAATTTTAAATCTATATATTTCATTTTCCGAAGAAATAAATTTCTTGAAATTTTTCATCTCGAATTGTATCCCCCACCACCACACTCAGACTTACAAAAAGTTGGTTAAATTATTGGAGAATCAAATCAAACATGAAACGTTAAAAGACCTTAAACATAACTTTACTACAAATCATACATTCAAGTATAGTTTTCCAACTTTTTATCTTACAGCATTCTTCACTTTGGCAAACCATAAAAGATGAAATATGTATTGGTTGGACTTTTGAATCGCCGGAAAAGTCTGGCGTGTCACCAAAGTAGTCCGGAAAAGTCTGGCTTGTCACCAAAGAAGTCTAGTCTAGTCGAGTCGACTGGGTTGGAGTCACAATGGCAATCTAAGAGTGCAACTGTGTAAATTTGAAAAGGAAACTCTAAAATTACCTTTTAACTTTTAAACCCCTAAATTGCTTGCTCTTTTTTTTTAAAAATAAAAAATAAAAAAATACAAAAGGCGACGGCCTTTCTCGCCATGGGTCACCTTTTGAAAATACCTCACCACAAAGCTAATAGGCGATGAAGGGTCGCCTCACCTCACCTAATCGCCTTTCAGGGGCTACATAAATAGTGTTTGGGCAATAATGGGGATTTTTAACTGCATAATGAATACAAATGAAAGGTTGGGACAGAAATCAGGGAATTTAGGCAATGTGCTGAAGAATGTGAGCTTCAAAGACCTCAAATTATGAGGGTCCTTTCATTTGGATTTTGGAATAATAAGCAAAAGGGGGGAGAAAGAGTATCGTCTTGATTAACATGGATTGGATTACACAACTGCCAGCATCTGAAGTCTGCTTTATGAATGAAGGGATCTATGATCATTGCCCTGCAATCATAAGCTTTATGGAATTGTATATGAATTTTGTTTTGTTTGTTTAAACAAAACTTAAAGGCCTCATTGAAAGTAAAACATGCAAACTGACAAATGAAGAAAAAGAAAAGCAACCCCCACAACTCTTATTGTCATCCCTACATTCAAGATAGTTTAATATTACATAACCTGCATCTACATTCAAAATATACAACATGAGCCCCAAATATGGGGGGTTAACAAAGAGAAAATGTTAAAACTTTTCTCTTACTTATGGAGATCTACGAAGCTCACTAGTCCTCGAATTAACTGCTAAACAGAAGGCTCTTGTTAAATCAGATAACTTTCACTGGACATTACGTTATTCAATGGGGCAAAACTCCACAACAAGATGGCTCTAAAAAGAAAGCTGCTTCGTCACATTCTCATTCCTCCGCCAGATATGCATCAAAGAGCATACTAGGTCACACATGTGAGAGGAACACATCAAAACAACAAGAGTACCTGACACACTTCAAGACCCAAAGCTTGCACTGTTGCTCAAAGGGCTAAAATGATTGTCCCATGTTTTGGCATTCGCGACATCTCTGACAACACCCAATTCATTCACAGGAGTTGGTCAAGTTGCAGGTTTGCTCCTCCCATTTGGCATCGTAGTATTCCCACTGGAATCCCGCTTTGCTTTGAAAACACCCCAGAGATAGTACTTACCCTGAAATCCTGCCAATTGATTTTCTAAGCAGATTAACAACGAGCCTCAGATAACGCAAAACCTAGAAGACATGGTGATATTTAATCTGAACACCCTTAAATTCAAGTTTATAGTGTGGCATTCAAGTTGGCAGGCTTATGACGGTAAGAGTTCAGATTTTATTTTATTATATTATACTACAAGTGGGTCCAAACTTCCTGGTGACTATATTTTTAGGAGAAATAACTTCTGTCAAATTTAAGAGAGTTCTCAAAAAGCATTAACCCATTGGCAATATGACAAGTTATAAACCTTCATCTTTTATAAGTATGAAAGATAGATGCTGGTTTAATTTGTTCACTTTGCTGAAAGGATATGATAAGAAGCAACTGTCTAAGAAACTGGACTTGATCCAATATGCGCATAGCTAACTCTGCCCTGTGCTTTGGCTTGAAAAAATGAACCATTTGAAGTCTCCCTTTTCAAAGCCACAGGAAGGCACTGTCTCTCTGCCTTAACATTTTTTTGGTAATCTGACCACCAATCCTCGACTTCTAATTACCGTATCTCCTTTCAATCAACGACAAAAATTCTCCAATTTCTTTCAGTTTTTCCCATGAAGTTAACTTCGTCATCAGTTTGAACTTTTAATAGCATAAAAGTGGACCTGAAGCGCTTTGTTAGAATAGAAATAAGTATTTCCTACTTAAAATAGGAATAGGAATAGGAATCCTAGTTGGAAAAGGATTCTAATGTAATGTCTATAAATAGGATCTCAATGTAACAATTTAGATACACAATTCAATAATATTTTTCCCATATATTTCTCAGATGGCATTAAAGTATTGGTGAGAAACTTCAAGTCACCGTGTCAAATTCCGGTGACAACGGTTGGGACTGATTTGTGTCATCTTTCGTTCTGAAGGTGTTGTGCGAAAGACAACATCATCACGACGCTCGGGAAGCTCAGGCGACCGAACCCCAATTAGATCCACCGAAAAACAGCCCCTCACGCGCCTCCACGCACCGTTCGAAGGTGGAAGTTTTCCGGCGAGATCTGGTCACGCGCTGGCGCGTGAGTGCTGCTCCGGTCATCTGTTTTCGAGCAGTTTTCTTCTGTTGGGGTCATCCAGTATTTCCGACCAGAACCCATTTAGTTTTCTCCAGATCCGATCACCGGAATTAGGGTTCCGGTGATTTTCAGGCAGTTTCCGGCGAAATCAGACCACTGTAGGGCAGTTTCCGGCAAGTTCCCGGCAAAATCAGAATTTTCAGGCCACTGTGGGCAAATTCCGGCAGCTTCCAATATTTTCAGACCACTGTAGTAGTTTCCGGCAGTTTCCAGCCTACATAGCAGCTTATGGAGAATCGACGAGGGGGAGAACGTTTTGGAAAACCTCAATCCAAGTGTAATCATTGTCATAAACCTGGACACACTCGTGACATATGTTATATTTTGCATGGTTCACCACCCAGTTATGATCTTATTGTTCTAAAGTAATATAATGAGCTCCTTCGAAATCGCGCAAGTTAACAATGTTTTGGAAAACCTCGATCCAAGTGTAATCATTGTCATAAACCTGGACACACTCGTGACATATGCTATATTTTGCATGGTCCACCACCCCGTTATGATCCTATTGTTCTAAAGGAATATAAAGAGTTCCTTCGGCATCGTGCAAATAAACAAACGTCTCCACAAGTAGTTTCGGTTGCACAACCTGATTCTTTTACTTGTGTGTCACAGTCTAGCACTCTTGGATCATGGGTCATAGACTCAGGGGCTTCTGGTCATATCTCTCGTAATAAATCACTTTTGTCTGATATTGTTTATTCACAATCTCTTCCAGCTATTACTTTAGCCAATGGGATCCAAACAAAACCAAAAGGGGTTTGAAACGCCAAACCCGTATCTTCTGTCACCCTAGACTCTGTTCTTTATGTCCCTGGTACTCTTTTTAATCTAGCATTTGTTAGTCGTTTGACGAAAGCCCTACATTGTAGCATAACCTTTTTTGATGATTTTTTTCTCATGCAGGACCGCAGTACGGGACAGATGATTGGAACAGGACATGAATCACAAGGCCTTTACTATCTTACCTCTTCAAATTCCTTTACATCATGCTCGGTTACAGATTCTCCAAATCTAATTCACAAACGTTTGGGACATCCAAGTCTATCCAAACTGCAAAAGATGGTGCTTAGTTTGTCTAGTTTATCCACATTAGATTGTGAGTCGTGTCAACTTGGGAAACACACTCGTGCTACATTTTCACGTAGTACTGAGGGTCGTTCAGAGTCTATTTTTTCATTAATTCATTTTGATATTTGGGGTCCTAGTAGAGTCAGTTCCACCTTAGGATTTCGTTATTTTGTTAGTTTCATTGATGATTATTCGAGATGCACTTGGGTTTTCTTAATGAAAGATCGTTCTGAGTTATTTTCTATATTCAAAAGTTTCTTTGCTAAAATACAAAATCAGTTTGGTGTTTCTATTCGTACTTTTCGTAGTGATAATGCCTTAGAATACTTATCATCCCAGTTTCAGGAGTTTATGTCTCACCAAGGAATTATTCACCAAACATCTTGTCCATACTCCTCAACAAAATGGTGTAGCAGAAAGAAAGAATAGGCATCTCATTGAGACTGCTCGCACTCTCCTAATTGAATCCCATGTTCCGCTGCGTTTTTGGGGAGATGCAGTCATTTCATCTTGTTACTTAATTAATAGAATGCCCTCTTCTTCTATTCAGAATCAGGTTCCACATTCCATACTGTTTCCTCAGTCACATCTCTATCCTATCCCCCCTCGTGCTTTGTTCATAATTTAGCCTAGGGAAAGATAAATTAGCTCCTCGTGCCCTCAAATGTGTCTTTATTGGTTACTCTCGAGTTCAAAAAGGGTATGATCTTCATCGATACCTTATGTCCGCTGATGTTACATTTTTTTAGTCTTAGCCTTACTATACATCTTCTGATCATCCTGATGTATCTATGGTCTTACCCATACCTCAGGTTTTACATGTGCCAACCTTTGAGGAATCTACGGTTACTTCTACATCTCCAGTTGTAGTGCCACCATTACTAACTTATCATCGCCGTCCACGTCCAACCCTAGTCCCAGATGATTCATGTCATGCACCAGACCCTGCTCCTACTGCGGACTTGCCTCCTCCTAGCCAACCGCTTGCACTTAAAAAAGGTATACGATCCACTCGAAATACTAACCCACATTATACCTTCTTAAGTTATCATCGTCTATCATCACCCCATTATGCCTTTGTATCATCTTTGTCCTCTATTTCCATTCCTAAGACTACAGGTGAAGCACTTTCTCATTCTGGATGGAGGCAGGCTATGGTTGATGAGATGTCTGTTTTGCATAAGAGTGGTACTTAGGAGCTTGTTTCCCTTCCTGCAGGTAAATCTATTGTTGGTTGTCGTTGGGTTTATGCAGTCAAAATTGGTCCAAACGGTCAGGTTGATCGACTTAAGGCTCGCCTTGTTGCCAAAGGGTATATATACTCAGATATTTGGGCTAGATTCTAATGACACTTTCGCTCCTGTGGCTAAAATAGCATGTGTCCGCCTTTTTCTATCTATGGTTGTCGTTCGTCATTGGCCTCTTCATCAGTTGGACATTAAGAATGCTTTTCTGCATGGTGATCTTGAGGAAGAAGTCTATATGGAGCAACCACCTGGTTTTGTTGCTCAGGGGGAGTCTAGTAGCCTAGTATGTCGATTGCGTAGGTCACTTTATGGTCTGAAACAGTCTCCTCGAGCTTGGTTTGGGAAGTTTAGCACAGTAATTCAGCAGTTTGGCATGACTCGTAGTGAAGTTGATCACTCTGTGTTTTATCGGCACTCTGCACCAAGTATATGTATCTATTTGGTTGTTTACGTTGATGATATTGTTATCACCGGTAATGATCAAGATGGTATCACCGATTTGAAGCAACATCTCTTTAAGCACTTCCAGACTAAAGACCTTGGCAGATTGAAGTATTTTCTAGGTATTGAGGTTGCTCAGTCTAGATCGTGTATTGTTATTTCTCAACGCAAGTATGCCTTAGACATTCTTGAGGAGACAGGAATGATATGATGTAGACCTATTGACACTCCTATGGATCCCAATCTTAAACTCCTTCCAGGACAGGGGGAGCCACTTAGTAATCCTGAAAGGTATAGATGGCTTGTTGGAAAGTTGAATTATCTCCCAGTGACCAGACCTGACATTTTTTTTCCTTTGAGTATTGTAAGTCAGTTTATGACTTCCCCTTGTGATAGTCATTGGGAAGCAGTTATTCGTATTCTGCGATATATAAAGTCAGCTCCCGGTAAAGTACTACTCTTTGAGGATCAAGGCCATGAGCATATCATTGGATATACAGACGTTGATTGGGCAGGATCACCCTCTGACTGACGTTCGACATCCGGATATTGTGCTTTAGTAGGAGGTAATTTGGTGTCGTGGAAGAGTAAGAAACAGAATGTGGTTTGCTCGATCTAGTGCGGAATCAGAATATCGAGTAATGGCGACAACAACTTGTGAGCTAGTTTGGATCAAACAGTTGCTGGGAGAACTAAAATTTGGCAAAATTGATCAGATGGAACTTGTGTGTGATAATCAAGCGGCTCTTCATATCGCATCAAATCCAGTGTTTCATGAAAGGACTAAGCACATTGAGATTGACTGTCACTTTGTCAGATAAAAGATACTCTCAAGAGATATTGTTACGAAATTCGTGAAGTCAAATGATCAACTTGCAGATATCTTCACCAAGTCCCTCACAGGTCCTTGTATTAATTACATTTGTAACAAGCTAGGTACATATGATTTGTATGGACCAGCTTGAGGGGGAGTGTTAGAATAGAAATAAGTATTTCCTACTTAAAATAGGAATAGGAATCCTAGTTGGAAAAGGATTCTAATGTAGTGTCTATAAATAGGGTCTCAATGTAACAATTTAGATACACAATTCAATAATATTTTTCCCATATATATTTCTCACACGCTTTTTTAGCAACACAATATACACAAAATAATGAGAAGCACGAGAACATGGTCTCCTGTTTAGCAAGCATATCATCTTCAGGGTAAACCAAAATAGGAAGGACATGTAGACAGTGAAACAAAGGATCAAATAACAACTCACTCCAGTATAGCAAGGGAAGTTCTGTAGAAGTGAAAACCAAAAGCTCAGCATTAGTTACGGTTGCTCGTAGAGCAAGTTCTTCGCCGATCATCTGCTCCACCAACTGATCGAACTCTTTTTCACATCTAAAGCAAGAAAAACAGAAGGATAATAAACCAAATTTTGATAAAAGAACCTGGTCAATGGTGAAAATAGAAAAGTAATTACCTTGTGTCTGATGGGAAAAAATACAATGCGATGTTGTCATCAGTGGGCTCTGATATGGTGAAACTCTTAGGCCATACATCAGACTTTGGAAGCATTTCCAGTTGAAGCAAAGCTGGAAACAAGCTTGCTTCTTCATAAACCTTTTGACATGCTTTAACCGATAGGTGAGCTAAAAGTCCATCAAATGTCTCATACTCTTTGTTCAGTATGTTAAAGCTACCCCTGTCAGATCACCATAGAGGATAAATTTGCATTAGCACCACAATAAATCCATCAGTTAGATTATATCCTGAGCTAAAATTCATGAAATATCTTCTGACCTCCAAATGAAATCGACAAGAGGCAACGCTCGTTCCTGGCCAGCATGTTTGGGTTCATTTGGCTGTTCACCTTTTGAAAATTGAGAAGGCTCTTCATTGAAAACAGTTCCAGATTGAGGTGTTAATCTTATATCTTTTCCAGGCACCGATTCCTTTTCTTGATGATTGACAGACGATGATATACTCCTTGTCTTTTCAATCATGCTAGAAGAATTACCCTGTGTGCTAGGCTGAACATCTCCCTCACAAGGTTTCTTCAAATGGCAAGCTTGAAAATTTTCTCTCGCTAGCTTGTCCAGTGTGGCAGTAACTTCTTCCTTTGATCGCTTAGCTGGCAATGGAGAAACATTAGCTGATTGAGTTCGTTCATTGCATGCAATGCTCGTCTGTGACTCATGGGATTGCTCAGAAGAGCTATGTACTAGTCTTGGCTCATATTTCTCATCTCTCAATGAGGTAGGACTAGATTTTTTCTTGCTCATCTTCATGCCTGAAGTATCACCCGCTATCTGGCGATGCTCTACCATTTCAATCCCAGAAGGTGGCTGCTGAAGTTGTTGAAGCCTACCTTCACACCTCTTTAATGTTGTCTCAGGAACATCAATATTTACTTCAGAACTCACTTTACAATGTCTTGAACTAGTGCAATCCTTATTTTCTACTGTGATGGCATCAGATTTCTTGATGTTTAGTTCGTCTAGCTCTTTCACTTCACAGTCATCGCAGACCCAATAAACAAACTCATCAAATGTCACATTTTCAAGGCAGTAGCTGAAAAAATAAGCAAAGATCAACAAACCATATAAAGAAACACAAAAGGATTACCTGTAATCCATCTTGGTTTTCAATTGCTCTTAACTGTTTATCTAGTTATCATTGATTAAATTTATTAAGTAATCGACTAGAATTTCGGAAGGCTCACAATCCACCTCCCCTCTTGTGCTTTCAGAAGATATTTGATTTAAGACAACCATCCATAAAGTTAAGCAACCAAAGATTGAGAGAAACAGGGGCAGATCTTTACAAACCAACATATTGAAGAATGTCCAATGCAAGGAGAAAAGGTAAATTAGTATGAACTAACAACTTTTAAGTTATATCCGAGTTGATAAAATACCAAAAGTTGCTACTTTGCTCAAATTCAAAAAAAATAAAAAGAAAAAAAAAACAGTACAGGTACTGGTTAGTCCACAACTTCCATTACATAACTGAAGTTCAAATGGAAAAAGGTTTCCAATGATTTATTAGCATAATTCCATCATAGGTTCATATAAACATTCCAGCTAGTTATAAAGACCATTGACACTCCATTCTGTAAAAACAAATAGAAACACATACACACACAATAAAAAGTAATGACCCAAACGAAAAGGGCCACTGGTCCATTGACTATTCCCAAACAAAAAAAGGGTTGTTAGCATGTTTATTGCTATAAGGGAAACTTAAAAGAGAACGAAAACATCAACAGCTATGCTAATGGAATTCACTCAACAGAACAAATCAACAAATTGCCCGCATTGAAACAAAAGCTGGAAAAATTGCCATATAAGAGGGAATATAGGGACCCTTGTTGAGGAAACAATCTTTGGCAATACTAATCATATCATACTATACTAAAAACGGGAAGGTGCTAAGTCAAATTGAAAGATAAAATGTTCATAAAAAATTGAACGACTATTTTACCCATCACTTAAATAATAGTTTTGTACTAACAAGTAAACTAACTTTCAAGAAAGTAATAAATTTGTATTCCCATAGTAAATGAGCAGAGAGGCATGTGGAGTTCCGGTGCAATCACTTGGCGGAGCCTATTCAAATTCTTGGTGTTGTTTTCATCTTCCTGTACACTATTGGAAATAATTCCTCACCTTTAAAATGCAAATCCAATGTTGTTCTTTCAGCTTTCAGTAATTATCATAGATTAATCTTTTTTTCACCCTTTCTTCCACTTCATCTAAGTGGGCAACTAAGTCAATTAAACAATTTCCCCCCATCAGATCATTTAAAAATATACTGTTCCTTTTATTTGGAAAATATACTCACCATTTGCAGCACACAACCAATCTACATATGTCAAAATTCCAGTAAGTTTTTTTCTTTTCC
This sequence comes from Solanum verrucosum, assembly GCF_900185275.1. Taxonomy (NCBI): domain Eukaryota; kingdom Viridiplantae; phylum Streptophyta; class Magnoliopsida; order Solanales; family Solanaceae; genus Solanum; species Solanum verrucosum. The sequence goes on from NW_026020371.1 coordinate 643,959, forward strand.
AGTTAGTTTTTGAGTATTGTGCTATTTCTGTAGTTCTTATATATATATACAGTGGAAACTGTGTTTTATTGATTCATTTCTTTTACTTGGAGAGTCTAATCGAGTACCTTGAAAAAACTCTACCTTTTTGTCTAGAATAATCTTGTCCAATTTTGATGTTAGTTATATTACTGCTTGATTTGTTCAGAAGATGCTAATAACTTGCTATATTCATATAACTTGCAAAAGAATAGTTTACTCATGTTTCAAATATGGTTTCTGTTTGCTTATTCATCTATTTCATAGAAAATGAAAAAAAGAATGTAACAAGTACTTGCAATGCAGTTGTTGCAGAATTGTATGGAATTGATAGCAGCGACAACAAGAAATGTAAGTGGTTTTGGTGATAAAAGTTGGGGCATTGAGGTTAGAAACATTTGCCAGAAAGGGGAGCAAACAAAATTCATTTTGAGGTGTACTATGAAATTTCTTGAACTATATATTTAACAGTTTTCAAAGCTCCAGCAGTATGAAGCGAATTTGTAATCTTTCATTTTACTCTGAACGTTCACTCTTTGCACTTTTATAGCCTAGGAACTACCCTCCCTTATGTGTAGAGGTGTATCTTGTTATTTGTATTTCATGCTCGTTTTTATTTATATTTCTTCTTGAATGCTTTAACTTCTGTGTGAAGCAAAAGGCCTCAAATTAATTTTTGCCCTAAACGTGTAATTATGTCTTGTTCTTTATGATTTTGAATAATTTGTAAATGAAAGTTAACGTGCTATAAGTATGTAAAAGAGAGCTTCTCCGAATTTGAAAATAATTGATGGGAAAGAGAACTTCTCCTTTAAAAATCCTTTATATGAGTATACAAGAAGTCGAAGAATAGGCATAAGCTATTAGGAATTAAAGCATTTCTTTTCAATTTGTAAAACACAATAGAGATAACATGTTACCCCGTTGCTCTCAATTTTCATGTGATGGACTAACACCTGATTCAATCACATTGAAAAGAGAATTATATCTATTGTGTCAAAGAACCTTACTTATTGTTGTCGTTGTCAACGAAACTACTCATATATATACATATAAATAGGTAGAATTTTTGCGTAGGATTGTCTATTATATGATTTCTAAAAGTTTATACTCATTGACATAGGGTTTACGCACACGTGCCCAGAACTAGTACAAATAAAATGCAAGCTAGTGGATGGTCTAATGGGTCACCTAAATTTTATCTTTTTCCAACATTAAGAAGAGAAGATGATATTGAATTAGTTATTAGTTAAGTTAATATTATAAAGTAAATGGAAGACAAAGAGTTTATTTTGGTTGTACTTAGGCCAAGACTGGTAATAGCACTAGCTACTAAGCTAAGCCTTCTAAAAGGTGGACATAAAGAATGGAGTAGGAACAACTAAAAATAACCGGAGAGAAAGAAAGGACCAAAATTTTCACAAGTCAGTAACCTAGATTCTATTCAAGACCAAAGAATCCCGACTGAGGATGAGAAACTACAAAAAGCACGCTTGGCTATGGAATTTGAAGAGGTAACAAGAAATGAAGAAATAGCTTTGAGACAAAGATCAAGGGTTCAATAAATAAAAAATGGAGATACAACACCAAATATTTCCATAAGGTGGCCACTACTCACAAGAGGTTCAACGCAATTGATATTCTGAAGGTAGAGGGAGAAGAAATCACTGGTCCTGATGGCATCAAGAACTCCACTATGAGCTTTTATCAAGAACTCTACAAGGAACCAGAGAACTGGAGGCCAGATTTCAACATATTATCATAGAAGAGCAAGATTGGCTGGAAAGATAATTTAAAAAAAGAGGAAATATTAAGGTTGTGATTGGTCCAAAGGGCGGGTCACAGATGGATTTCTCGGTTATCAAAAGAAAAAAAAAATAAAGAGGAAATATTAAATGATATCAAATTATGTATGGTGAACAAAGAACTCCGTCTAAATGGCTTCCCACCCAATGTCCTTTTTCCAAGATTTCTGGGAGATGTTGAAGGATGATATACTTCAACCACTACAGAATTTTCATTCCCAACAGGTTTTTGAGAAGAGTTTTAATGCAACTTATGTGGCTTTGATTCCAAACAAGGTGGGAGCTATTGAGTTGAGGGATCATAACTGGAATAAGCAAAATCATTGGTTAAGTGCTGGTAGAAAGACTAAAGAAGGTGATTGACAAGTTGATCAGGACTCATCAGTGGCCTTCATAAAGGGAAGACAAATTATGGAGTGATGTGCAAACTGGATACTGAGAAGGCATATGACCATCTCAACTGGAACTTCCTACTCTGTATCCTCAAACAAATGGGATTTGGCAACAGATGGTTGAAATGGATAGAATTCTGCACCAAAACTACCAGGTTCTCAATTTTGGTTAATGGAAAACCAGCTGTTTTTTCAGCAGAGAGGGACTCAGACAGGACTCAAAAGGGAGATCTTCTGTCACCCTTGCTATTTATCATAGCCATGGAGAGTTTCAACAACATGGCAAAGATTGCCACAGAAAACAGATGGATACAAGGCTTCAGAATTGAAAACAGGGTTGATGAGATACTGGAAATACGCCACCTACTTACTATATGCGGATGACACAGTAGTTTTCTGTAATGCTAAGCCTGAGCAAATCAGTTATCTCAGGGTGATGCTAATCATTTTCTAAGCTATATCAAGATTGAAAGTAAACCGGAGGAAAAAAAATATATTTCCCATCAATGATACTTCACAAATTCAGGTGTTGGCAAACATTTTGGGTTATGGGATGGAAAAGCTACCTACTGTATATCTTGGAATGCCTTTGGGTTCAAAACACAAGGCACTTGAAATCAGGGATGGCATTATTGAGAAAACTGGAAGAAGTTGGCATTGTGGAAGTCACAGTATCTCTCTTAAAGAGGCAGAATAATTTTAATCAACTCTGTTTTGGACTATTTACTAACATATGTGATGCCACAATTTCCCATGCCGAGTAAGGTAATCAAAGCTGTGGGCAGAATGAGAAGGAACTTTCTATGGCATGGCAACAAAGAGGCCAAAGGGTTTAATCTGATAGTACAACAGAACAGGGAACAAGGAGTATGGGGGTCAAAAAATTGAGCTGCAAAACAACAGTTGACTCATGAAATGGCTTTGGAGATATAACAAGGAGGGACAAGCCCTTTGGAAGGAGGTCATTCAACAGAAGTATGGGCAGATGAGCCATGGTGCACTGATGAAGTCACAGACACTTTTGGAGTTGGAGCTTGGAGAACTATTAGGTCCTTATGGGCACCTCTAAGTAGGAATATAAGCTACCATGTGGGTAATGGAAGAATGATATTTTTCTGGAAAGACAACTGGACTAGGAAAGACTCATTGCAGGAAACTTTCCCTGATCTAGTTGCTATCTGCACAAATCCAGACATCGCAACTTGAAGAGAGTGGACAGCACAAAGCTGGAATCTAATCTTCAGAAGACTGTTGAATGATTGGGAAGTAGAAAGGATGGTTAAATTGTAAGGATGAGGGAAATTTTCTCTGGGACAACCACTGGACAAGAACAATTAGATGGAGACACAATGAAGATGGGAAGTTCTCAGTGAAAGTTTACAAGAGGAGTCTATTTGAGATGGCAGAAAGTCTCAAGGGTCCATGGAAAGCTACTTGGAAAAGCATGGCACCAACAAAGGTGAAATGTTTTGTTTGGCTAGTAGTGAAGAAAGCATGTCTCACCCATGAGGCACACCAGAAGAAGAAACTTCAGATAGCTTTCCATGGAGGTGGCCAGCATACCCTTAATGCTAAGGAATACAAGTTACCAGTTTTCAAAAATAAAATCATTCACATGAGATGATTTACGGTTATTATATGTTATTATGGTGTTATCACCAAGTGATAATTGAAGAATACATGTAAGCAATTTATATGCATATATATGATATATGTATATTGAGATACTTGTAATGAGTAGCAACATTACATATTGTTGTCCAATGGCAGAACACATTACGCCTGGAGCACCTTGTACTAGAGAAAACTAGCAAAAAATTTATTTCACACTAAGACTCGACTGTCAACAGTCTGATATTGATTCTTTGGAAGCTCCCTCACAACTTGAGCAAAACCTAATTTGATAAAATTGTGAAGTATGTGTACTGATGCTCAGTTAATGTATTATGTAACTTTTACCCCCATATTACTTTGAATTGAAATGAGTGCTGTTTTTTATATTGTATATGTATGTACATATATACTTCTCTCCAAACAAAACGGCAATGGTTGATTGTCCACACACCGCTCACATTAATTGACCCCCTCTTTCTCATCCTTCAAAATTTTGTTAGTTGTCCTGGACTGCACCAGACTTGTGATCCACTAATAGAGAGAAAGATACTTTCAGTATTGCCCGGACAATTAGACATCCACAACCCAATTGCAATAGCGGAGAGAGCATTTCACTTTTTTATTTTTTGGACTTTTCAATCATGATTTTTGACATTTTTCTAGAATTATAATTCTCAAGTCAGTCACGGTAATTGGAGAGCTGCTTTTGCGAGCCTTGTGTTGGTAGACTATTGAATATTTGATCATTAGTGACTTAGAGTTGTAGTTGTTGATGTCGGCGGATCTTTTATGTGTTGTGGTAATTGGTCAAAAGAAGGATAATTGGAATGCTCTTGGTACAGAGGAAACTCTATCAAATTTTTGCCATGAAAATGGGTAGGATATTTAGGTGAGTCAAGCCTTACTTAGTGGAGGTAATTTTTTTATTTTTTTTTTGATAAAGGTAATGTTGTATTCATCAGCATTAAGGATATGCTGGAGACCTCCAAAAAATGGTTTCCACCAAGAGAAAAAAACAAAAAGGCTAATAGATTAGTGGAGGTAATTAAATTGCAATAAAGAGATAGTACAATATTTGACATATAACAATGATATTCAGTTGTTGATATAACTTACCGGTGCACAGCAACTTCTAGGCATTTCACACAGAAAACATATGCGTTAGTGAAACCTTTGTGGCCACAATTTAAACATAGTGTGCCCTGCAGTTAATTACAATAAAACCAATTAAAGATACATAGAATCATTATGCAAGAAATATACAACTAGGCAGAGAAGCCAAGTTTCTTGTTAGAGAGGAAAGAAACCATAGATGCAAAGATTCAGACTAGAGGTATGGAGCACTGAGTAGCCACTAGTCTGGCTCATCTAAATTTTTGCTGAGTTCCAGTTGAGTAAAATGTGTTCCCAGTTGAAGTCATATATAAGCTCACCGAGCTCTTGAGCCAAACAAAGAAAAAGTAAGATCCAGCTGAATTTGTGGATAAAGTGAAAGAATGGTGGACAAGAATATAGAATAAAGACAGACCAAAATTTATTCTGTCAAAGAAGCTGCTTCTAATAAAAGGGAGATGACTGAGTGGAATAAAAGTAACTTTCGAGTTTGGATCATAGGAAAAGTGAGCAGCTAGCTGTTAGCATAAATAACTCATCTAGACAGTGAAAAGAATAACAAAATTGGACATTTCAAGAGGAGGTTGTTATAGTCAATTTACAAATGGAGTTGGAAGACATAGCCAAATATGAAGAAGTCACTTGGAGATAAAGATCAAGGATGTTATGGTTGAAACAAGGTGATACTAAAACTAGTTTCTTTCACAAGATGGCAAACGCTCATAGAATTAATGGAATAACTAAGGAGAATTCTAAGGAAATAAAAATTGAAATTTGAAGTTCTATCAGAACCTGTATGCTAATGGGGAAAACAGGAGTGCTAGGTTCAGCATGGGTGACTCCAAAAACCATTTGAAGAAATATGGAGGAGGAAGAAATATGGCTCCAAAAACCATTTGAAGAAGATGAAGTTCTGGAGATTATAAGGCATGTGTAGGTGAAAAAGCACCTAGGTCCAGATAGGTTTTCCATGAGTTTCTACAAAAGATGATGGTTAATGATTACAGAAGACATAGTGAAGGCCCTGGATCTTTTCCATTACTTAGAAGAAGATTGTAAAAGGTTTCAACCTCACTTATATTGCTCTGATTCCTAAGAAGAAAGTTGTTTTGGAACTGAGAGATCTTAGGCCCATAAGCTTGACTGGTATCTTCAAAAAGATCATTTCAAAGTTACTAGCAGAAAGATTTCAAAAGAAACAATTCATAAGTTGGTGGATGATGCACAAATGGCAATTATTAAAGGAAGGCAAATCATGGAGGTAAACTTATCGCAAATGAATGCATTGACACTAGATTGAAGCAAAACTAGCAAGCTTATGGTGCATTTAGGATTTTGTCCAATTTGCAAATATCAACAGGTGAATAACTTCACTTTATGTGCTAATAGATGGTGGCAGATGTATCGTTATAGCCTATGGGGATCCCCACAATTTTTCATGTAGACCATATGTAAAAATCTATGTTTTGAACCCATTCTTCAAATCCATAAAGATCAAATCTTGGATCTTTCCGAGTTAAAATATAAATGATTTTTTGACATATCCAGGTCCACTGTCATGCCATAACATATAGAGGAGGTTTTATTTATATAAGAAACTTAATAACAAACTGTCCTTTGCATGTAGTCAGACAGCCTACAATCCACAGATAACGTCAGAAAGAAAGTTACCTAGTTGCAAGCAAAAATGGTTTTTCAAATAAAGTTCATATATCTCATTTTCAATCAAACAAACACGGATCTAAGGATATACTGCATATTTTAGCCCAATGCTATATTATTGCTCTACCAAACAGCAGGTAAACAAATAAGTGTTTTCCATAAGTAGCCGGTAAATAAGGGAGTTGTTGCCAATAAATGCAAAATTCCAGACAACAACAAATCTTTGTTCCTTTTCAATGACTTGCAACACAGGTCAAGAAACACAAAAACATAATTCTCTGTACGTGATGGTATACAAAACTAAAACATTCAAGAAAACCCACATCAGTTGGGTGATCAGTAAATAAACACAACGCTAAAAATTAAAAAACATGTCACCAACTCATTCTTCCTCTTTAACATTTTTCACAAGGGTGTGTTTGGTATGGAGGAAAACATTTTTCGGAAAATGTTTCCCAATTTTCTTATGTTTGGTTGGTCAAAATGTTAGGAAAACAAGTTCCTTAAAAGTTAAGAAAATAACTTCCCTAATGGAAGTAGGGAAAACAAGTTGCTTAAGTAACATTTCAAGTTCATTGTCTCCTCCTCACCCACCTAATCCACCACCCCCACCCCTTGACCATCCCACCTCGCGCCACCCTCGAAATCCCACTACTCATCCCATCATGTCTCCATAAACAATATTTTGCTTGATGACATATAAATACTTTTGGGATAATATTTTCTTACTTACATACCAAACAGTAAAAAAAAAAAGAGTAAGAAATCCACTCATTTTCCAAGAAAACTTTTTCTAGGAAATCCTTTTCCATGAAAAATATTGTCGTTCATACCAAACACACCTCCCAGTTAAAAATATAAGAAGCTCATTAAGGGAAGGGACCCACTTTTTATTTTCCTGTGAGCTTTGTTTGGATTAATTTTGTTATTCCACCAAAGAAAAAAAACACAAAACGGTTTAAAAGCTATTTTGAGAAAATAAACCGACTCTATTATTTTATCCAAAGGACATCATCTTCACTAGGGAATTACTTCCTTTCCCTATCAGCCCTAGCAGTATAAAGTAGTAATAATCAAAATTGGAACCCGCTCAATTACACAGAACTGGCAAGAAATCTCTGAAAGAATAACGATTAGCTTAAAATTGAAGCAAGGAAGAAAACAGCGGAAGCACCAAGAAACTTACCATAATTTGGAGGACCCACCGGAACTGTGTGTATGTTCACCGGAAGTAATGTATGTTTGAATGTCAAAAAGATGATCAAGTTTTCCCTCCTCTTTGAGTTCCCAAATCCCTAAACCGCCCACCCCAAAAACCCACAGTAGCAAAACACAAAGGTACCATCTCTCTTTTGTTTATATTATTTAACCAGGGTCAAAAATGTCATTAAATTATGCTAAAAAAAAATTAAAAATATCATCCATTTATATTTTAGTTCAAAAATGTATTTGTCATCCATAAATATCTTTATTATTATTTGATGGGTCAAAAATGTCCTTTTTTAAAAATAAATATATTATTTATTTTCTTTTTAACACATTTGTATGCTAATGATATTCTTTTATTAGGAATTTTGTATCCTACTTCAATTTTTAAAAAAATTCTAAAGAAAAACTTATTTTATTATAATTATTTGTTATTGTAATGATGGATTTATCATGATCTTATATATGACATGTATTATCCATTAAAAGGCTATATGAAATTATTCTATTTTAATTGATAAACTGAGGTTAAGAAGAAAAAAATATTTCCTACATTTTTATTAGTAAAAGTGATTTTAAAAGAAAATAAAAATTAAAATAGGGTTTTTTTTTTTAAAAAAAAGTGATGATTTTATTAAAAACAAGATGTGTTTTAAAAGAAAAAAAATAGTATACTTATTCAAAAAGGGACATTTTTGACCCATTTAGTAACAATAGGAGGATTTCTGGACTAACCTAACAAAGAAAAGAGCATTTTTGGACCCCCATTACCTCAATATTGATGGCATGGGCAAAGGAATAGATTCCCCCTTGTACATCTCCCGAAAAGTCAGTTACACGCTTAAACTATTATGACGATCTATTACACACATTTACTATTTAAAAGTGAATTTGTTTACCTCTGAGACATGTAACACCACTCTCACAATATGTGGTGTATTACACTCGTTGTCACATCACTGCCATGTCAACGCCATGTTAGAAATTAAAAAAATTTACATCTTTTTTTATTTTTAGTTAACTTTTCTTTTGTTAACTATATTTTACACTAATTAATCTCCAATTAATTATTAAAAATATCTAATAATTATATGTTCTTCATAGCAAAATTACAATAAGATGAAATTTTTTAACAATGGCTGCCAAGAACACTAAGGGCCTGTTTGGAAGGACACTCTGATAATTGGATTTGGTGTAATTACACTGTCTTGTCCTGTTTGGAAGGACATGTAATTACTTAGTCAGCAGGTAATTGGTGTAATTGGCAGGGGGTAATACACTCTATAATTCACAGGCAGAAGCTGTGAATTGCTGGTAATTACACGGTGTAATTACCACCTGATTACTTTTTAATTTCTTTTTTTTTTATTTCTATTTTAATTTTTTTGTTTTAATTTTTTTTACTTCTATTATTTTAAGTTCTTTTTTTTAATTTTATTATTCTAAAAATTTGTAAAAGTTTATTTTATATTTTATATTTTATATTTTATATTATTATATTTCATTTTCTTCTTATTCTCAACCTTACTTTACATGATTTTATGTAATTTTTTCATATTATCTATTTCTTTATGCCATGCTTATTTTCTCATTAGCATAATTTTATTATATTCTAATTTTTAAATTAAAATAGAATTTATTGTTAAGTAAGTTATAGACTTACGTTTTCTTTATTAAGAAAAACTAAAACTAAATCATATTTATTGCTATGTTGAAATTTGTTATAAGAGTATTATGTTAAAATTTTTGTTTTGAATTTATAACTTATGTTATATTTTCAGTTTCATTTGTTTTAGTAATATTGAATCTACATTGCACGTCATTTTTTAATTAGAGTTGATAAATTATATTTTTGTCAAACATTTAATAATTTATGACATTTTATTTATATATTATTCTTTTTATCAAACATGCATTTCACGATGTTCGTAGAAACTTCATACTTTTAGTTGTTACGATCAATTCAATTGAAATATATTAATTTGAAAAAATATAAATCAATTATTTTTTCATAATATTAGTTACAGAAAATATGCTTATTAATTAATATATTTTCAGAAAAGAATATATATCTTAAATATTTAATTTAATGTCATTTATAAAGTTTCTTATTTGTCTAGTATAAATTTTAAATAATTAATTTTTATTTTAAAAATTTATTATAATTTTATGATTGCAATTGTGCATCCAAACAGAACATGTGTAATTACACTGTGCATCCAAACATGACATGTGTAATTACAATGTAATTACACTGTGGCAACCAAACAGGTCAGTGTAATTACTAGGCTGGTAATTACTATCCTAGTAATTACACCAATTCCAATTACCAGGTGACTTTCCAAACAGACCCTAATGGAAACATGAAGATGATTTATGGAGTGGAAGATTCTCCCGTTCTCTCAAAAAAGCCTGTCATAGCTGCAACGGCTAAGAAACCCCCAAATTTTTATCCCGCCGATGACATTAAAATATCTTTTGTTAACAAACACAAATCAAAATCCATAATACTTAGATTGATGATAAGTAATTTGCTAAGCAAGTTGAGAATAAGTCGAAGAAGGAAGAAGGAAGAAGGAGAGATTTTTGCTTAAAAGAAAGAGGAGAAAAATGTGTTTTCTCAAGAGGATGGGGTTGAAGAAGAAGAAGAAGAAGAAAAGGCGGGTGGGTTGTGAAGAAGAAGAGATGTGGAGAATGGGGTGGGGTGTAATTGAATTTTGATTTTTTTTTTCTACTTTAATAAATCTGACGCGCCTATTTTTAATTTTTTTAAAATTATTTTGCCACATCAGTTTTAGGGATAAATAAATTCACTTTTAAGTAGTAAAAGTGTGTAATAGGTCGTCATAATAGTTTAAGCGTGTAACTGACTTTTCGGAACAAGTTCAAGAGGGAATATATGTCTTTTCCTTTTTTTATCAACTACGAAAGAAAGGCTTTTTGTTCACTTCATATAGTTTAAAGGCATTTTTTAAAATCATTTTCCATTTTATTTATATGCCGACTTAAATATACCACATGCTAGGAATCCTTTGGAAAACCGAAGAGTTTTTCAGATTTATTTTTTTTTAACGAAAAAAAGTCAATTTTTTTTTAACTACGTGAAATTGAATAAAAAAGAATCCATTAATAGTTTGATAAAAAAAATCTTTGCTATCAATATTTTAATCCATAAATATTCTTTAGTTATTTTGTGTCAAAAATACCTTATTCATATATTATATTTTTTCTTTTTAACCTCATTTTTTTTCTAAAAAAAATTATTGTAACACATTTTTAACCTATATAAGATCATATTAGTCTATTATTAATTTTTATTTGAATAAATTTCAAAAAAAATCTAATGAAATACCAAATATTTTCACTTTTTAATATTTTTTGAGTTGAAGAAGGGTAAACATTTGTTATTATTATTATCCTTGCTTTTAGAATTAAGTTACAATAATCATAATGTCATAAACAAAAATTTATTACATTGTTTCAATTTTAATTGATTAAGAAGAAGAAAAATATTTTTCACTTTTATACTAGTTAATCGGATTTTTAAAAGAAAATAATTTGCAAAAATATTATTTTATTTAGAAAATAATGTGTTTAAAAAGAAAAGAAAAAATATGTTTATTAGGAAAAAAGTGTTTTTCCTAATAAACACCTTTTTGACCCAAAAGTGATGGGCATTTTTGGATCGAAATATTAACGAATGATATTTTTCCTATAGTTTAAAACTATTTTTGGCCTTTTTTTTTACAAATTATAAATAATATACTACAAGAAAAAAGGTACTTCCCAACAATATTTTTTGTTGCCATATATTAAATGTTGTTGCCAAAAGTACTTTTGGCAACAAAACAAAAGTTGTTGCATGTTGTTGCAATAAATGCTGATGCGAAAAGTTTTTGCAACAACAAAATATATTGTTGCAAGAAATGACTTATCGCAACCAAAAAACTTGTTGCCTTACATTCTTATAGTTGTGCCTTTTTAAATTTTCGCAACAAAATCCGTTGTTGCCACAAATTGAACTTTTTACCAACAATATTAATTGTTGCAAAAAATTAGCAAATGGTTAGTTGTTATTCTATTAGAAAGGCTTTTAAGCAACGATAATTTTTGTCGCAATAAAAAAATATATTTCTATACACCTTTAGCAACAATTTTTAAGTAGTTGTTATATACCCAATACTAGGGGTGTGCATTCGGTTTTTTGGTTTGGTTTTACACTATTCGGTTTGGATTTTCGGTTTTTGGTTTTGTAAAAGTGTAACCCAATCCGATCCAAAATAAATTTGGTTTGGTTTGGTTTTCCTCTATTCGGTTTGGCTTTCTTCAATTTGGTTATTCAGTTATGTCAATAATTAATAACATATATAGCCAAAGTAATAATATTTAATCCCTTAAATATACTTTCTAATATAAATCATAAGTAAAACTTAAAACACAACACTTATAAGTATACCTATTATAGATGTAGTTCAAACATAAAAGGGAGAAGACACAAGTACCCCCTAGACTATGACCGAAATCACAGAAACACATCTTATAGATGTAATTCAAACATAAAAGGGAGAAGACACAAGTACCCCCTAGACTATGACCGAAATTACAGAGACACACCTTAACTAAATTAAGGTCCTATTACCCCCCCTTGAACTCATTTTTTTTGTAATTTTGTACACCTTTTGACTTATGTGGCACACCACGCGACTCCACGCAGTATATATATATATATATAATTCGGTTTTTTTTTATTTTTATCTTTTAAAATCCGAAACCAAACCAAAAAACCAAACAAAGTAATTTATTAATCCAAAACCAATCCGAAAAACCAAAAAACCAATCCAAATAAAAATTCGATTTGATTTGGTTTGGTTATTCGGTTTAATCCGAATAGTGCACATCCCTACCCAATACACATTTCTTCTTTAAAATTTAAATAAATATTGAAATTAAAAATTATATAAATTTGCAAAGGTCAATACATAAGATTGATGGCCTAGATATTTACACCTTCCTAAAAAAACTAAATACTTGTGCAAATCTTTACTAATTGTTAGTATCTATCTCTATATATATATATAGACAAGTTATTGTATTCTAATCCTACACGCAATTTTCAAAAACTCTTCTTCCAATAGTACTTAGCTTGTACGACACTTTTGTTGAATTATGCATTTTCATCCTGCAAATAAAAGATAAATATAATTATATTTTGATAAAGTAAATTATCACAAATACAAATTTTAAAAGTAGAGAGAATCAAAATAATATCTTGATATTTGTTATAACTTATAAGCTTCGTGCGCCAAAAAATAACCACTTCTTCCTAGGCCGCACTGAATCTAATAAAAGAAAATATAAGTAAAAGCCTCAGTATAGTTACTTACCTCATCAAATACAATAAGAGAGCATGCACTATCATAGACAACCTTCAGTGCTAGTAAAAATTCTTTTGTTGCACTATATATGCCACTTTCACCTTTGACTGGTTCAACAAATACAATAGCTATTTTACCACTCTGAATTACTTATTTTGCTACTTGAACATTTCCATACTCCAGGAAAATAACTCCTGGCATAGTGGCATGCATTACAGGTTCTAACGGTAACCTGTATTGTTCTTTGCTTGTCAAAGCAACAACATATCCACGGTCCTTCCATGAAAGCAATTGGAAAAATTAATTAAGTTGATATATCAAGTTATAGACATAGAAGAACAAACACGTTAAGGAACGCTTTACTTAATAAGACTAGAGGTGAAGTCAGAAATTTAAGTTTATGAATTCTGCTTTCTAACAAGTGTATCTTACACAAGGTTTTGATAAATAAAATTCATATATAGTGAATTTCGCAACACAAATATAAGGTTTTGACAAAAGCTATTGGGTTCTGCCAAATACACAACTTTTTCTCTAGCTCCGGCTCTAAATTAAGACACCTCTCGCCAGCAAAATTTCATAAATGAAGAAACTTACACAGCTAGCCAGTTCTAATTATCACATTATACCATTCAGTGTCACAAAATGAATCACAATAAGATATTGTTATATCTTTTCAATCCAGAACCATATATACTTTGACTTTATTCAAGAATTTACATTCTAATAAGAACTAGAAAAACCTGAACATAATAGAATTGAGTAGTATCTCATGTCCTCATTCTCACTACTTAAGAAGCCTAAACAATAAGCACTCAAGGGTGTGTCTTAGTGGTCAATGAAGTTGATTAAGCATCATGAGGTCTCAATTTTTATTTTTATTTTTACTAGGAAAATTTTATTCAATAGATACTTTCTAACCCAAAGGAGTTCTTTGAGCTTAACAATTAACATGGTCGCATTGTTTCACTATAGCTAACACAATACGATAAGCTAAAGTTAGATAGTAATAAAGCAACATTAAGAATTCTCCTTGTAAATAGAATAGTTTACAAGGAGCATTGAGCAGTAAAACTAACTACACTACATGTGTAGCTGCAGAGCTACTTTCTTGAACATTTAAGATAACTCAAGACATATGCCAACGCTTCTGGGCAAGATTCTCAAAAATCTTATGAACATCAGCAGATGTAACTGGCTTTGATGGATCAAAGGATGCCAGGTAGGTACCAATCTCCTCTTTTAAGGTCAGCGATACCAGTCAAAGTCTCCATTTTCTCGACATGGCCCAAATTATTAAGCAACTCAATGCTCTGTTCTTGCTCATGTTCAACTCTCCTTTGCTTTGCCATTTTCTCATATTCGGCAATGGTATCCTTTTTATCAAGTAAGAAGGCAAGACCTTTCTATTTGTAGAATTCTGTGCAATGTGGACACCTACAGAGGTCTTCTCTCCAGTTTTTGGAGAGGAACATCAACTTGCTTTTCTCAAGGCTAATTGGAGCTTCTAACAAATTCAGTCCAACAACACATTTGGTACTAGGACCAGCAATTGTGTTACACTGATTAAGGAGTGTGTTTGTTGTGGCATTTTCTCCAAGAAGAACAGCCTTTCCGTTGCAGTCTTCTTTAGGATTATTATCGGTTATAGGAGTCTCAACTGAGGAACTTTCATTGTTAAGTTCCTTAGAAGATCCCACAGTCAATGGTGCATCTTCAACCACCTCCTTGTCCCTTAGGAATTCGTAGTAGTCTGCTGCTGGACTGGTGCAAAGATAGAATCAGGATATAGCTTTAAAAAAGAACAAACAGTTGCGCACCCTTGGCAGATAAAATCCTCAAATTGAGGCTCCCCTTTGTCATCCCTTGGAACCATATCAGAGGACTCAAGACCAAGATGCTCCTCATGAAACCAGTCCTCACAGATGCAGCATTGGAGATTCTCCAATTGGTCTTCAACATCAGGATCAGGATATGGCCAGCCACATGTGCAGTATGAACCTTTGAAATTGTGATTATATGTATTCTTCGTGTTTTCAACATCTTTGCTAGCATCAAGCTTGCAGAAGAACTCCCTGAACTTTGAATTTCCATAGTCACACCTGAAGTTTCTCTTCGTCCAAAGTTCCAAAATCTCATGAGCATCATGGCAAGAGAGGCTACAAGATGTGCATACTCCAACATTCCCATCTGGTGTGCATGTCAAACAAGAAAAAATAGCATGTCTCTTCATATAACCTTTACTATAGGTGCACTCCTTGCCTTCATCACCACCTAAGACCAAATCTTCCTCCAGTTCGTGCTCTTCGAGATCTTGGAGAAACTCTCCAATTGAAATAGTATTCTCAGCATCCTCTTCAAATGCATCAGCCATTTTAAACCCAAAAATGAGCTATCAAACCAAATTAAACCCTAAAAAAATAGGAAAACCTGGGAACACGAAACCCTAAATTGGAGAAAGAAGAAAGGTATCTACACGCAACGATCAGCTGATTCGATGAAGTTTACTGTCATTATCCATTTCAAGTTTAAATACCAACAGAGACAAAAACACTAAGCGGTTTCTTTTCATATTTTCTATCCTTGGTGGCTAGAGTTATCCTGTACAAACAGTTTGCGGCACATGAGCTCACACCCACTCTCCTTCCCTAATATAGTTGAGTTTCGGATAAAAACCCGGCAAACCTTCATTATCGTACCTTATTGTGACCTTTTTCCCTCACTCTATGGCATACTTAATATAGTTCGTGAATTCTCTCAACAAATTAGCTATGATTGCAAAGCATCCTTAGTTCAAATCTTGGTCAGAGTCATCTATTTTTCTTATGCCAACTCCTTCAAGCACATCATAAATCATAATTAGACTGCTCTTTATTTGAAAAGAGTTATTGGGTTAAATGAGTGCCTCATGAAAGCTAGACATTTTCTCTTTTGGTAATTTTAACAAACAGTTAATGTACCTTGAGATCAATTGTCCGACCCACTCTTTCATAACATTTCAGTCTTTTTGGTCTCCATTAATGATGACCTGCAACTTCCCCAACTCTCTTGAGTCACCAAGCACTAGTTTCTCTATGACCCTCTAAGGTATGCGTTTAGAATGCCCATTTTTATTTTAATTCATGCTGCTTTCCTCGAAGGATTCACAAACTAATACGAATGTTTGAGAATAAAATATAATCTTAATTGCCTACAACAACAATAACAACATACTCAATATAAGCTCACAAAGCGGAGTTTGGGAGGATAGAATGTAGACATACCTTACCTCTACTTTAGAGGTAGAGAAGTTGATTCCGGTAGATCCACTACTCAAGGAATAAAAGATACTTACTAATAGAACAAAACTAGCTTACCCATAAATCAGTATGGATTTTCAGATTGCCAGAGAATTTTGGTAAAGCTTATAAGCCAATTTAACTTGTCAATGGAAAACAAACATTTCCGATTGATATTTGACGAAAAAGTTGAAATGGATATAATTGACTTCACCAAATATAATCATAAATCTAATGTAGCTAGCTCCCAAACAAGATACAATCATCCGATCAACTCTTCCTCAAAATAAACCCCAATATTCAAGTCATTACTATCTAGGATGTCAATTTTAAAATTAGGAAAAAAGCTCAATGTAGTCAGAAACCACAAAAAAATTTGCAATACTGATCCATTTATCACTAATAGAATTTACAATTATTCAAAAGAAAAAAGAAGACTTGAACAAACACAAACATATGTACGCATAAACAAAAGACTTCTTAATCAGTCAGTTAATAACCCCAATTAGGAATATTCAAGAAAACACAATATAGCTTTACACACTATTGATCCAACTAACACTTTAACTCAAGATAGTAAGATGGAAATTTGACAAACACCCAGCAAAGACTTAACCAACAATGCTCAGATAAACAAAAAAGACTCAAAGTTTAACATAATTAACCAAAATTTAACATAACCATAATTGAATGCGAAGGAAAATTATCAAAAGTGCAGAAAGAGGTTCAAAACAATTGTATATTGGTCTCACTATGTAAATTTAAGCTGTAATGGTTCATACCCAAGAAGACGATAATCAAAGAAACTAAAATCATAAGATAATCATAGGCAAAAATTCACCAAACTTTATGAAAAGTGACTAAATAAGTAAATAGAAAACATACCAGATACTACCCATAACCTAGCTTTCTTTGAAGAACCTAGCTTTCATTTCAGGAAAAACTAAACCGGCCGCTAAAATTTGGGGAACTTCCCTGAGTTATTTTGGTGAAAATTAGAAGACTGCGCTCTGTTTTGGCGGTAAATTGAAAAAGAAAATTAAACCAGAGCACAACCTGTATAAGTTATCGCAAAGTTAAGTACATTACCAATAAAAAAAAAAAATTGTTGCCAAATATTCTACAGGATAGCAATAAATTAATTAAATTGTTGCAATTTATTTAAATTAGGCAACAGTATTATGGTTGTTGCAAAAATATTGTTGCAATTTTCTTATATTTGAGATTTATTATATTAAAAATAGAATATAACAACAATATCAAAATATATGGCAACAATTAAAATATTGTGGTTAAAAATTACAAGAAATATCAACAATCAAATCAAGTTGTTGCAATTTATTGATATAAGGCAATAACAATATAGTTATTGCTAAAAAGTTGTTGCTAAATTCATACTTTCTTGTAGTCAGTAAGAATTTGTTTTTTTTTTTACGAATTTGATATCGATAAATCTCCTCTCTTTTTTTTTCATTTAATTTATTTCTTGTTGTTTTCTAATTTAATTAAAAAAGATTTCCTTGATAAATCTAATTTCATTTACTGTTTTGTTCTTTTTTATTTGTTTGTTTATATACAATAAAAAATACATAGCAAATATTCATTCACTTAAAGTATAACTTGTACAACCAAACCTCTCCATAATGGCAGGTTTATGTGTAAGTTTTATAGATGTTACGATGAGGTGGTGTTATATATGTATGTAGGCTTTGATGTTTAAATCTGATTTAGCTGTTATAAATAAAAGTATGTAAAATTAGAAGAGCATGAATGTAAAATAAAATATCAATAGCCTTTTGTCGTGAAGTTATGATTATAATTGATGGATACCATTTAGATACAATGTTTTTCAGTTTTTATATTTGTACTTGAAATTTACTATATGCATGAAATTAAGTAATTATTATTAATATTTTATTTAGACATAATATATTTCTTACAAAATATTATTAGACAATATTTGAGTATGAATATTATATGGGAGTAATTTTACAAAAAAAAAAGTGTATTGTTATGATGAATGTTGCTGTTATAGATAGAATGTTGTTATAGAGAAGTTAAATATAATAGGAATAAACAATTTTGGAGAAATCGGATCGTTATAATGAAATGTCGTTATAACCAATAATTGATATTACAAGATTTGACGGTATCTTTCTTTTTCTCCTTTCTAAGATTATTTCTTTCTTTCTTTTCATTTTCTCATAATCTAATTCTACGCATCTTTTGCCTTTTGTTTTGTTTTTAATCTTATCTTTGTCCTCTTCTTTTCTATATCAATGTAAGATTATTTCTTTCTTTATTTTCATTTTCTCATAATCAAATTCTACGCATCTTTTGCCTTTTGTTTTGTTTTTAATCTTATCTTTGTCCTCTTTTTTTCTATATCAATGTAAATAACTGATATAGGTGTTTGGATTAGCTTTTAAAAGTAGCCAATAAGATGAAACTCATATGTTGGTCATACTTTTGATTTTTAGATTATTTTTCTATTATTTTGACCTTAAAGTAAGTTCTTAAAAATACTTTTTGTCTTATCCAAACACCTCCTTATAAAAAAGAGTTTAAAATTCAAAAACTAGTTAATTATAGTATATCTTTATTCTTTTCAATATCAATAATAAAAAATAACTTGGCTTAGCATATAGTATACTAAATCAGTAATAGTGAAAGTATATTGTTGCAGTATACCTTGATGCCCACATGATATATATTGTATACAAACAGGGAATCATAGAAGATTGGCTCATTCCTTCAAAAAATACTATTCAATCATATATGATACACATATGGTATATATCATACATTAACATTGTATCATAGAGGACTGGTTCACTTCTTCAATATATATATATACCTCAGTCATCTATAATACTTGCATGATATAAATCATAAAGTGATCGAATTTCATGGATTACTGACTCACATATTTCATATATCAATAAAATATCATAGAAGTTTGGCTCATTATTATTTTATTTTTTTAAAAAGCTTAATCACCTATGATATGCATATGGTATATTTCATATACTGACAAGGTATCATAGATATTGGTTGATTGATTAAAAATAAAGAAAAACACTCATGAGACGTATGATACCCGCGTGATATATATTAAATACTAGTAGTATGAAGGAATTATTCATCGCTTAGAAAAATCATCGATCATTTATGATACCAACATGTTATATAACATAAAAATAATATATCATAAAGAACCGATTCATTTTTAAAAGAAACTCACAAATTCTTTATGATATCCATATAGTATATATAATATAATTATATTGCCAACATATCATAAATGAGAAGTTCATTTCTTTAAAAGAAAAGAATAAACTATATGAAAATATGACAAATAGAATTTACACTTAATTTTTATATTATATTATCAAGTTAAATTTTGTAAAAATAACTACATAATATATAGAGTCATATTTTAGATATAAATTTTATTTATTTTCAAAAGAGAAAAAAAGACATATAGTAGCATTTTTTTTATTATTTATTGTTGTGGTTTGGTTATTTAGTTTTTTTTTTAAAAAATTATTAGTGTAAAAATTGTTAGTTATTATATTTGTTTTATATATAAAAAAAACAAAACAAAACAAAAAAGAAGGGAAATACAAAAATAAATAAATTGTGACATCACTTCACTTAGAATTGTTGACAACTTCGGTCAGAAAGAGGATGGGGAAATTCAGGTAATGTACTTGTATCTTATGGGTAACTTTAGTAATTTATAGATATTTATAAGTATGTGTAATTATTTTTCTTTTGATGGATAGTTTGTATAGTTTTCTCAACTATTTTCTCTAAAAAAGACTAGTTTCTTAAGAATAAGAAAAATAACAGAGGAAAAAAAAATAAGTTTCATAGTGACATTTCTGTATAGGGTAAAACTCAGACTCGACAAGTGAATGAGTCAGAAGGTGACATGTGAAGAATGATCAGATGGGTAAGACGTGAGTCAGTGAAAATAATGTCAAATTTAATTTTTAAATATGACCGATAAGAAGTAACTGTTAGTGAAAAACTTACAAGATAACAAAAAATACAATATTACAATTGAAAAGAAAAATAAAGTAATAAATCTCTTCAGACTGAGGCGTGAATATCTCGCTCTCTTTAAGGAGATTCAAGTCTACTGCAGAAAATGTTCTTCACTGGTCCAGCAGTAGTCCTCTTGACTTGTCCCCTCCAGGATACAACAGCCTTCACAAAGTATAACTCAACAACTCTGGACAAGAGTTGAGTCCAAAGCTCCACAAAAGAAACACGTCCCTTCAACTAATAAGAAATCTCTTTTTGACAAATCTTATGCACTCTATATTTTCTTGTATCTAAACCAAATGAAGATCACCACTATTTATACTAGAAGTCTTCCTAGCAATGAATAGGAAGATAATGGTGTAGTAAATAGTAAAGATAATGGTCTTAGGAGTTACATAGGTTACAAGGATAATCGAGGAATTAAGAATTGAATAATGAGAGGGGCTAACCAATGCCTCTAACGTGCATTGGCACAACGGCCAACTTTCCAACGTTCACAGAAACGTTCATCACAAAGGCTAATGCAATAATGCCTTTGGTTATTAATTATCCACTAAGGCACAAATGTTTATCCATTGATCCAGTAGATGCTCCAACGAATAGACAAACAAAAATAGTTAATGTGGCCATGCATTCCAAGGTAGAATATAATATAATATCAAAATGCTGACCAACAATAACTTTATTCACGTATAGAAATCAATACCACTTCAGAAGTCCATCTATCTTCAAATATGGATGAGAGTATGAGTTATTGACAAAAACAAGATGGCATCAAGAGTTTAGTCATAGCAGAAAAATATGAGATTATCATCAACCCGTTACTCAGTTATAATAATAATATATATGCAATTAATGAATTCTATAAGAGTATGATTTACGGTATTGTTCCCTGAGATTTAGTTATAAATAATATCTTACCTATTATTTATTTATTGTATAAATTTTGACACAAAACATATATATTTGCCTCAAAAGAGACAAGTTCTATCGATCCAAAAAAACAATATAATGTAAATGGAACTGTGTCTCATTGCATGATAATTACTACTCAGAGAAGGTAGAAAAGTCTAAATTTGTTGAACCAACAATACTTGTCAGTTGTTTTTCTGGCTAAGGGGCAGGAAGAAAGTGGTTCTGTGGAGGAGGAGGATGCCATTCCTTACATCATAGGTTTATAAATTCCTTGAGCTAACATCAATTTGATGTCGTTACGTTGTCTATCTATAAGCAGTCTAAGCTAAGCAAATATTGTGGTTTGCAAATGACAAATTAATCAATAAATTAGAAACTCATTCAAATAGTTGATGGTGAGCTAGTACGAGTGCATATGCATGTTTACGTTACCAGCTGACTGTGTCATCCTAGATTGTGTCTATCATCCTTGGGAGATCCTTTTGACAACAGAAAAGCTTGCGTGGACTCGAAAAATAACAAAATAGAATTTCATGTCCCTGGTGATGAGGTGGACTTTAGGGATGGAAGAGATCTTCAACTCCTAAGAACATATATAACAATTTTTGTGATTAACATAGTACAGGAGGAAGACTAAATATTTGAGCCAAAGTCATGATGACTAATAGAGTTCACATAGATTTTCTCAGTATCATTGACCAACTCTGTAATAGGGACTGCTATCAAGATGTTTTGATGATTTGACAAATTTTGGGAATGATAAAACTCCAGTTACCCGAAGAGTTCTTGTTGATAGGGGGAACTGGTGAATAAGTATGTTATCATCAAAAAGGGGGAAAATGTTACTTCGAAGCTGATATGAGATGTTAGTTCGAAGTTGATATGAAGTTTTGATGATTTAACAAACTTATCGATCTAACAAGGAACCAGATCCTTGTTATTGGGACTGCTGACAGGGAAATGAATGAATAATCTGTGTCTTCATCAAAAAGGGGGAAAATGTTATATTCTAGGTGTTTTGATGATCCTCACAAATTCAGGGACCTGGTCCTTGGAAGAGTACCTCTGTCCAAACTCAAAGTGGTGCATAGCTGTAAAGCTATCTTTACAGTTGTCTTGTCAGGTTGGTTGGTGAGATGTGCAGCGTACTTCACCAATAGGAAGGGCGGATGGAGTTGTTTGTTTAAGTGGTTAAAACCCATGTTGGTAACTGATATATACAACAATAAACAAACAACATTATCCTTTCAAGAAGAGAGAAAGCTAGCAAGCCTTTTCAACAGTTCACAAAGAAGTTTGCAAGGGACCTGGTCCCTGCAAGACTGCGATATGAAAAGGTGACAAGACAGTCCGTCAGAAAAAGCTGCTGGTAGGTGCACAACTTTTCACACCAACAGACTCTCAGCCAATAGGATTGTTTCAACGAGTTTGTGTTGATTTATATCATCTCTTTGCAAAATACACAAACTCAAGATTTTGGCAAAAAAAAAAAAAACTCACAAGCTTTAAAAGAAAAAGCCATCTTCAAGGAAGAACAATACTCATACTCAACAAAAGGATCTGATAAAGTGCTGAAGCGTCTTTGTTGAGTTTAAATTTTGTGTCTATCATTTTATAAGTTTTTGCAACCTGAAAACTCTCAAGAACTCTTGCAAAGGCTAACAAAAGTGAAGAATCATCCTCAAGAACAACAGGGACTTGATAGAGTTGCAAGCTTAGTTGTCTTAGGATTATTTCTTCTGCACGTATATTGTAAATCCGTTCCTAAATCTATAAAGGATTCAGATATTGTGTTTGGTTGAAAAGTCTAAATCGGTTAAGGGTAACTGATTTAGTGGGCAACATCGTTTTGTTGCTTAGTCAAAGTCTAAGTCATCTAGAGTGGGTGGTTTAGTGGGCAACTTGTGTGTTGTTTAGTTGAATCCTAAGCTGTCTAGTGGTGATAACTTAGTGGGCAGTGTGACATCTGCTTAGGCTCTTCAAGTAATAGAGTTATTACTTGATTGTGAGATTAATAGCTTTTTCTCACTTTGGTTGTAACTGGGTTTCACTTTTGTTTAAGGAAGATTAGTGGAAACAGTTGAAAATCCTGTGTGACAGGTCGTGGTTTTACTCCCTTGAGCAAGGAGGTTTCCACGTAAACTGTTTGTGTTGCGTTCTTGTTATTATTTACTCTTCGTTATTGTTCTTGTTGAGTCAAGGGACCTGGTCCATTGACTCAGAGTGGACGCACGCATTCTATCAGGGACACTGATAGAGCTACCTGAGAAAAATAAAAATGTGATCACTTTTAAGGATCGATGGTAAATACACAACCAACATATTAGGCTATAACAACCCAATGAGATCATAATTTTTATTTGTTGTGATGTTAAATTAACTGTTACTTGATAGGCAATTCATTTTTTTAAAAAAAATACATCTTTATTTTTGGAATAGATCGTTTTTGCTTTTAATATGTGTTATGATGCATGCTTAACCAGGAAATGTCACATGAGAATATTTGAAAGGATATCTGAAAAATATGTCTTTACAATTTTTCATGATAGGCAGTGATGTCTGCAGATGCATTCATTGGCCTAAGCATCATGAGCACAAGTTGGGTAAGCAAATTCACGGGAAGAATACCACGATCCATGAATGGAATCACAATCCAATCCAGGGTCGTGTATCACATGTAACCTAAACAAAGCAATGGGATCTTTAAATAGTCGTGTGATTTGGAGCTTCAATTCTGTACATATATATGGAAACAAGTATTAAAACCTTTTGATCTCGATCTTTTAAAATTTCCACATTTACCTCTCATTTCCATAACAATATAAGTGTCTCTTCACTTTCTCTCCTCTCCTAACCTAACCTAAACTCACCACACACAAATACACTATTTGTCACGATTCAAAATTGAGGTCATGATGACACATATTCCAAAACTAACTCGATATGTAGTCTTTGCATATTATAAAAATTCTTAATTACGTACTTTGAATTCAACTGTTATGTCAATGTAATATATATGTTATTTACTTTTTTATTAATTAGATGTTGAATCTACTTTTTTTTTTTTTTACAATTCTAGTACTTGAAAAATGCGTGTACCGGTTGGTATTGTATCTTGAGGAACAAAAGATTAATTAGTTGAGTCATAAACTATTGAAAAGTTAATTTGATAGACGATTTTCTCAACTAGAGTGACATAAAAATGATTTAGCTTAGTGTGGAAAATAATAATGAAAAAAGAAGTTGATCTCCATCTCCTTTTATATTGATTCATTCATTCTTCTCTTGTATTCTAAAAATTTATTTTTGACAAATGCAAAATTTATATGCAAAGGCATGTATACTAAACTAGTATTTGCAAATGACGTGCCAATTTGTAGTTTACAGTTTTCAGAGTCTGTTCGACATTGCTATTAAAAATTGCTTATTTTAAAAGTATTTTTAAAAAATAGCTTTTTAAAAAAGTATTTTTGAAAAATAATAATTTTTGTTTGGTTAATTCATTTGAACAGTACTTTTAATAAATAAATTGTGTTAGACTAATCTTTTTTAAAAAGTGTTTTCGAGAGTTAAATTACGAAAAAAGGTAAGTATCAATGTACTTTTAATATTAAGATTAGTTTATAGAGAGAAATGTAGACATTGAAATTTTGTGGGACTCTACAAAACATGTTTAATTCGAGTTGAGACTCTATAAGATGTGTTCAATTCAAACTAGGATTCTTGGAGGCTACTCAACCCTAAACCCTAATTCATGCCTATATAAAGTGCACTATATTCCCTTGAAAAGTCATAGCGAATATTCATTAAATTCATATAATATTCATAAGGAGATCAAATTCAAATCATTCTAGTTCGAGAAATACGCACAAAAGGTCCTCAAATCATGGATAAATATCTTATGAGAGAAGAATCAATAGATAAATATCTTATGGGAGAAGAATAAAAGGAGGAACAAAATTGTACCAGCACTATGTTTATCAATAAAATTATGTTTCTTCATTTTTTTTGTGATTGCAATTTATTTTGTCACCTTGAAATTTGTTGCAAACAACTTGGCACACCATGTGTGACCAAATCTACCCTTCATCTCTTCTCTCACAGATCAAATCTGCAAATCTGATCTCACAAAACTGCAAAGATGGAAGAATGAGTACTTCAAGTCTCGTCTTTGAGTTTCAACAAGTCTACACTCCGACAAGCCTTGAAGCAGGGGGCCTTTGTAGACAATGGAATTTTGTGGGACTTTACAAGGCGTGTTTAATTGAGTTGAGACTCTACAATGTGTGTTCAATTTCAACTAGAATTTTTGGAGGCTACTCAACGCTAAACCCTAGCTCATGCCTATATAAATGGTAATATATTCCCTTGAAAAAGCATCTTGCATATTCTGCAAATTCATGGAGTATTCATAAGGAGATCAAATTCAAATCATCCTAATTTGAGGAATACGATACAAATGACCCTCGAATCATGGATTAATATCTTATTAGAGAAGAATCAATGGATAAATTAAATATCTTATGAGAGAAGTATCAAGAGAGAAACAAAATTGTACTCGAACTATGTTTATCAATAAAATTATGTTTCTTCATATTTTTTTGTGATTGCAATTTATTTTCTATCACCTTAAAATTTGTTGCAAACAAGAAACTATTTTAAATATCTATTAGAAATTTGTTAATTTAAATTAAATTAAAATGTTCATATTCGAGTTTTCAATCAATATTATACATACATACATAAACAAATAATTAAATAAAATATTAATATAATGCCTTAAATATAATTAAAAATATCAAGCAAAATAAATTTAAAAATCATTCCACAAATTAAACCACTATATATAAAAAATTCACCACAAAAATAAATAAAGCCCTTCATTTTTTAATCCTACAAAAATATTGTTGTTACTTTTATTTCTAATTCCGTGAAATAAAAAGTAAAATAATATATAGAATATAATATATAAAATAATAATATATAAACATAAAATACAATAAAAAATTATTATATAAAATATAAAATAATAAATAATTTTTTTGAATGAAATTTAACCAAACTTATGAGATATGCTAATTAACTGATAAGCAATATATTGGTAAATATATGTATATATGGAAGTGATATTTTAGTCTTCAAAAAAAATAATTTTCTGCTTCTACTTTTTGTAAGGAGCAGAAATATTTATGTAACGACCGGGTTCCGTCGTTATGGAAAATCCAACGGGGAAAATTTTTGGGTCGAAAAACTTTTTCGTAGTAACTTAGAATTTCTCAACCTAGTCTAGATTTGAACGAAATCGGAGTCATTAAAGTCTAGATAAATCTAGTAGCAATTGGGTGATCTATTTATGATTTTGATTACATGAGTAGTTAGATAAGTCGTTAAGGAATCCGTATACGGAATTGAATTCGGGTGAGTAGAATTTCCGAAATCGATCTTAGCGTGCACGGTATTTTATGAGCGTCATTGGTTAAAGGCGTGTTGTTAAATGGGGGTCTTGGAATTATTAAAATAGCTCACTGTTTCGTGCAAGCCGCTTTGACGGTAGTTTTGGTCGCTCTAGCGAGGCCGCTGTAGTGGGGTGAGGGTCATTGTGGCGGGCCAGACGCGACTTAAGGTCGTAAATAAACCCCAAAACGTCTTTATTCTATATTTTTTGGTTTTTAGAGCTAAGGAACTAACCCCAGGCGATTCTTGACAGTTTTCCATCATTCTTGAGGTTAAAGGTAAGATTTTACTCCCCGAATCCATTTTCGAACTGTAGAACGTAATCTAATTAAAAATTATCGATGGGGGAGGATTTTGATCTAGAAACTAGGGTGGAAAAATCCCTAGTTTGGATACTTGGGATCATGGGTATGATCTAGGGTTGTTAGAATTGTTAGTAATTCGGGTAATTAGTGATTGTTTATTCATTCCCGTATTATATTGATAGTTTGTAGACCAAGAATAAGCGGAACGAATTTGGAAAGGGAAGGATCAAGTTTTTTATGATTTCAAGCTTGTTTTGAGGTAGGTGATGTTTGTGATTCTATGATTGTGTAATGTATGTTTGTCTTTGCTTCATTATGATACATGTTTGTATGGAATGTTGCATTATTGATCACACTTGTTGTAAATGAGGATATATGACTCATGAATGCCATGAATCATGACTTGATTGTATGATTATGAGAATGTACTTTGTGATTGTGATTATGATTGTGGCTTATTGAATGGATTGGGTGTTGCTTTCCGACACACTAACT
This sequence comes from Solanum verrucosum, assembly GCF_900185275.1. NCBI lineage: Eukaryota > Viridiplantae > Streptophyta > Magnoliopsida > Solanales > Solanaceae > Solanum > Solanum verrucosum. The sequence continues at coordinate 671,644 of NW_026020371.1, forward strand.
TGGATCTTTTGCCACGTTCCGACATAATTATGGGATCGATTGCCACGTTCTGGCATAAACATTGGATCGGCCACGTTCTGGTATGCTAACTGTTTGGGTTTGGGTTCCATGAGAGGACTAATGACTTGTCATAATTGTGTATCTTGAGAAATGTTAAGTTGTTTGTTGCTCGTACATGTTGATAATCTTGTATATGTTCGATATTTTGCATGTGATTATATTGTTGTATTGATTGATGCACTTAGTGGGATTGCCGCGTGATCCTACCAGTACACTGTGGTTATGTACTGATACTACACTTGCTCTTTCTTTGTTGAGTACAGGGCATCTTCAGGCGGCTAAATACAGACCTCGCTTAGAAGATCGGTGATCGTTGTTCAAATTCAAGGGTGAGCCAGTTCTACCACGCTGCCATGAGTTCTTCTTTCGTCTATGTCCACATTTCGGATTTAGACTTTTCTAGGTAGTTATTAGTTTATTAGTTGGGGTTGTAACTCTTCTTGTTAGACTTATGGATCTTGTTAGATGTTTTGGTACATTGACTTTCAGGTTCTAGATGTATTTTCCGCATTGTTTAGTTGTTAGATCTTTTGGAAGTTTATGGGAACTTTAATTTTTAGTTATTTAATTTGCTTCCGTAGCTTAAGTGCTTTAGTTTTTGGTTTAGTTGTTTAGTTTGGGTTGTATTAGTGGTTCTCCCACCGGAGGGTTAGTGTGGGTGCCAATCATGACGGTCTGGATTGTGACAAATTTGGTATCAGAGCTAAGGTTCGTTGATCTCGATGTACCAAAATGAGTCTAGTGGAGTCTTGCGGGACGGTACGGGAACGCCTTTACTTTTCTTGGAGAGGCTATAGGACTTTAGAAAATTTTTATGTTTTCTATTGTCTCATTTCGTGCTATGACTTTATTCCAATTGGTATCTAACTCCCTTCACTCTCATGTCCGCAGATGGTTAATACTAGATTTAACGGCGTCAGGCCCATAGCTCCCGTCAATGCTCCAGTTGAGGAATCTGCAGCGAGAGGTCGCGGTCGAGGCAGGGGTAGAGGAAGAGCTAGGGGTAGAGGCCGATGAAGAGTGGCGCCTACTAGAGATGGGGTACCAGTCAGAAATGCTTCCCAAAATGAGGCCCCTCATGTGCATCATGAAGAGATAGAAAATGATATTGAGGTTGAAAATGTTGAGAAGGTTGGACAAGAGGAAGAGGTGCAGGCTGAGACTACCGGTGTTACTCTCATTGACCCAGTGTTAGCTGAACAGATCATGTCATTCCTGAGAGGGTTGGTTGGTCCTGGAGTGCTTCCTTCTGCTCAAGTAGCTCAAGCTCCTACTAATCCCCATGTTGCTAGCAATGCGTCCAAGGTGGGTGGGACTGGAAGTAATGATGCTTTCTTCCGTCTTTTATTGGGTTCTGTTATGACTGGTAATGAGCATGAGATGTTGACTAAGTTTTTGAAGCTAAAGCCTTCTGTATTTCTTGGTTTTGAGAATGAGGATGCTTACAAGTTTATCTTAGATTGCTATGAGAGGCTTCATAAGTTGGGAATTGTCCATCAGCATGGGGTTGAGTTCGTGACTTTTCAGCTTCAAGGTGAGGCTACATAGTGGTGGAGAGCTTATAAGGAATGTAGATCTTCAACTTTACCTCCACTTACTTGGACCCAATTTCATGCTCTGTTTCTAGAGAAGTATGTGCCTAGAACTTTGAGAGATCGAAAGAAGGATGAGTTCATGATTTTAGAGCAAGCTGGTATGTCTGTGGCTGCTTATGAGGCCAAGTTCCATGATTTGTCTAGATATGATACACAGTTGGTGATTACCTATGTTGCGCGGACTCTTCATATTTGCAGGCGAACCCATCTCGACGCGACACTGGTGCGGGCGCGGGTGTGGGGTGCGTGTCAAATTTGGTCAATCCGATCCGGACACTTTGACCGAAGCCGAGAAAAGATTTGGGGAAGAAAAAATCAGTTTCCGGCGACGTAAAGAAGACAAAGCTTGGAAAAGTACAGAGAAGAGAAGAAAGAAGAGAAAATCAGTTTCCGGCTCCGGCTCTGACGACGACGATGCGACGTAAAGAAGACAAAGTTGAAAAAGTAAAGAGAAGAGAAGAAAAGAAAAAAGAGCTTTTTCTTCAAAAAGTAAAGGAAATACAAAGTCTTTTTTTTAATCTTTCTTGAAAATATATGTACACAATACATATACCCTTGAAAAAAAGAAAGATAAAAAAGTCTTCCAAGTAGAGTAGCGTCAGAAAAAGAAACATCCCATCAGCGATCAACTAGTCCAAAAATCTTTTCATTCTCATCAACTTAATAAGAAAAGAGACGTTAGAAAAAAGTTTTTTCAGTTGGAAATATTATATATATATATATATATATATATATATATATATATATATATATATATATATATATATATATATAGAGAGAGAGAGAGAGAGAGAGAGAGAGAGAGAGAGAGAGATATTTCTTATTTAATTTTTTGACAATCAATTTTAAAATTTTAAAATAATGATGGAGATATCTAAAAAAATTTAACTTCATATTTCTTATTTAATTGTTTAGCATTCAGTTTTTGAATTTTAAAATTTTAATTGTCAAAATAAAATTTTAATTTTAAGAAAATAAAAGCAAATAAGATATTTATTTAATGTAAACTAAACAATAGTTAGTGTGTTTTTTAAAAAGAAATAATTTTAATTTAAAAGTTTTTCAATTTGTTTAGAAGTAGGAGTGTAATGGGAAATATTTAAACTCCCTATTTAGTTGGATAATTACTTTTTTTTTTCAAAATAACGATCAAAACGTCCTATTTAAGTGGATGTTTTTTATATTATTATTATAATTGTTGTTGTTATTATTATTATTATATTATTATTATTATTATTATTTTTATTTTTATTAAATTTTAATTGTCAGAATAAAAATAATTTTAAGAAAATAAAACAAAGAAGAAATTTTCACGTAAACTAAACTAGGGGTGTGCACTATTCGGATTAAACCGAATAACCAAACCAAATCAAACCGAATTTTTATTTGGATTGGTTTTTTGGTTTTTCGGATTAGTTTTGGATTAATAAATTACTTTGTTTGGTTTGGTTTCAGATTTTAAAAGATAAAAATCGAAAAACTGAAAAAACGAAATTATATATATATATATATATTATATATATATATCGCGTGGTGTGCCACATAAGTCAAAAGGTGTACAAAATTACAAAACAAATAAGTTCAAGGGGGTAATAGGACCTTAATTTAGTTAAGGTGTGTCTCTGAGATTTCGATCATAGTCTAGGGGGTACTTGTGCTTCTCCCTTTTATGTTTGAATTACATCTATAATAGGTATACTTATAAGTATTGTGTTTTAAGTTTTATTTATGATTTATATTAGAAAGTATCTTTAATGGATTAAATATTATTACTTTTGTTATATATGTTATTAATTATTGACATAATCGAATAACCAAACCGAAGAAAGCCAAACCGAATAGAGGAAAACCAAACCAAACCAAATTTATTTTGGATCGGATTGGGTTACACTTTTACAAAACCAAAAACCGAAAATCCAAACCAAATAGTGTAAAACCAAACCAAAAAACCGAATGTACACCCCTAGTTACAACTGCATATTTTTAGAACAATTTTAATTATTATTTTAAAAAAAAAAACTTATATACTTTATCAACTTGTGGAGTAGTGGGAAGTTTTAAAATGACACGTGTCATTTTAAATAATTATTTAGTAACAAATATTTTTTTATAATTAATTATTTTAATTAATAACAATTATTGTTTTTTGTGGTGCTGACACGTAAGCGTTATCACCTCTCCTATTATATATATATATATATATATATATATATATATATATATAAAGAGAAAATGAAATGAAGAAATATTACAATTTACATGTAAAAGAAAATAGGAAAAGAGAAGTTAGAAAAGGAGAGAAGGAAACAATATTTTGAAAGATAAATATTTTGTCCATATAAATAGGACGAGTTGGATTGAAAAATGGGATCTAACAATATTATAGAGATTTTTATTTGAAAGGTGCTTTATGTGTAAATATTTACTTGCATGAATTAATTACTGATTAATATTACTATTATTATGTAAACATTTTTAAATACATGCTAATAATTCACATTAAATTTGAATCGAATTCTAATATGGATTATTTTTTAAATTTAATTTTGGATTAATATTTATATTGATTGATTTCTTGTTTTGGTTTCGGATTCTAGAAAAAAGAAGGGAGAAATCGAAAAAAACCAAATTATATATATATATATATATAAAAAAAATTGCAAATATATTGATTATGTTTCTAATTATTGACATAACCAAATAATCGAACCGAAAAAATTCAAATCGAAAAGAGAAAAATCAAACCAAACCAAACCAAACCAAATCAAGTTTCACGCATAGTATCATATCCAGATCAAGGATCGTGTCTCTCAAGATCATTTAATTCTTCCTATCAATACAAGCGCTTTAAGGATCCCGTCTTACTAGATCTTTTGATTCTTTCAATCAATACAAACTTTGAACTATCAAAATACTAGAAATATATATATATATATATATATATATATATATATATATATATATATATATATAGTTTCACGCACAATATCATATCCAGATCAAGGATCATGTCTCGCTAGATCACTTAATTCTTCCTATCAATACAAGCGCTTTAAGGATCCCATCTTTACTAAATCTTTTGATTCTTTCAATCAATACAAACTTCGAACTATCAAAACACTAGAAATATATATATAGTTTCACGTACAATATCATATCCAGATCAAGGATCATGTCTCGCTAGATCACTTAATTCTTCCTATCAATACAAGCGCTTTAAGGATCCCGTCTTACTAGATCTTTTGATTCTTTCAATCAATACAAGCTTCGAACTATCGAAATACTAGAAATATATATAGATATATATATAGTTTCACGCACAATATCGTATCCATATCAAGGATCATGTCTCGCTAGATCACTTAATTCATCATATCAATACAAGCGCTTTAAGGATCCCGTCTTACTAGATCTTTTGATTCTTTCTATCATTATAAGCTTCGAACTATCGAAATACTAGAAATATATATATATATATATATATATCATATCCAGATCAAGGATCATGTCTCGCTAGATAAAAACATTCTATCCAAACGATCTCACATAAATTAAAATTAGATAAAATAATTTTATTTCTATTAGAACTATAAAAACAATTCAAATTAAAATAGTAAAAATATATGTACACAATACATACACCCCTCTTGAAAAAAAGAAAAGCTCAAAAAGTCTTCCAAGTAGAGTAACATCAAAAAGATGACATCCCATCAGCCATCAACTAGTCCAAAAATCATTCCATTGTCACCAACTTTTCCCTCCTAAAACCAAAAATCTTTTCATTTTTCCAGTAGAGTAGTTTCTTCTTTGTTTTTTCATTCAAGTTCACTGTAAACCAAAAATAAATTCATCTTCCTTTGTTTAACAAGATGGCATCAAGTAGTCAAAAAGGAAAATATTTTATGAGACCTACAAAAGTTATAGGAGTAGATTTTGATGATAAACCTCTATGGATTCATGTGAAAGTTATTTCGATTGCTCCAAATGGGGGTGGGAATAGAACATGGTCTTGTAACTATTGCAATAAAATAGTTACGGGATCATATAATAGAGTGAAAGTACATCTTTTGAGATTATCGGGTCATGGTGTTGAAATATGTAAAGAAAGTAGTGGTGATATATATGCGACTTTGAAGATGGAGCATGAACAAGCCGAAAGAAAAAGAACCGTTGTTCAAGTTGATGCAAGAAACAAAGCTGATTATATATCACTTCCGGAGGGGACTGATTTAATTCAACAAAAAAAGAGAAAGAGTTCGAGTAGTGGAGCTATAGGAAAATCATTCGACATCTATGAGAGAAATACGACCGACAAATTAGCCGCTAGGATATTCTACGCATCAGGTTTATCGTTCAACTTTGCAAACTCTCCTTATTTTAAAAAATATTCTAAGTTTCTAGCCGAAAATTCCATTCCCGGTTATATTTCCCCATCATATAATAGATTGAGGACAACTCTTTTAGCTCAAGAAAAAACACATATTGATAGAAAGTTGCAACCAATTAAAGGTACATGAAAAAAGAAAGGATTGTCGATTTGTTCGGATGGATGGTCCGATACTAAAAGACGACCTTTGATCAATATAATGGCATCATCTAGTGGAGGTCCAATGTTTTTAAATTCAATCAATTCTAGTGAAATTGTAAAAGATGGTGAATATATTGCTAACTTATTTATTGAAGCAATAGAAAATGTAGGTTCAAACAATGTTGTTCAAGTTATTACGGATAATGCAAGTAATATGAACCTTGCCGGTACTATTGTGGAGCAAAAATATCCTCATATATTTTGGACTCCTTGTGTTGTTCATTGTTTAAATCTAGCTTTGAAAAATATGTGCCAACCTTCGGAAAAATCACCTCACTTTACTAATTGTAAATGGATTTTAGAGTTACTTAGTGAAGTGAGTAATTTGAAGAAATTTGTTGTGAACCATGACTTGGCACATGCACTTTTTCAAAAATATTCGGATTTGTGTTTGTTGAAGGTTGGTGAAACAAGATTTGCCTCACACATCATTATGACCACCCGAATTCACAAAGTGAAATCTTCTTTGGAGAAAATGGTCATGGATGATGAATGGTAGAATTATAAGAGGGATAAGGGAATTGAAGCCAAAACACGTGAAATAAAATCCCTTATAATGAATGATGAAAAATGGGATAGTATTGATTATTTCTTGAAATTTACGGAACCAATTGTTGATATGCTAAGAAGTGCCGATATTAATGGTCCAAAATTACATCTCATCTATGATATGTGGGACTCAATGATTGAGATGGTCAAGAAAGTCATCTTTGAGCATGAGGGGAAAGATCTCATTTCCGGTCAATCAAATTTTTTTGATACTATTCATGATATTCTTGTGGCTAGGTGGAACAAAAGTAACACACCTCTACATTGTATGACACATTCTTTGGTTCCCAAATATTATCATGAATCATGCCTTCCAGGAGAGAATGGAATTCGAAAGCTAGCTCCTAATGAAGATAGTGAAATTTCATTGAATAGAGTCAAGTGCTTTCAAAGGTACTTTAAAGATTCTAATGAAATGAAACAAGTCTCATTGGAGTATGGATCCTTTTGTAGCGGAAGTGGCTATTTTAGTGAGCCTCACGTGATTGAGTCTATGATGTATGAAGATTCTCTTTCTTGGTGGGCAAATCATGGGGTCTCGGCTCCACTTTTGCAACAATTAGCTTACAAGTTGCTTACTCAACCGGCTTCTTCCTCTTGTTGTGAAAGAAATTGGAGTACATATTCTTTGATTCACAATATCAAGAGAAATAAGTTAGCAACTTCAAGAGCCGAAGATGTAGTGTTTGTACATTATAATCTCCGGTTGTTGTCTCGCAAGAAAGAGAAATATATGGGATGTTGGTATGTCTATATTTTCTTTATTATTTTCTTCAATTATTTAGTTTAAATGATGTTTTTTTCTTTTTATATAAAATCTTCTAATATATTTATTCCTTTTAATTTATTTTAGGTGGAGATCGATTTGATATTGATGAGACAACTAATGATCTAACCGAGCTTTCAATAGATGAACCTCAAATTGAAGGTGTGCTATTTGAGGAAGAGTTTGAAGATTTGGAAGAAGTGGAGGGAGATGTGGAAGAGATAGCTAACTTAATTAAATAACTTGATAATTGACAATATTTTGTTGTTATGTTAATTTTAAGTTATGGATTAAGTTGAGACAATCTCTTGATTTTTGTTAAATAGTATGTTTTACACTTTTACTTGGTGTATTGAATATTGATTAGTAATTATGAATATCTAAATTGTGGATAATTATCTTTGTGTATATATTAAATTTTAATAATTGCAGTATTTTCACTTTCACTTTGTTTCAAGAGACAAGAGTTACTATCCATGTTCTAAGGTTAGTTCTTCTTTTCAATTTTTATTGATTCTTTTAGTTATATTTATTCTATTGTAATTTTTAAATGCTTTTAATGTTTAGTTTCTATTTTGTTGTGTCTTTGTAGGAAGAATGGAAGAGTAATCTCATCTTGAAGAATGGAAGATTGAATTCTACAAAATACATGTAAGTTTATCACAACATATCTTTCAAATTTAGAATATCTTCATAACTATATTTTTATAATATTGAAAATTTTTAGCCGTATCCCCGCACTCGTATCCATACTTGGATTCGCACCCACGAATCTTAAAGTTTGGATTTTGCCGAATCCAACTCTCGAATTCGCATCTGTCTCGGATACCCACACCCGAGTCCGAGCAACTTAGGTGATTACTGAGGAAGAGAGGATTCGTTTATTTATTAGGGGACTAAATTCTGAGTTGGAGGTATTATCTGTTCATATGACCTATGCATGGAGAAGCTTTAATAAGGTAACAGACTTTGTGAAGAAAGTAAAGGGGGTAAGGCGAGACGGTCAGGCTAAGGCATTGACAGAAAGAGCCAAGAACTCGGGTAACTTTCAAGGTTCTTACTCCAAGGGTCCGAAAGGCCAACGCTTGTAGTCAAGCCAATTTAGTACGCTATGTCCGCCTCTACAGGTAACTACTCAGAAACTCCATCTCATAATTTGATTCAGGATAGCTAGGGAGTCGCGCCTTCAACGAGCAGCAGACCGTAACAGACTAGAGCTGTGGTACCGCGGGAAACGATAATAATGGTAGAGGGCATCCACAAGGTGGGCGAGGAGGTAATCAGCGAGGCCGTGAAGGTAGAGGAAATGGTAATGCACGCAGAGGTAACGTGCAACCAGGCAGGGACATGGTTTGTCAAGATGATAGGGCTCAGTGTTATGCCTTTCCGGGCAAGAATGTGGCAGAGGCGTCTGACGCAGTTGTGTGTGACCGGATGGCTAATGTGTTATTTGATCCGGGTTCTACTTATTCATATGTATCCGTGCGATTTGCCTCAAAATATGCTATGATTTGTGATATACTTGATTCCCCCCATCCATGTATCTACCCAATTGGAGAGTCAGTCATAGTCACCCATGTTTATCGTGCTTGTCCTATTTTGTTTATGGGTTTTCATACTTGGGCTGATTTTGTGATTTTGGATATGACTAATTTTAATATAATCTTAGGCATGAATTGGTTGTCCCCCTATTATGATGTGCTTAATTGTAATACTAAGTTTGTAACTCTAGAAATTCCGAGAAGGGAAAAATTAGAGTGGAAGGGGTGTACAAGCCTAAGCAAGCTAAAATCATATCCTCCATTCGGGCTAGTAAACTGGTAGGGCAGGGTTGTTTGGCTTATTTGGCTCATGTTAGGGATGTTGAGGTTGAGACTCCATCTATTGAGTCTATTCCTGTGGTGTCAGAATTTAGAGAAGTGTTTCCTAATGACTTGCCTGGTATGCCTTTATACTTTATATTGAGATATAGATTTCTGCATTGATTTAGAACCTAGTACCCGCCCCATTTCTATCCCTCCATATCGCATGGCTCCGGCAGAGTTAAGAGAGCTTAAGGCTCAAATCTAAGAACTTCTTGATAAATGATATATTCGTCCTAATGTTTCCCCAGGGGTGCTCTAATTTTGTTTTATAAGAAAAAAGATGGTAGAAAATATGTATAGATTATGGGCAATTGAATAGGGTCACTATTCAAAACAAGTATCCTTTGCCTTGAATATATGATCTTTTTGACTAATTGCAAGGTGCATCAATTTTCTCTAAGTTTGATATAAGGTTTGGCTACCATCAATTGAAAATTATACATGAGGATGTGCCCAAGACGGTGTTTAGAACCCGCTATGGGAACTATGAGTTTTTGGTTATGTCTTTTGGTTTGACTAATGCGTCTGCAACTTTCATGAGTTTAATGAATGGGGTGTTCAAACCATTTCTTGATTCTTTTGTCATAGTCTTTATTAGTGATATTTTGGTCTATTTGAAGAGTGAGGAAGAGCATGCCGATCATCTTCGTATTGTTTTGGGTGTTCTTGGGAAACAAAAGTTGTATGCTAAATTCTCTAAGTGTGAATTTTGGTTGACTTCTGTTGCATTTTTGGGACATGTAGTTTCAAAAGAAGGGGTAATGGTAGATCCTCAAAAGATTGAAGCGGTTAAGAATTGGGTTCGGCCTAGCTCTGTGACGGAAGTTAGGAGTTTTGTGGGGGCTCGCTAGCTACTATTGTCGATTTGCGAAGAACTTTGCCTCTATTGCCACTCGCTTGACTAGTTTGAGCAAAAAGAAGATACCATTTGAATGGACTGAAAAATGTGAGGAAAGCTTCCAAAAAACTCAGGACTCTTTTGACCACCGCACCTATCCTAGCATTACCGGTTGAAGGTAAAGATTTATCATTTATTGTGATGCTTCACATTCTTGTTTGGGTGTTGTGTTGATACAGGATAAGAATGTTATAGCTTATGCATCGCGTCAATTGAAGGTGCATGAGAGGAATTATCCAACACATGATTTGGAGTTGGTAGCGGTGGTGTTTACTCTTAAGACCTGGCGACATTATCTGTATGGTGTTAATTGTGAGGTATTTACTGATCATCGTAGTTTACAACATGTGTTTACTCAAAAGTATGGACAGAGAAAGTGGATGGAGTTACTCAAGGATTATGATGTGACCATTCAATACCATTTGGGCAAGGCTAATGTGGTGGCAGATGCTTTGAGTCGAAAAACGGTGAGTATGAGTAGTTTAGCTTGCTTGAGTGTATCCAAACGATCCTTAGATAAGGAAATCCAGACCTTGGAGTCTAAATTCATGCAGTTGGGCATCTCAGAAAGAGGTGGGGTGTTAGCTAGCATTGAAGTGAGGGCCACGTTCATTGAGGAGATCAAGGCCAAACAATTTGAATATGAGAATTTGGAGGAGCTTAGAAAGAAGACTGCGATTGGTAAGGCACAAGAGACCACTTTTGATGTGGAAGGTGTGCTCAATTTTAAAGGAAGAATTTGTGTTCCTAGAGTAAATGACTTGGTTCAGAAATTATTGATAGAGTCTCATGGTTCGCGATATTCTATTCATCCGAGTATGACAACGATGTATTGAGACGTGAAGCGAATTTATTGGTGCCCGGGCATAAAGAAGGATATAACGAAGTTTGTGGCTAAGTGTCAAAATTGTCAACAAGTGAAATATGAACACCAAAGGCCTGAATGTTTGCTTCAAAGAATGTCAATTCCGGAATAGAAGTGGGAAATGATAGCCATGGATTTAGTGGTTGGTCTTCCTAAGACTTTAGGGAATTTTGATTCTATTTGGGTAGTGGTTGATAGATTGACTAAGTCAACCCATTTTATCTGATAAGAATAGATTATAATGCTGAACAATTGGCTAAGGTGTATGTGAAAGATATAATGAGGTTGCATGGGGTGCCCCTTTCTATTATCTCAGACCGTGGTGCCCAATTCACATCCAAGTTTTGGAGGAAGTTACATGGTGAATTGGGCACACAACTGACTTTTAGTACAACCTTCCATCCACAGACGGATGAGCAGTCAGAGAGGACTATTCAAGTGTTGGAAGACATGTTGAGGGGATGTGTGATTGATTTTAGAGGGCATTGGGATAAGTTCTTCCCTTTGTGTGAATTCTCTTATAATAATAGTTATCACTCCAGCATTGATATGGCACCATTTGAGGCACTCTATGGGAGGGGATGTAGATCACCCATAGGATGGTTTGAGGCTGGAGATATGAAACCTTTGGGGGTCGATTTAGTGAAGGATGCTCAAGGATAAGGTAAGGAGTATTCAAGCTAAGCTTTTAGTAGCCCATAGTAGACATAAGAAGTATGCGGATCATAAGGTAAGAGACATGTCGTTTCAAACCGGTGAGAATGTTCTTCTTAAGGTATTACCCATGAAAGGGGTGATGAGATTTGGCAAGAAAGGTAAGCTAAGTCCGTGATACATTGGTCCCTTTGAGGTTATTGAATGAGTAGGACCGATGGAGTATAGATTGGATTTACCTCTTAATTTAACGGGAGTTCATCCGGTATTTCATGTGTCCATGTTGAAGAGGTGTCATGGTGACGGGGATTATATCATTAAGTGAGACTCAATTGTGTTAGACAAAGACCTTTAATATGAGGAGGAACCAATTTCAATTGTTGATTGATATGTGCGTAAGTTGGGGACCAAAGAGATTAAGTCTGTGAAAGTTCAATGGAAGCATCGTGTAATTGAGGAAGCTACTTGGGAAACCGAGAGGGACATGCGAGACAAGTACCCCCAATTGTTCATCGATTCAGGTACTACTTCATCCCTTATTTAGCCTGTTTTTCCTAAGTTTTTTCACTCGGGGACGAGTGATGGGTAAATTGGTATCTATTGTAACGACCGGGTTCCGCCGTTATAGAAAATCCAACAGGAAAATTTTTTGGGTCGGAAAACTTTTTGGTAGTAACTTGGAATTTCTCAACCTAATCCAAATTTGGATGAAATCGGAGTCATTAAAGTCTAGAGAAATTTGGTAGCAATTGGGTAATCTATTTATGATTTTGATTACATGAGTAGTTAGATAAGTCGTTAAGGAATTCGTACGACTTTACATAATTGAATTCAGGCGAGTAAAACTCCCAGAATCGATCTTAGAGTGCACGGTATTTTCTTAGCGTCATTGGTTAAAGGTGTGTTGTGAAATGGGGGTCTTGGAATTATTAAAATAGCTCACTGTTTCATGCAAGACGCTTTGGCGGTGGTTTTGGTCGCTTTGGCGGGGTCGCTGTAGCGGGGTGAAGGCCATTGTGGCGGACCAGACGCGACTTAAGGTCGTAAATAAACCCCAAAACGTCTTTATTCTGCCCTTTTAAATTTTTAGAGCTAAGGAACAAACCCCAGACGATTCTTGACAATTTTCCACTATTCTTAAGTCTAAAGTTAAGATTTTTACTCCCCAAATCCATAAAACGTAATTTAATGGGTAATTATTGATGGGGGAGGGTTTTCATCTAGAAATTAGGATGGAAAAAACCCTAGTTTGGATACTTGGGATCATGGGTATGATCTAGGGTTGTTATAATTGTTAGTAATCCGGGTAATTAGTGATTGTTAATTAATTCCCGTATTATATTGATTGTTTGTAGACCAAGAACAAGTGGAATGAATCCGAAAAAGGAAGGATCAAGTTTCTTAGGGTTTCAAGCTTGTTTCGAGGTAGGTGATGGTTGTGATTATATGATTGTGTGACGTATGTTTGTCTTTGCTTCATTATGATACATGCATGTATGTGAATGTTGCATTATTGATCACACTTGTTGTAAATAAGGATATATGACTGATAAATGCCACGAATCATGACTTGATTCTATGAGTATGAGGATGTACTTTGTGATTGTGATTGTGGCTTGTTGAATGGATCGGGTGTTCCGTTCCTGTAACGCCCCGAGCCTACACCTTGGACGTGGCCGGCACTTGAAGACCATTGCTGGCCCCCCAGCGAACCCTTGGCCTGGCTTACTTAACTCAGCGGAAGAACTTAACTCAACAAAATAAACTCAAGTAATAGTTTAAATGATACCATCTTAGCCAAAATGGCAACTTATGTCTCAAAATAAAGTATCTGCAAATACATAGATGAGAGCCTCAATACTAACTGTCTGACTGTCTATGAAGCCTCTATAATACTGAGATGGATGTTGGGACAGACCCCACAACATCCTAATAAAGAAAACTAGGAAAGTGAAATAAAAGAGTCCTCCAGAATGCAAGGAGGCTCACCACTGACTCTGGAGTGCTCAACTGGATCAACGGCGCGCTGGATGCTGATCCTGGTTACCTACGTCTGCATCATAATAAGATGCAAGCCAACTGGCATCAGTATATTGAATGTACGAGTATGCGAGTTGGAATGCTAAACAACAACTTAAGCTTGAAAAGAGTACAAAGGAACACTTACCTTGGCTATGTTTAACTCATAAATAACTGAACTCAATATAAAGCAACAAGACACATGCAATATATATAAAGCTTGTAAGACAGTGTAAACAACTTAGTTCGTTAAAGATAAAGCAATAACAAACTCAACTTTACTTAAATATAAAAGTAATATAACTTTAGTGGGAGATTCTCTAACCGACAACCACCACTATGAGCCTAAGTGGTGATACAGTGTCTTGCCCACGCTGCCAGAATTGTCCTATACTTTGCCGTCATATAGAACACTTAACTTAGTGGATCCACTAGTCTATGCTAAAAACATCTTAAGGAGTCATCTAAAAAGTATGATCTTTTACTACCCATGATGGCTACATAGTTTATGGAGACTTGAGTTAATATGAACTCCAATCCCCATATTAGTGCTCAATACTACTCCCAAAATATACTTAGCTCATATGTTTGTAAAAACAAAACTCTTTCTTTGGTTTGAAATAATTACTCAAAACTTAGCTTAAAAACTCTTTCGGAATCGATGTTCCCTTTCTTGCTCAAATGTGAAAGCATTTATAAACTCTTTGGGAATACTTAGTCCCATTATAGCTTTTTGAGAAATGAACTCAACTCTTTACTCTTTGCTTAACTTGAAACTTTAGCTTAAAACGAAGTTTAAATGTTTATTAAAGACTCTTGAAAACTTTAAGAAGCTTTACTTTGACTTGCTTCTTAACTTTTAGACTTGACTCTTAACTTCTTTGACTTTGATCTTAACTTTCCTTGAATTGAATTATGGACTCAAGGTTCATGATATCATGTTTATGGATGATTTCATGATGTTTGAATGTACCTTAGAGTGTTGGAATCAAATAGAAAACATAGGTACATCGCTTAGGAACAAGTACGAAAAGGTGGGGAACGAATGGGGAGAACTGGCGTCCCTGGCGCTCTGAGAGGCACGGGGGCACCAGCCCTCAAACTTCAGAGGATGGGCTGGGCGCGCTGGCTGGCGTGACACCCCACCCTTTTCCCAGGTGAACCTCGACTTTTCTTCTTCGTTTTTCATCTCTAAATCCTCCAATTTTCCCTAGTTCTTTCCCCAAACACTTAGGATCAATTGTACCCTCAATACACAACTAATCTTACTTGAAAACAGCCCGAAAACATGAATCAAATCAAACCCCAAGCATTCAACAATCAACCAACAAGAATTCAACATTGTTCTTCAAGAACTTCACTTTCTCAACATTCAAACAACTCCAAATTGCTGAATGGAAACAAGTTGGTGCGTGGGTGAACTAATCCATCACTAAAAGATCACACATACCATAATAGGGATCACCCCCGACGAATTCCACTCGCAAGCTTGGATGATCTTGACGAATTCGCTTTTTTTCCCTTTCTTTCTTCTTTTCTCTCTTCTCCAAGCCCTAAGCGAATTTCTCAATTCGCCAAACTGACTAAGTCATGTTTTTACCCCAATAAATCCCTAAAATCAAATTAGGAAATTAATTAGAGAAAAGACTACTTTGCCCTTCCCTAAATCCGGATTGGGACTTTCCTCAATCCAACAACCCAACTTCCGAAAGGCATATATCACTCATACGATGTCGAAATCGTGTAATCTCGGCGGCGTTGGAAAGATCTCTCCAAGGGAATTCCAACCATATCAAGAGCTGCTCCTAACTCCTCCTGAGCTAGGAGTTATGGCTGTTTGAAAATGGTCAAACCTCACTTTCTTAACTTAGGCAAAATTTCCATATTTCCTTATTCTTTCCAAAAATTAATATTTTCCTATTTTAAACTCTTTATAGTCGTTTCTAGGTGCGAGATGTTACAATATCTCCCCCTTGAGAACATTCTTCCTTAAATGAGCTTTATTTCACTAAGCTAAGGGTAGCAACATCAAGTTCAACACTCAACAAGAAAAACCAGATAACAACATGCATACTCATAATTTAGCTAGTACTAAGAAGAGGATTAGTACCTTGATCTGAATTTTCTCCGAATTCAAAGAGATGTGGATATTTCTTCTTCATATCCTCTTCAGCTTCCCAAGTAGCTTCTTCAACAAATTGGTTCCTCAAAAAGACTTTGATTGATGCGACCTCCTTTGTTCTCAACTTGCGAACTTGGCGATCTAAAATCTGGACCGGAATCTCCTCATAAGATAAATTATCCTTAATCTCAACATTTTCAGTTTGCACTATCAATGAAGGATCTCCCATGCACTTCTTCAACATAGAGATGTGAAATACCGGATGAACCTCCGCTAATTCCTGTGGTAGCTCCAACTCGTAAGCTACACTGCCAATCCTCTTAGCTATGCGATAAGGTCCAATATATCGAGGACTAAGCTTCTCCTTCTTACCAAACCTCATAACACCCTTCATGGGTGAAACTTTCAAATATACCTAATCATCTACTTCGAACTCTAACGCACTTCTCTTAACATTAGTGTAGGATTTCTGATGACTCTGTGCTGTTTTCAATCTCTCTTTGATTACTTTCACTTTCTCCATAGCTTGGTGAACTAAGTCTGGTCCTATTAATCCTGCTTCACCAACTTCAAACCATTCAATAGGAGATCTGCATCTTCTCCCATAAAGAGCTTCATATGAAGCCATTTGGATGCTAGAGTGAAAACTGTTATTGTAAGCAAACTCGATGAGAGGTATGTTATCATCCCAATTTCCCAGGAAATCAATCACACAACCACTCAACATATCTTCTAATGTTTGAATAGTGCGCTCTGCTTGCCCATTTGTCTGGGGATGGAATGCAGTACTCAAGTTAACCTTTGAACCCAAATCTTTCTGAAAAGATTTCCAGAACTGTGCAGTAAATTGTGCACCTCTATCTGATATAATTAAGACTGGGACTCCATGAAGTCTCACCACCTCCTGAATATATAACCTAGCATATTCTTCTGCCGAATGGGTAGTCTTTATCGGTAAAAAGTGGGTTGATTTTGTCATTCTGTCGACAATCACCTAAATAGAACCATGTTGTCTGCGAGACCTTGGAAATCTTGTGATGAAATCCATATTAATCATCTCCCACTTCCATTCTAGAAGTTCTATATTCTGCGCCAAACCACCGGGCCTTTGGTGCTCGACTTTCACTTGCTTGCAATTTAGACACTTAGCGACAAACTCTGCAATGCCCTTCTTCATGCCATTCCACCAATACACTTCTCTCAAATCGTGATACATCTTTGTAGAACCTGGATGAATGGAATATATGGAGCTATGAGCTTCCTCCATGATCCTCTCTTGGAGTTCATCCACCATTGGTACACACAATCTACCTTGGTATTTTAACACACCATCTCCCCCTTGTTCGGAAGCTAATACTCTCTGCTTTTGAACATTTTCCTTTAAGTCAAGCAAAATGGGGTCTTGGTCCTGCTTTTCCTTCACCTCTGACACTAGTGATTCAGCCCCATTCGTCACTACTATTCCTTCTTCAGTGGAATCCATGAGTCTGACTCCTAGGCGTGCAAGTCTGTGCACATCTTTGGCTAACTCCCTTTTCTCTTTGTTAACATGGGGGGGGGGTACTACCCATAGATAGCCTGCTTAAAGCATCAGCAACAACATTAGCCTTACCTGGGTGGTATAGAATACTCATGTCATAATCCTTGAGTAATTCCAACTACCTCATCTGCCTGAGATTGAGTTCTTTCTGAGTGAACACATATTGCAAGCTCTTGTGATCAGTGAATATATCGACATAAACACCATATAAATAGTGTCACCAAATCTTCAAGGCGAAAACTACAGCAGCTAACTCTAAGTCATGGGTTGGATAGTTCTTCTCATGAACCTTCAACTGTCTGGAGGCATAAGCTATCACCTTGCCATTCTGCTTTAGGACACAACCCAAGCCAACTCTAGATGCATCACAATACACCACAAAACCTTGAGTACCCGCTGGTAATGTCAAAACTAGGGAACTAGTCAACCTCTTCTTCAATTCCTGAAAGCTCTTCTCACAAGCTTCAGACCATTGGAATTTCTCTGTCTTCTGAGTCAACTTGGTCAAAGGAGACGAAATAGACAAGAACCCTTCTACAAACCTTCTATAATAGCCAACTAAACCCAAGAAACTCCTAATATCAGTTGGAGATGTGGGTCTAGGCCAATTCTGCACTGCCTCAATTTTCTGAGTATCAACTCTAATACCATCACCGGAAATAATATGGCCCAAGAATGCCACAGACTCAAGCCAAAACTCACACTTAGAGAACTTGGCATACAACTCCTTATCTTTCAAGGTCTAAAGAACTATTCTGAGATGACTAACAGGATCTTCTTAATTCCTTGAATAGATTAGTATGTCATCAATGAAGAGGATGACAAACATGTCTAAATAAGGTTTGAAGACTCTGTTAATAAGATCCATGAACGTTGATGGTGCATTGGTCAAACCAAAGGACATGACCAAGAATACATAATGACCATATCTAGTCCTGAATGCTGTCTTTGGAATGTCGCATTCCCTAACTTTCAACTGATGGTATCCTGATCTGAGGTCAATTTTCGAAAAACAGGTGGTACCCTGAAGTTGATCAAATAAATCATCTATCCTTGGAAGAGGATACTTATTCTTGATAGTAACCTTATTTAATTGACGGTAATCTATACACATCCTAAGGGAACCATCTTTCTTTCTCACAAACAAGACCGGAGTGCCCCAAGGTGAGACACTTGGTCGAATGAAACCCTTATCTAGGAGATCTTTCAACTGCTCTTTCAACTATTTAAACTCTGTTGGTGTCATTATGTATGGAGAAATAAAGATAGGACGAGTATCTGGAATGATGTCTATGCAGAAGTCTATATATCTCTCAAGAGGGACTCCGGGTAGATCATCAGGAAAAACTTCTGGAAACTCTCTTACTATAGGAACTAACTGAATGAGAGGTACCTCAACACTTGAGTCATTAACTCGGACTAAGTGATAGATACAACCCTTCGAAACCAACTTTCTCGCCTTAAGGTACGAAATAAAACGACCCTTAGGCACATCTGAACTACTACTCCACTCTATGATTGGCTCATTAGGAATCTGAAACTTGACAACTCGAGTTCTACAATCTATTGATGCATAACATGCATGAAGTCAATCCATACCTAGAATGACATCGAAATCTACCATGTCTAATTTAACTAAATCAGCCATGGTGTCTTTGTGATTGATGGAAACAGGACAATCACGATAGACTTTTTCTGCTAGAATAAACTCCTCAACAGGTGTGGAAACACAGGAGGGTTCACAAAATTTCTCAGGAAGAATCTCAAACTTATTTGCAACTTAAGGGGTCACAAAAGATAAACTTGCTCCTGGGTCTAACAAAGCATAAACATCAAAAGCAAAGACTTTAATCATACTAGTGACAACATCTGGAGAGTTCTCTTGCTCTTGGCGACTGGTAATTGCATAAAAGTGGTTTGCTCCTCCGCCAGTACCAAAAGTAGCTCCTCTAGGTGCAGCCATGTCTGATGGAGCAACTAATGAAGACATGGCAATATTGCTTGGATTTCCACTACCTTGCTTATTCTTAGGACACTCTTTCAAGAAGTGTCCCTCTTGTCCAAACTTGAAACAACCTGTCAAGCCATCACGACACTTACCTGGGTGGGTTCTCCCACACTTAGCACATGCAAGAGCCCAACTACCTCTTTGTGCCACACTACCCTGGGACTGCGCTGGTTTAGATCTGAAGTTCTGCGAATTCTGACCATAATATTCGCCTTTGTTTCGAGGTGCAGGTGCACTAGCAGATGATGGAGTAGTTTGCTTCTGCTGAAAGGACGAACGATTCACATTGCCTTTCTGCTTCCCAGACTCATTCGCTGTCTTCACTTTCTTACTTCTAAACTTTTCCCTGTCTCTCAACTTCTCTTTTTTCAACATGCTGCACATAAACCATCAACCTTGATATGTCCATGTCACCTATCAGCATTGCTGCCCTGCCCTCTTTGCTTGACTGACGACCCAAGCCAACAATAAACAAGCTCATTCTGCTCCTCATGTCCTTAACCATTTCAGGAGCATAGCGGGACAACTGGGTGAACTTCAACCCATACTCATGCACGCTCAAGGAATCCTAGTTCAGTGTAAGAAACTCTCGTACCTTAGCCTCCTTCAGTTCTCGGGGAAAGAAACGCCCCAAGAAGGCTTCCTCGAAGCAAGCTCAACTAGCAGGTGGTGCATTTTCAGGTTGACCCCCTTTCCACTGATCGACCCATGTTCTAGCAACATCCTTCAGTTGATATGCAACTAGTTTAACTCGCTAAGTATCTGCCACATGCATCACATAAAATACCTTCTTCAGCTCCTCAATAAAAATTTTCGGATCCTCAGTAGTGACTGAACCAGTGAAACTAGGAGGATTCATTCTCAAGAATTCACGAATCCTCGAAGTGTCAGCCTCATATTGTCTTGGTCCTCTTGGGTGCCTAACCTGGTTAGTCACAGCTTGGCTCAACATCCGGATAGCCTCACAGAATTCAGCATTAGTGACCTCACCCTGAGGTTGCATGTTTGGTGCTTTAGGTACCCTTTGCTATTGTGGTTCAACATTTCTCCTAGCTGGACGAACTCGTGCCGCTCTTCGTGGAGGCATGGTTATTTGTAACACGTACAAGCACGAATTAGAGGGAAACCTTTAGAGATAAACTCTAACACACGAGATGGATATGAAGGAAGTGAAGAATTTCCTAAATGTTGCAGCCTCCTAATTATAGATATGGCGCGCTTCACACCGATAACTAAGACTCTACAGACACGACTTCATAGACTCCCTAGGACTCTTGAACTCTATGCTCTGATACCAAGTTTGTCATGCCCCGAGCCTACACCCTGGACGTGGCCGGCACTCGAAGACCATTGCTGGCCCCCAAGAGAACCCTTGGCCTGGCTTACTTAACTCAGCGGAAGAACTTAACTTAACAAAATAAACTCAAGTAATAGTTTAAATGATACCATCTTAGCCAAAATGGCAACTTATGTCTCAAAACAAAGTATCTGCAAATACATAGATGAGAGACTCAATACTAACTGTCTGACTATCTATGAAGCCTCTATAATATTGAGATGGATGTTGGGACAGACCCCACAATATCCTAATAAAGAAAACTAGGAAAGTGAAATAAAAGAATCCTCCGGAATGCAAGGAGGCTCATCACTGACTTTGGAGTGCTTAACTGGATCAACGGCGCACTGGATGCTGATCCTGGTTACTTGCGTCTGCATCATAATAAGATGCAGGCCAACTGGCATCAGTACATTGAATGTACGAGAATGCGAGTTGGAATGCTAAACAACAACTTAAGCTTGAAAGGAGTACAAAGGAACACTTACCTTGGTTCTGTTTAACTCATAAATAACTGAACTCAATATAAAGCAACAAGACACATGCAATATATATAAAGCTTGTAAGACAGTGTAAATAACTTAGTTCGTTAAAGATAAAGCAATAACAAACTCAACTTTACTTAAATATAAAAGTAATATAACTTTAGTGGGAGATTCTCTAACCGACAACCACCACTATAAGCCTAAGTGGTGATACAAGGTCTTGCCCACGCTGCCAGAACTGTCCTATACTTTTCCGTCATATAGAACGCTTAACTTAGTGGATCCACTAATCTATGCTAAAAGCATCTTAAGGAGTCATCTAAAAAGTATGATCCTTTACTACCCATGATGGCTACATGATTTATGAAGACTTGAGTTAATATGAACTTGCATCCCCATATCGGTGCTCAATACTACTCCCAAAATATACTTTGCTCATATATTTGTAAAAACAAAACTCTTTCTTTGGTTTGAGATAATTACTCAAAACTTAGCTTAAAAGCTCTCTTGGAGTCGATGTTCCCTTTCTTGCTCAAATGTGAAAGCATTTATAAACTCTTTGGGAATACTTAGTCCCCTTATAGCTTTTTGAGAAATGAACTCAACTCTTTACTCTTTGCTTAACTTGAAACATGAGCCTAAAACGAAGTTTAAATGTTTATTAAAGACTCTTGAAAACTTTAAGAAACTTTACTTTGACTTGCTTCTTAACTTTTAGACTTGACTCTTAACTTCTTTGACTTTGATCTTAACATTCCTTGAATTGAATTATGGACTCAAGGTTCATGATCTCATGTTTATGGATGATTTCATGATGTTTGAATGTACCTTAGAGTGTTGGAATCAACTAGAAAACATAGGTACATCGCTTAGGAACAAGTACGAAAAAGTGGGGAACGAATGGGGAGAACTGGCGTCCCTGGCGCTCTGAGAGGCGTGGTGTGCCAACCCTCAAACTTCAGAGGATGGGCTGGTGCGCGCTGGCTGGCGCGGCGCCCCAAGAGGTGGACTTCAGAGGCCCTTTTGGGGCGCGCTAGCTGGCGCGACGCCCCACCCTTTTCCCAGGTGAACCCCGACTTTTCTCCTTCGTTTTTCATCTCTAAATCCTTCAATCTTCCCTAGTTCTTTCCCCAAACACTTATGATCAATTGTACCCTAAATACACAACCAATATAACTCGAAAACAGCCCGGAAACATGAATCAAATCAAACCCCAAGCATTCAACAATCAACCAACAAGAATTCAACAATGTTCTTCAAGAACTTCACTTTCTCAACATTCAAACAACTCCAAATTGCTGAATTGAAACAAGTTGGTGTGTGGGTGCACTAACCCATCACTAAAAGATCTCATATACCTTAATAGGGATCACCCCCAATGAATTTCACTCGCAAGCTTGGATGATCTTGACGAATTCGCTTTTTCTCCCTTTCTTTCTTCTTTTCTCTCTTCTCCAATCCCTAAGCGTATTTCTCAATTCTCCAAAATGACTAAGTCATGTTTTTACCCCAATAAATCCCTAAAATCAAATTAGGAAATTAATTAGAGAAAAGACTACTTTGCCCTTCCCTAAATCCGGATTGGGACTTTCCTCAATCCAACAACCCAACTTTCGAAAGGCATATCTCACTCATACGATGTCGAAATCATGCAATATAGGCGGCGTTGGAAATATCTCTCTAAGTGCTTTCCAACCATATTAGGATCTTCTCATAACTATTCTTGAGCTAGGAGTTATGGCCGTTTGAAAATGGCCAAAACTCACTTTCTTAACTTAGGCAAAATTTCCAGATTTCCTTATTCTTTCCAAAAATTAATATTTTCCTATTTTAAACTCATTATAGTCATTTCTAGGTGCGAGATGTTACAGTTCGACACACTAACTTGGATCGGTTGTCACATTTCGGCATAATTATGGGATCGGTTGCCACATTCTGGCATAAACATTGGATTGGGTACCATATTCCGGTATGCTAACTGTTTGGGTTTGGGTTCCATGAGAGGACCAATGACTTTCATAATTGTTTATCTTGAGAAATGTGAAGTTGTTCGTTGTTCGTAAATATTGATAATCTTGTATATGTTCGATATTTTGCATGTGATTATATTGTTGTATTGATTGATGCACTTAGTGGGATTGCCGCGTGATCCTACCAGTACACTGTGGTTATGTACTGATACTACACTTGCTCTTTCTTTGTTGAGTACAGGGCATCTTCAGGCGGCTATTGACAGACCTCGCTTAGAAGATCGGTGATCGTTGTTCAAATTCAAGGGTGAGCCAGTTCTACCACGCTGCCATGAGTTCTTCTTTCGTCTATGTCCACATTTCGGATTTAGACTTTTCTAGGTAGTTATTAGTTTATTAGTTGGGGTTGTAACTCTTCTGGTTAGACTTATGGATCTTGTTAGATGTTTTGGTACATTGACTTTCAGGTTCTAGATGTATTTTCCGCATTGTTTAGTTGTTAGATCTTTTGGAAGTTTATGGGAACTTCAATTTTTAGTTATTTAATTTGCTTTCGTAGCTTAAGTGCTTTAGTTTTTGGTTTAGTTGTTTGGTTTGGGTTGTATTAGTGGTTCTCCCACCGGAGGGTTAGTGTGGGTGCCAATCACGATGGTCTGGGTTGTGACAATTTAACTTTTTCCTAACTGCATCAAAATTGTTTCTGCTTCCATTTATTAAAAATAGTTTTAAGGATTTGCCAAATACTTAATTTTTTAAAAAAAAATGTTTTTTCCCAAAAAGACACTTTTTTGACATCCCAACGACAATGCCAAACAGGCTCTAACTCTAGTTTATTTTGTGGACAAGAGGAAATTTGAAGTTATAGTTTTATGACTAAATGGAGTAAATGAAATGTTCATGATTTAGAATTAAGATAAGACTTATAATTTTATAGTCAAATGGAGTAAATTTATTTTAACATCAATTACACTTAAGCTTACTTTGTACCATATTTCCTTCTTCCGCCAAGATCATCTCTTTCTCTTGTCAGAGTAATATTTTTTTTTTGTTTAGAAGAATGTGGAAGTTGAAGGTTGCTGAAGGAGGTAGTCCATGGCTCCGAACGTTAAACGGTCACATAGGGCGACATGTATGGGAGTTTGATCCGAATCTCGGGTCTCCGAAAGACCTGGAAGAGATTGAGAAGTTTCGCCTAGAGTTTTACAAAAATCGTTTTGAGACTAAACACAGCTCTGATCTTCTTATGCGTTATCAGGTGAAGTGATCATGCAAATTCCTACGACATGCTTTGTCGTTCATGTTCTTCTTATTAGTACTATTTACTAGTTTAGCGTACACACGCGTATCACATGTCAATCGAAAAAAATATTTATATGAAGGTTAAAACTATATAAATATATATGGTAATTGATGTTAAAATAAATTTTATATCTATTTAAATGATGTTAATAAGTAGTTTATTTCAAATATGTTTATTGTCTCACCTGATCTTCTTTTATAAATGATTTGTTGGATTTTGTTCTTTATCGTTGATTTGATTGTTTTATCATGTCTAAACAAAATCTTAATCGATTTTAATTCTTAATGATCAGGACAACCAACATTATTTGAAAGATGTAAAATCAAAATTTTAATTGATTTCAAAACCTTTAAAATTAGGAAATAGTTAAATTATAATTATCTCATATAAAATTATTTTTAAATGATAAAAAGTCAATCAACATCCATATTAGGATTTCATAGTTTTATAATAGTGTATATTTATTTATTTTTTACCAAAAATAAAATAAAATAGTGTATATTTGATAAAGATAACTAAAGAAATTGAATAGAATAAATTACAAGAACACTCAATTAATTGGAATTTTTTCAAAAAATATGTCGTGCTTTTTTTTATTCGGGTATCCTTTCTAACTCGTCGATATCTTTGTCTTTGTCGTCAAATAGAGTCAAATTTAATATTGTCCAAAAAATGGGTCAATCATAGTATTTTAATTAGATAGCATATATTTGAACTCATTTTAAAGTTAATTTAAGACGGTGTATAAATTTAAACTTATTTTAACCTTTTGAAATATTAAGCTTTAAAATTAAGATGGTGTATAAAATTTAAACTCATTTTAACTTTTTGAAATATTAAGAAAATAATTACTCCCTCCGTCCATTTTTTATTGTCATTTTGCTCGTAAGTCAATTTGACTAATTTTCAAAGTTAAATTAGATTACGTTAATTTGATATTATAAACAAAAAAATTAGATATTTAAAAACTATATAAAAAGATAGTCAAAATTCTTATAGTTTGACTTTAAAAAAATCATGACAATTAAAAGTGGACAAAGGGAAGTATATGATAATTTTTTGTCAATGCTTCTTTGCAGCTAAAACATTTGAGACCACCTATAACTGCACTTTTTTTTTATTACATAAGAGAAAGTTGGCTGAAGCAGACATATTTCCGTCAACGTGCCTCTTCAGTAAGAGTATTTTCAAAAAAAAGTTTTAAGAAATATTTTTTAATTATACTATAATTTAAATACTATACAATTCAAAAAAGAATTGGCTGAAGCATACATGTTTTACGTTGACATACTGCTTCAACAAGAATATTATCAAAAAAAGAGAACTTAAAAAATATTTTTTTGTTCTACTTTAATTTAATTAGTATACAATTCAAAAGAGAGTTGTCTCACGCAGACATGTTTCTATTGACGTGCCTACTTTAGCAAAAATATTTTTTAATTCTACCTAAATTTAATTAGTATACAATTTTTACGAAATTATGGGAATGAATGGTCTAATTTTTAAGATGAAATTTCAGCAATCTCTTTAAAAAATTAAATTGGGATGGAGATTATAACATGGGAATCGAACCTTCACCAACTAGGTTAGATTTCAGGTAACCAAACAATAAGCTAAGCTAATGAGTAATGAGATTCCCGCATTCGAACAATCAAGTCTATTGAACAATATTTTTTTGGGTTAACTATCTGGGGAAGGATGCTGCTGATTTGTAAGTTGTAAGTTGCTATATACATGTGTCAGCTCCAAAGCTTAATTATTGTAGTTAGGGAAGTCAAATGAGCGGGTCGAGTCCGTTGAAAATGAGTTAGGTGAAAATGAATAAAATATTCGACTCGACTCATTTAATATAGATAAAAATGGGTAAACCTAATGGATAATATGAGTATCTATATTACCAATATTATCCATTGTTTCTTATTACGTAGACAAACACGTGCTTTAGTTACAATTTTTTTTTTCTTTTTAGGTATGTTTGGTATTTTCGTTTTTGTTCAAAATATCTTTTTGGAAAGAGGAGAATACTAAAAACACCCTAACTAAACTTGGTGTGAATCATCAGTTTCATCTTCAATTATTGACAACCTAAAAAATACCATTTTACATGATTAGCTGAACTTAAGTACACCCTTGATTTTGCTACCCGAGTCAAATACACTCCTAAATTCTTGCC
The DNA here is from genome assembly GCF_900185275.1 of Solanum verrucosum. NCBI lineage: Eukaryota > Viridiplantae > Streptophyta > Magnoliopsida > Solanales > Solanaceae > Solanum > Solanum verrucosum. The sequence continues at coordinate 698,437 of NW_026020371.1, forward strand.
AAGTTTAGGAGTGATTTGAACATTTCGGATGGTGAGGTTTAAGAAAAGTTTTTAAAAATATAGGTCAGACTTCCTCTGGTATTTTGTGAGTATATTTATGGTTTTTATTGAAGATTCTAAGATTATTTTGTGTTGCATACCATAGAGGATGTGAAATTCTTTGGTGTTGTAAATTTAACAGATGTTCATGATATCAAATTAAACTCCATGGCGAAAATAAATATGCGCTGGCGGTATTATTTTGCTTGCCAGAATTAGAAGTAGTGATTGTAGTCTCTTAGCAACTCTTGATTATCTTGTTTAGTGTGTAATTTCCACATAAAAATATGTACATAATCTACTTGGTGACTTGGCAACAAGACACTCATAGCAGTTTGATCATAGTGAATGTCTCCATTCTGAATAGTTGTTATCACTTATGGATTCTTGTCTGTTTTATTTTCTGAATTTCAGTTTTCAAAGGAGAACCCCGTTGGTACAATTCTGCCCCGAGTTCAAGTTAAAGATATTGGAGATATAACAGAAGATAATGTAGCCACCACGTTGAGAAGAGCCATCAGTTTTTATTCTACTCTACAAGCTCATGATGGTCATTGGGCAGCAGATTGTGGAGGACCAATGTTTCTATTGCCTGGTTTGGTAATTTCTTTTCTTGCGTTGTCTTTATTAGATATGTGGTTGGTCAATCTCATTATACATACCAGCCAGATATATATAAGCACTTCACTTTCTTTATTCTTATATTGTTGGTATTATAGGTTATTGCTTTATCTGTTACTGGGGCACTGAATGCAGTGTTATCCGAAGAGCATAAGCGAGAGATATGTCGTTATCTCTACAATCATCAGGCATGTACAATTACATTTCATCTTACTCTTTTATATTAATTGAATAGTTCTCTATTCAAGACTTTCTTTACTGTTTATCCTAAACATTTATTATTAAATGACAGAACTGTGATGGTGGGTGGGGTTTGCATATTGAAAGCCATAGTACCATGTTTGGTTCAGTTCTGAGCTATGTTACTCTGAGGTTGCTTGGTGAAAAGGCTAATGGTGGAGAAGGGGCAATGGAGAAGGGCCGCAAATGGATTTTGGACCATGGTACTGCCACTGCAATAACCTCGTGGGGGAAAATGTGGCTCTCAGTTCAGTAACTTAAACTTTTACTTGCTTATTTATACATTTGTGGTCACATGCATTTTCAGTCTTGATTATTTTTAATTTTCTTTCTCTACTGATCATTCATTAGGTGCTTGGAGTATTTGATTGGTCTGGGAACAATCCACTTCCTCCAGAGATGTGGCTTCTTCCTTATATCCTTCCATTTCATCCAGGTTAGTCAGCAGTTTTGTCTATTCATTACTTGTCAATTTATAAATCTCAAATCCAGAGCATATCTTTTTTGTCTGGAGACAGATGAAATAGAAGGCTTGATTCACTTCCTACATTCTTCATGAAAATAAAGTAACAAATCTATATCAAGTGATTAGGTTGGCAAGCCTTACTGTCAAGAAAATAACCTCTTTGTTACCAAATGTAATTGAAGTTCAGTAAGAAGCTTATTTTCCGATAAGCTATTTGTTGGCTGTCTGTTCTCTTGTTTCCTGGAAATGCTAAGCTGTAAAACGATGTTGCTAGTCATAATGCAAATAACTGATTCATTTTCAGAAACATCTGCATCTTGTCTTCTGTAAGAAAAGAGAACACTTATTTTGTTCACTCTTGTAGGAAGGATGTGGTGCCATTGTCGTATGGTTTATCTGCCAATGTCCTACTTATATGGTAAACGGTTTGTTGGACCGATCACACCAACAGTCTTATCTTTGAGAAAGGAGCTCTTCACAGTCCCTTATCATAAAATAAACTGGAATAAAGCACGCAATGAATGTGCAAAGGTTAGTATGACTGCAATTCGAAGGCACATATTTTGTGTTGACAAGATTTAAAAATATCCTGCTATATCAGAATTATTATCTCATTTATCTATCTTACTCCTTCATTAACAATCTTCCATTCCCCCCCACTATAATCATATGGCATTCCATCTGTGTGGACGAACATCCCTAAATACTATGATTGTTTAGTGGCCAAACTTGTATTATAAATATCCTTTTGGAAGTGATCTGACTTTCATTAGAATAAGGTTTAAGCTTTATGGCAAAATGTCAATACATGCCATTATTAATCATGCATTTTTCTGTTACTGCACTAACTTCTGTAGGAGGAAAAATAATATTTATCCTATCTCAGCTTAAATAACTTACAAGTGATCTTGAGCATATTTATCTTCACTCCACTTTAGGATAACACAATTGTTTAATTTAGCTCATGCTGTTGAAATTTTTTCTTTTTTTTTATACATAGACTGTTCTGGATCTACATTTAATTAAGTTACCTCTTTTAGTGTTAAATCCTTGTTTCACTCTATATTTCCTTAGGAATTTTATGGTGATTGATTGACTTCATCCATGGTCCAATTCGCTAATTTTGTTTTGTTTCTAGTAGACTACTTTTCAGCGTCGAACCTTAAAAATGTATGATCAGATTACTCCTTTTAGCTGTTTCAACTTTGGCTCACGGAATTTATTTTGAGTAGATACCTACCTCCCCCAATTGGTCCAATTTCATCATATAACAGGGAAGTCAGCTCCTATTGCCCGAAGTTCATGATGTTAATTTGGTCCACATCAAAAGAAAACCTGTATAATAATAAGCAGCAGATGTAAAGCCATGTGGAATATTTTAACTTCTTTACTCTTCTTTTCCTTATAGTTTTAATCATGTTATGCAATGTTTCACAGGAAGACCTCTACTATCCTCACCCTCTACTACAGGACATCCTTTGGACATCTCTTGACAAGCTCATCGAACCTTTGTTTATGCATTGGCCTGGGAAAAAGTTGAGGGAAAAAGCTCTTAGCACAGTAATGGATCACATACATTATGAAGATGAAAATACTCGCTATATATGCTTAGGGCCCGTGAACAAGGTACTAAAAAATAACTTCTTTTTATCTGCTCTAGTTGGTGATTGAAGCAAAAGTTTATTCAATATAAGGATTATCACTTGATGCTACATGAACTGAGTATGTGTTATATTCCATAAATCTAGAACTTTTGGAGTTTGGCCAGCATTTGTACTTATCATAGTCGTGTTTTTTTCCTTACAACTGAGGGAAAATAATGTAGTTCAAAAAGACACTGCAATATTATGATCTTTAGTTTTAAGTTGCCCTTATCTTTTTATCTTTTAGTTGGAATAAAGTTTATACGATCTTTAATTATTTTTTTAAAGATAAGATAAGGCTCAGAAACAATATTTTTTTCTAATTAGAAAAAGCACCTTGAAAGGTCCTTTGTTGGTGTTGGAGGAAAAAAGAAGTCATACTATACATAAAAATGTCATAAAGGACACGTATGAAGGAGCCATCACTAGCATGAGAACTATAATAGGAGTAACAAAGGAGTTCTCTCCATTATTGTGGTTTACAGTAGGAATCGGCATTTAGCCTGTACTTGTTTATCCCTTGTGGTGGATGAGCTAACCAACGCAACACAAGATGAGATCCCATGGTGCATAAATGTGGTTGAAGAGTATGAATTAAAAACAAATACAGAAGTCAGATATCAATGAGCACTAATGGTCTGGTGGTAGAACGATTCCATGCCACGGTACAGACCTGTGTTCCATTCCTCGAGGGACTCCGTCGGTATTTTTTTAGAGGGACTCCCTTGGTACTTGTTCAATTTTTCCCCATGTTTTTCAAAAAATTCAATTCTTCAAAATTTAATCAACTTCTGGAGGCCATCAGAAAATCCCAACAGTGTCTGTTAGTTTTCCTCACTGAAGTGATAATTTCTAACAGAACTCTATTCATCGGTTTTTTTTAAATCAGAAATCGATGGTTTTTTCCCTCAGAAAAATGTGTATGTAGTTATTGAATCAAAATTGAATTGAAATGGATAAGTTTTACTGGGGGTGTTATGTGACAGAATGATGCCTACCAAAGTGAAACATAAGTTCTAATAGGACTGTAATAAGACCAACAATATTATATGGGAGCAAGTGTTGGGCTGCCAAAGTCCTACACATCCGCTAGATGAGTATCGCACATGCAGATACTAAGAAGAAATGCGGTTATACAAGATTATTAATGGCCACATTCACGAGAAGGTTCAAGTAGCACACATGGAGGATAAGTGGAGGTCGCTTAGGGTTATGTCTTGTGTCGACCTCTAGATGCATCTATCCGTTGTGATACCATGGTGAGCAGAGATGTTAAAAGTAGCCGAGGTAGACGTAAAATTATTTGGAAGTAAGTTGTCTTGATCCATACAGATTTAGTGAAGTTAGGGCACAATCGAGGAAAAGGACCTATATAGGAAATAACTAGTTGTTGAAAATATGTTTTTATCATGTTAGAACATTTAATTCACATATTGTGCTTTCAAAGAGTTGTTTCAGATTTATGCACATTAGAAAATATAAGGAATTTCTTGAACTTCCAATTTTATTTTATCAAGGACATGATCCTTGATAAGAAGATATGGAGGTTGAGGATTAGTGTAGAAGGTTAGTAGGTAGATGCACTGGTCTGTCTAGATTTCCTTATCAGTGTAATTAGTAAAATTCTCTCCTACTTTGTTATACTTCTTATTATTATCTGGTGTTACTTTTGCTTCGATTATTGTATTATTTGTTGGTGTAACTGGTATTCTTTCATGTATTCTCTTTTCTTTCTTGTTTTGTTATGATTTACTCGAGCCGTGTCTATCGGAAACAATATTTCTACCCTCATAAGGTAGGGTTAAAGTTGCGTACACTCCACCCCACCAGATCCCACAATGAGATGTCATGTAATTGTATAATATTCGCCTAAGATCAATTTAAATGGAGTAACATGGTCAGTGAAGATTCATAAACCGATCGCAACTTGTTTGGGACTAAGGCGTAGTTATTGTTGTTTTATAAGTAAGTTCCTGTCTAGTCTTATCTTCTTAGATAGAGATAGAGTTATAGTAATTTTAAGAGTTTTAACCTGTTCAGAACTAATTTTCCTATTAATAGGACTCTGAAGTTGCTTTTTGTTTTGGCTTGATGTATAACACTATGAATTGATTCCTCTACAACAACATACCTACTGTAGTCCTACAAAGTGGGGTTTGGAGATGGTAGAGTGTACACAGACCTTACCGCTACCTTAGAGGTAGAGATATTGTTTCCAATAGAACATTGGCTAAAGAAAATATAGTCTAAAACAGTCCCGAACAGGAAGCAATGAAAGTACAAGAAAAAATAGATAATAACAAAAACAGTAACAGAAACAACAGATAGTAACAAGCCAGAAACTACAACAAAACAACACAATAATCTAGGTACAAAGAACAACATATAGTAACAAAAATTGAAGGACAAGAAACTATAGGGGCAATACTACAACTATTAATATGAACGGACAATATTGATTTCTCTCTCTTTATTATTTTTCTTTCTCGTTCTCCTATTACTCTCTCCATTCTTATATTGTTCTCCCTTCTCCATTCTGGTGCTACATCATATATTCTTCCCTTCCCTTTTTTCGTAAACTGACCCCTCATGTGCAGGTCTTAAATATGCTTTGTTGCTGGGTTGAAGATTCTAGTTCAGAAGCTTTTAAGTTGCATCTTCCACGATTATATGATTATCTATGGATTGCTGAAGATGGAATGAAAATACAGGTCTGGATCTAATAACATCACTTCATAATATTCATGTCTTTAGCTTCTAATTATGTTGTTCTCCAAAAGTAGGACTGTTTAACTTTATAGATATCTGCATTGGCAGAATTTCTTCAATTCCCTTATAGTTGCAGTGATATTAATTGTTTTAACATTTTTTGCCTTATTTCTAGTCGTCTAAAGATGATGTGAATGCCAAATTTCAGGGATATAATGGAAGTCAATCATGGGATACTTCTTTTGCTATTCAAGCAATCATTTCAACTAACCTTGTTGAAGAATATGGTCCAACTTTGCGAAAAGCACATAAGTTCATGAAAAACTCACAGGTAAGGCCTTTGTTCTTTAGCATATATGTGGCACTTTTTCCTTATATATCTTCATTTTTATCTCCGGTGTTGGTGTTAATTGCTAGATTCTTTCTTTTGCATAAAGGTGTTAGATGATTGCCCAGGCAATCTTGATTTCTGGTATCGGCATATTTCAAAAGGGGCTTGGCCTTTCTCTACTGCAGATCATGGTTGGCCTATTTCAGATTGTACTGCAGAAGGACTAAAAGTAGGCATTTTTGTTAAACCTTCATGACTCGTTGAGACATTTTGATTTGTAGTAATCTAATCTCTCCGTGGCATGTCTATCAGGCATGTCTTCTACTCTCTAAACTACCTGTGGAAATAGTTGGTGAGCCATTGAAGGCAAACCGTTTGTATGATGCTGTAAATGTTATGCTGTCATTACAGGTAAAAACATTTTTTCTTGTAATCGGAAAATATGTTTTTTTTCTCACTAGATCAAACTTTTGATTAGGGGTTGGCATCTGTTGGCTTGGTTTGGTTTCCCAGAAGTCCCATTCAGCCTTTTGGATTTCTATTTGTCGATTTTGGTAACTGAAACCGAACCGTAGTAATTTCAGTTCAAAACAGTTTTTTCATGTTCTGTTAGGTCTTTCCGTTCTTAGCTTGACAAATTGGGATTTTTTCCAGACCAAAATATGGGTCTCAGAAATAATTTTTGATACTACATTGAGCCGAAGTTCATGAGGAGATGACAATGTTGCTCTTCTCTGACAGCTTAACAAACAAGAGCGGCCAGTAAAGCTCCACTGTCACATTTGCCACTTTCATGATTGTAGGGATTATCTTCCTATTACAATAACTTGTAAGCAGAAGAAATAATAGAACGTAAAAATGCATCAACAAAAAATCAGAGGAACAACAATATAGTTTGAAAGCTTACAGTGATGAGGATGTCTTCATCATTGAGAACTAAATAAGTGTTCATGCAAGCCTCATCTTCTGCACAATCCTACTATGCAAATATATCAGTTAGGGGTTCACTGTGACAATAAATTTTCTGCCAATATGAGATGAAAATGATTCATGATAGTTACAGTTACATCAATTGCATTTGGTTTTTCTAATTCTCTTGAAACCTCACATCCCTTTGAATCATTAATGACGTCTTTTCTATGATGTGATCTGCAGAATCCTGACGGTGGCATTGGGACATATGAACTGTCAAGGTCGTATCCATGGTTGGAGGTATTCAGTTTGGCAAATAACATTAGTTCCATGTCAAGGATTTTTTGATATCTATAATCTACTTAGTTTGTTTTAGTTGTTCATTCATGTAATCCATTTGCACCAACCTGACTTTTTATTTCTGTGCACTAATTTGCCTTTTTATAGCATTTGATGTTTCAGCAAAGTTATTATTATTTTTGCCATCCGGCCACTAGTTTTATGGCCTAAAGCAAATAGTTGCTTGTAATCTCTTCCTTTTATCAGCTATCACATTTCACAAGGACAACAGGATGGTAATCCTCAAAGTTTAGGGTATCTGATGTCAAAGTCCAACAGTTTCAGACTACTTGGTTGTATAAGTACTGGGAACTTTAATGTTTCATGCAGATATCCAGGGATGTGGGAAACTGCATTATCATGTCTCAACATAATGACAGATCTTAGCATAGGATGACTCTAGGAGTCTGAAGTGCGAACTTAGATCCCCAGATTCATTTAGATATATTAGTTGTTTTGCTAATATATGTAATTTCTGATGAAGAATATAAATAGGGCACGACTTGCATGTTTTCTGATTCTTTTGCTCAGATTAATCCTAATATGCAAGTCCTTTGTTAATGTTGCATTGTGTTTTCCTCCTTCAGATAATCAACCCTGCTGAGACTTTCGGTGATATTGTTATTGATTATCCGTAAGGCATCTACACCTGTATCTTGTTTCATCCACTAAACTACTTGAGGTGTGTGCTAAAAAGTCTAGATCTTAACATTAACCCCAATAATATTTGCAGTTACGTAGAGTGTACCTCAGCTATAATTCAAGCTTTGGCAGCATTTAAGAAATTATACCCTGGGTATCGGAAAGAAGATGTGGAGCGTTGTATTGAAAAAGGTGCCGCCTTCATTGAAAAGATACAAGAAGCAGATGGCTCCTGGTTAGTTCTTATTTAAGCCTGTTTCTTTTTTTTTTCCCCCCTCTTTGGCCAGTAAAACCATTAGTATTCACTTAATCTTGAGGTTTATGGTTAGGTATGGATGTTGGGGAGTTTGCTTTACGTATGGCACATGGTTCGGGGTGAAGGGCCTGCTGGATGCTGGGAGGAACTTCAACAATTCTTATAACATCCGTAAGGCCTGTGATTTTCTGTTATCAAAACAAGTAGTGTCTGGTGGATGGGGAGAGAGTTATCTGTCTTGTCAAAACAAGGTAAAAGTCATTCATACCTTGTACTCGATCTTTCAATGCATGGTGGAAAATGCATATGTCATGTAAATTTTAACATCTGTTCTCTACAATAAATGTGAGTCTTAAGTAAACATACTAGAAAGATAACATTCTTCAAATTTGCTTCTTGTTTTGTAATACCTTGTATTTCACTTTCTCCGGCTGGATAAAAACTCTTTGATTTAGAACTTGAAATATCATAGAAATCATTAATGTAATACATATATAATCAACTAATTTAGTAATCGTGTTAGATAGACGAATAGAAAAATGTTACAATCAAATTGATAACTATGTCGGGGCTATTTCATCTCAACTAATGTACATAACTCTAAATTAGTATTTGCAATTGCTGGAGTTATTTTTTCCTCTCAGTTCTGCGTTGTAACTTTCAATATTTTTTTTACTCTTATAGGTGTATACAAATCTTAAGGGTAACAAATCTCACAGTGTTTGTACTGCATGGGCTATGCTGGCTCTTATTGAAGCTGGACAGGTATAAATAATTTTCCACCGCAAATATAGCTCATTCTGAGGAGCTGTTGGTTAAAGCAGCTTGTCTTGTAAGAGTTTTGAGGACCAATAAGCCATTAAATAAATTATGATCTGATTTCTTCTGAACCAAAGCTAATTTCCATTAGTTTGAAAGATTAGTTTATTACTGGTAAGAATATCATGATAGTTGACCGTTCAACTATCATGAAGTCTATATTCTTAGCAGTAATAAACTTAACTATCATTGAAGTAATATAGACTACCGATTGATGAAAACTTCGAAGTGATGTTGAGGGAATGGTTAATTATTCCATTGGAAAAATTCTGTGATTGTTAGCAGTAACAAACTAATCTCTCTTTCTTTTTTTCATGGAGATATGAAAAGAAAATGTTAGTAACCTTAGAGGCTAAAATCCAGAAACCGCCTCTGCATGTTAACTGCAAGAAATTGTCTAATTATGAAATTTCATAAATGATAAATAAGACTGCAACCAAGTTATGGGTCTTCAGGCCGAAAAGTGATGCACTTCTCCGCTACTTTCTCGTTATCAACTTCTTGATGTGTGTACACTACTCTAATTAGCTGCATTACTTTGTGCTTTAGATAAAATCAATGAAGTCATTTGTTTCGTGATAACCACTAAAAAGTATTATATCTTGTTGTGCAGGGAGATAGGGATCCAACTCCATTACACCGTGCAGCAAAGGTATTGATAAATTCTCAGCTTGAAAATGGAGATTTTCCTCAGCAGGTAATTCTGCAGTCAGTCACTAAGATTTGTAACTTAAAAACATACATGTTTCTAAATCAACTTCAAAAGTGGTGAAGTATTGAGGAGGTTGGCCCATTTTGTATTTCATTTCAGCCTTTTAATTGTTCCTCCTCGAATAAACAATGGAAGTTGGAGATGTTTAACAAGTTTATCAGAAAGTTACAATGTACCTTTTTCATTGTTTTTGTGTGGGATATTCAAAGAAAAGGAACACTCAATATCTAGTGGGCGGAGCTAGAGTATAGGTTAGGCCAAACCGTGTATTTGTCTAAAGAAGACTCCGACTTTATCTTCTGAGAAGATATTTCACTCTTACTGAGATTGAGTTTTCCATATATATTTACTGATAATGTTGAATTTTGGATGCAGGAGATAAGCGGGGTGTTCAACAAGAATTGCATGATATCGTATTCTGCATATAGGAACATCTTCCCAATTTGGGCTCTAGGACAATATCAGTCTCAGCTACTTAAGCCTCAATGAGTGACAGTTATCAGTGAACTATATATATTTCACAGCTTATGCATTTCGTTCTGAAGCTGAATGAGTTTCTAGTTGAACAAGCAATGAATACTTGTTACTTATCAATCAATCTGTGAAATTGAACACTTTTTATTTATCACAAACATGCCTTGTGGAGTTGAACCCACAACAGTATACATATTATGTTCATTTCTCTATTTTAGTTTTAAATATTTATCTCTATAACATTATATTATTTACTTTGTAAGTTATACATGTTGGGATCTAAACAACAAGACATCATGTGAAAACTAATCATTGCAAATTTTTAAACAAAGGGAAAAACCTCAAATATACCATTGAACTTTGAAAAAAAGGCTCATTTATGCCATCAATTACAAGTTTGGCTTATCTATCTCATTTCCGTTTGAGAAAAGGCTCATCCATGCCATTATTTGTTTATGAAATGATATAGATGAACCAAACTTTTAACGGATGATAATACAGATGAGCCTTTTCTTTCTCAGAGTTCGATGACATGTTTAAACCTTTTTTCTTTTTAAAAAAATAATAATTTATTGCAATTTGGTTTGAACTCACTATGAGTTGTCTTTAGCTTGTTGGGATGGAAATATCAAGATGTCACATAAAAGTTAACAATTGCAAACTTTAAATGATGGTAAATTAAACAACAAAGAGAAGTATAATATTTTGACATGATTTTATCAATTGATCTACCTATAAAACTAATATATGGAAATTGTTTAAAAAGTTGATTCTTTCATTTTTATTTTTTTTTAAATAATCTCTATTATACACTCCACTAAACATTAAGCTTCGACATGCATGTTGACCCTTTTCCCTTTCTGTTTCATATGATTTAGAAGGAAAATATCTCTTGCTCGATGGAGTACGTCGTGATGGTTGCAATTTATAAAAATGTTTATGATAACTCAAGCAAAATATAAGAAATTCAATTTATTTATATAATACTAATCAAGACATGCTTAGAAGTCAGAGTATATTAATTTATCGAAGTAGTTGTACATATAGGTTAGGTACGTCTTATAGATGATAGAAAATCTAAAATTGATCATTTACTTTTGTTCAGGGGCGGCTCAAACCAGTTGGTGGCCTAAGGCCAAAATTAAACTAGAGGCCTTAAAAAAAATTTAAAAATTATATATGTTTTTATTTCAAATCTATTTTTCTAACTTTTTGAGATGCAAAGTTATTTATAATTTTTGTGTAGTCAATCTCTTCTAATAATTCTTTTTCAATCGATAATATAGCCAAACCACTTAATCTTTCTTGAGACATTGTTGATCTTAAATTAGATTTTATTATTTTTAATTTTGAAAAACTTCTTATGGCTGAAGCGATTGTTGCAGGAATTGTTAACATTATTCTATAAGCAATGCAAGCATTTGGAAAAGAATCAAGTATTTTTATTTGATTAAATATCTCAATTAGAGTATTGTCTTCTACTTGTATGATTTTTCTTAACACTTTTAATTCAGAAAATAAGTCTAAACCATCAATATCCCAGTGAGTATTATGTTTTAAGGAACATTCTAGATTAAGACAATATTTTTTTGAATTCTCATCATCTAATGATCTCAATTTTTTCCCACTAAATAGAAAACCAAAAATATTTTCATATACTTCAAATTGTTCAAATCTAAAACATAAACTATATTTTTTGAAAATTGAAATTATCAATAGAACAAGTAAATTCTTAAGTTTTGATTAAGAGAGATGTAAGATCAGAAAAGAAAAAGAGAGAAGAAATAGAAGAGAGGAAGAGAGAATGATAGAATATATAAAAATAAATTAGGTAAAAAAAAAAAAAGATAACTTGTACAATTAAAAAAGTAAACATTGAAAATGTAAAAAGTAATAGTCATATCAAATCATCTCATTAATTTCATTTGAATTTAAAGTCTTAGTTTTTTTTTTTAGTTTAATCCTACCTAAAAAACCAAAAAATGGGGCCCCCTAAATTTGGGGCCTAAGGCCAAAGTATTTTTTTCAAAGCTTATCAGCCGCCCCTGCTTTTGTTATACTTTAAGTAATTGTTTGGTTAGGAAAATATTACGGGAGAAAATATCTTAGTGAATAGAAAAAGTAAACATATCTAATAATATATATGCATTGTGAGCCGCTTCATTAAAGCGCTAATTAAAAAAAATTCAGTAAGAGAAAATGGTCCAAGTTTGGCCGCGTAATTCAAATAGTCATACTTCAACATTAGAACATCACTCTCTACTTTAAATACACTTTGCGTTTCACCATCTTTCCTTCTTACACCAAGTTGAGTAAACTAAGACATTTTTCTTTCTCCAGTTAGAATAATTTTGTTTTAGAAGAATGTGGAAGTTGAAGGTTGGTGAAGGAGGTAGTCCATGGCTTCGAACGTTAAACAGACACATAGGGAGGCAGGTGTGGGAGTTTGATCCAAATCTCGGGTCTCTGGAAGACCTGGCAGAGATAGAGAAGTTTCGCACAGAGTTTCACAACAATCGTTTTGAAACTAAACACAGCTCTGATCTTCTTATGCGTCATCAGGTGGAGTCATCACTCTTAAGTTTGCCGCATGCTCTTGTCCTTATGTTATTATTTCCTTCATTTTAATTATTTTTTACTTCATTTAAATATATTTATTTTTGACAATTTTCCATCTGACATATTAAATGATATTTTGATATACTATACATACAATACTCAGGGGCGGCTGATAAGCTTTGAAAAAAATACTTTGGCCTTAGGCCCCAAATTTAGGGGGCCCCATTTTTTGGTTTTTTAGGTAGGATTAAACTAAAATAAAATAAAATAGAACTAAGACTTTAAATTCAAACGAAATTAATGAGATGATTTGATATGACTATTACTTTTTACATTTTCAATGTTTACTTTTTTAATTGTACAAGTTATCTTTTTTTTTTTACCTAATTTATTTTTATATATTCTATCATTCTCTCTTCCTCTCTTCTATTTCTTCTCTCTTTTTCTTTTCTGATCTTACATCTCTCTTAATCAAAACTTAATAATTTACTTGTTCTATTGATAATTTTCAAAAAATATAGTTTATGTTTTAGATTTGAACAATTTGAAGTATATGAAAATATTTTTGGTTTTCTATTTAGTGGGAAAAAATTGAGATCATTAGATGATGAGAATTCAAAAAAATATTGTCTTAATCTAGAATGTTCCTTAAAACATAATACTCACTGGGATATTGATGGTTTAGACTTATTTTCTGAATTAAAAGTGTTAAGAAAAATCATACAAGTAGAAGACAATACTCTAATTGAGATACTTAATCAAATAAAAATACTTGATTCTTTTCCAAATGCTTGCATTGCTTATAGAATAATGTTAACAATTCCTGCAACAATCGCTTCAGCCATAAGAAGTTTTTCAAAATTAAAAATAATAAAATCTAATTTAAGATCAACAATGTCTCAAGAAAGATTAAGTGGTTTGGCTATATTATCGATTGAAAAAGAATTATTAGAAGAGATTGACTACACAAAAATTATAAATAACTTTGCATCTCAAAAAGTTAGAAAAATAGATTTGAAATAAAAACATATATAATTTTTAAATTTTTTTTAAGGCCTCTAGTTTAATTTTGGCATTAGGCCACCAACTGGTTTGAGCCGCCCCTGACAATACTAAAAATACTTGAAAAACGTCGGTCAAAACCAACAGACTATGATGTTGTTTTGGTCAAAATCAATGAAAAAGTGACTCGTCGCTTTTCTCGAAAAGCGACGGACAACGTCTTTTGGAATGACGGACTGCGTCGTTTTTGTTGTTATTTTTTTAATCTTTGAAATAAGCGACATACGACATTATTTTGTTTAAAAAAAAACGATAGACAAAATTAAAGGACATTGATCGTCGCTTTTCTACAATTTTTTTTAGCAATTTCTGCTGCCTATTTGCACATAAATTACAATTTCATATATATTCAATGCATAATGCATAATTTCAAATTTAATTTCAATTGTGGTGTATTTAAAATAAGTTAATCTGAACAATTATCAAAATAAGTGAAGAAAATCAAATAAAACATAAAAAAATTAAAACGTTAAAATTTAAAAGGACACTTTTAAAAAAAAGATACGTAATTTTTTTTAAAAAAGTAATTAAAAGTGAAAAGATAAGAAATTAATCAAAGAGAAAAAAAATAGAACGTTTAAAGTGAGGATGAAACTAAATTAAATATTTTACAAAGAAAAAATTAAAAGAATAAAAAAAATATATAAAAGTTTTAATGTTAATAATTATGTGTACTAACTAATTGTAAATAGACCAATTAAAAAAGAATATATTTTCAATTTTTTTGGTCTTCACTTGCTTTCAAGAGAGTATGCACACTCTCTCTGGCACATCAACTTTTGAGGTGTGTTTATTTTATTTTAAAATAGTTTAGGAGGTAATAGGATCCTCTTTAAGTTTAGGTGTGTCATTGCGATTTCGTTCATAGTTTAGGGGGTACTTATGCATTATCCCTACATTCAATTCAACCCATTCATAACAAACCAAACAATAAACATAATACACATAATATAATAACAAACTTCATTAAACATTCATAAACACTAAATCATAATTTAAAGACTTATAAAGTCTTTAAAATTAGTCACAAAAAACCATATAAGTTCACTAAAGGGATGCTAAAGGGTGGAGTCTATGTATTTGGCTTCTTCATCATTTTTGGTGTCCTCGCTAGCAAAGGACCCTCTCGAAGAACGAGACGTACTGTCACATTACCTTTTTCATTATTCCCCTTTTTTATTATTAATATTAATCAATGAACAATCCGACCCATCACTAATTTCCATTCCTCCCCAAAACATACAACATGGAAGTACAAGATTCTACAAGCTTTGACAAATTAAAGGTCTAGAAGTTCACTTGTGTCAATAACCCAAATAATCACTCTGGCACATGAGCTTTCCCCTTCTGAATGGTATCCAAATCGACTTTCAACATAAGACCTCAAATCCATGAAACAACTCTAAATTTGAAAACGACGACTCACCTAGACCAAATTTCCCATTTCGGAACTGATGAGATTCCATTTTGAGACTCGAAACTCCGTTTGACACCAAAAAACACTTTTGACCACTTTAAACTTTCCAAAACTCAAAACTTTCAAAAATCATAGCTTTTCAAAAATTTCACAAAATCAACTTCACAAACCGATCAGAAATGACTCGAGACGACTATCGGGAGGGGTAAATTAATAATTTTACAAAAATTCTAAAAATGACCTTCCTAATCATTACATTTTCACTTTAAATTCAAAATAAATCATAAACACTTTAAAATCAAAAGAAGTTACAAGTCTCATACAACAACAAAATTGTATTTCACATTTTTTTCAATATTAGTTATGAGAAGCGTGCATTGCACGTTTGTCTCCTACTGTTTTATAAAATTTGTACAAACATAATTTTATGTTGATGATTATTTATCGCATGATATATTTTTATAGATATGCCAAAGCTTGCATTGATTAATATGTATATGTATAAAACCTACATTTGCATCCAAAAGAAAAATAGAGATTCGAAATATAGTCTTCTAGACTAAGACATATTCTAGTAAATATATAGATGTTTTCTCTATACAAACACAACCATTTATGTTAATATTATAATTTTATTTTTACTTATTTGTTTGACAACTAAGAGATACTAAAATACGTATAATCAATTAAGATTATATAACACCAAATCTAATAATATGAATATTAGCTTTAAATTTAAGAATAAAAATATACAACATTATGGGGTATTATTTTCTATAAATATTATAATAACAAGAGTATATCATCATTTTTTTTTATCTTACTGTCTACTTTCATTTTCTTTTTCAGCTCTTACTACGTACAAATGTGGATACTTCCCACTTTGTGCCTATTTTCATTCAGATTCTTCAATTTCCAAGTTTATGGAAAATTACCCCTAAATCATTTTTAAACTAAAACTCTTAGTATTTTAATTTTTAATATAAAATTAAAAGGTTCCAATACAAAGGGAAATGGCATAAGAAGAAAATTATGTTGACACAAGAGTTCACGTAGCTTCAGATCAAAATTATTGAAGAATTCACGGTCCTTATTTTCTTTCTTATTTTTATTTCACCCCATGATAAGCTTCAACTAAAATTACAAAATGATCTTGTATTGTTAATGCCTTGGTATGTGACATCATTACATTATACTTATTTCTATAAAATTCAGACTATGAAGAATTTGGACTTGAAATTTAAAATATGAGATGGTGAATGCATATGATGTGTCTGTTTGTACATAGTATTTTCAAAATTTAAGAAAAGAATCCTTTTACTTTTTTTGTTATGAAGTTATAACTAAGAATTTTTGAAGATTTCGAATGACATGTGTAATTAAAGAACAAAAAGAGTCTAATGATGTAACGGAAGAAAAAAAAAGAAGAGTGTTAATAATTTAGTGACTTAACTTTTCTTTTCAATACCATAAATGTATTAAAAAGAAATGGGAAAAGGGTCAAATATGCCCCTAAACTATTCGAAAAGGTCTAGATATACATCCGTTTAAAGTTTGGCTCACTCATGCCCTCGCCGTCCAACTTTTCGTCTAGATATGCCCTTATGAGCGTTAAATGCCAAATGGAATTGCCACGTCATTTTTACACTACCACGTGACATTTATATTAAAGGGAAAATGGTCAAATATACCCCTAAACTATTTGAAAAGTCTAGATATACCCCCTTTTAAATAAACTACCCGACCCGTTTTCAACAAAAAAATTTCGGAAAAATCCCGAAAATGAGTAATTGACTAATAAAAAATAGGAAAAATATGAAAAAATATATATAAAACTAACGCCAAAAATTCACAAATAAATATAGTAACCTTAAATTCAACAATTTCAACAATTTTTTAAAATTTTTATTTTTTTCGATAAATCCCTAAAATGAGTAATTGATTAATAAAAATATGAAAAATATAACCTAAAAATTCAGCATAAAGTCATTTTCATATTTTTTTTATTAATCAATTACTCATTTTCATGATTTATCGAAAAAAATAAAAATTTTAAAAAATTGTTGAAATTGTTGAATTTAAGGTTACTATATTTATTTCTGAATTTTTGGCGTTAATTTTATATATATTTTTTTCATATTTTACTATTTTTTATTAGTCAATTACTCATTTTCGGGATTTATCGAAAAAAAATTAAAAAAACTATTGAAAACTGATCGGGTAGTTTTAAAAGGGGGTTATATCTATACCTTTTCGAATAATTTAGGGGTCTATTTGACCCTTTTCCCTTTAATATATATAAATGCCATGTGGTAATGTAAAAATGACGTGGCAATTCCATTTGACATTTAACGCACATAAGGGCATATCTAGATGAAAAGTTAGACGGCGAGGGCATGAGTGAGCCAAACTTTAAACGGGGGATATATCTAGACCTTTTCGAATAGTTTAGGGGCATATTTGACCCTTTTCCCAAAAGAAATTAAATAGAGGAAAATGTCACTTAACTTTTATAGAGCCCTTTTGTAATCTAACTTTCAACTATAAGGCTATCGTATTACACGTGCAATACACTAATTTTTAACTAACGTCCCCTCAGAATTTGACTCGTCGTTTATTGTATGACATGACCATTTATGATGAGAAACAACATCATCTTTATTCTTACCCCATTCATGAATCCTCAAATGAAGTTCAACTGCAACAATCAATAAATGAACACCTTGAATTGATGTCAAAATGAACACCTTTTATATATACATAGAGAGATGGAAATACATACAAATTTAGCATCATATATATTGCTTATTTCTAAGTTATAGAATGAATAATGTTGGGATAAGACATAAGTACTCCTCTAGACTAGGGCCGAAATCTCAAAGACACATCTAAACTTAACCAAGGTCCTATTACCCCCTAAAATTTATTTTTTTCGTATTTTGTGCACCTTTTGTGCTGACGTTGCTCCTTCAACCACCCAAGTTAGTTGTGTTTGTATACACTCGCCCGCCACGTGTGTAAATATTTTTTTAAAAAAAATTTAAAAAAATTTCTTAATCTTTTTTTTAAAAAAATTATTCTCATTTTCTTTATCCTGTATTTAAACTAAGTTAATACACATTTTTTACCTTGTATCAAAACTTTTTTTTTAACCTACATTCATTGTTTTTTATTTTATTTTTCTATTGATTTTATTTTCTTTGTCTTTCGTTTTGATTTGATTTGAAATTTAATTTCAAATGTATTGTATTTAAAATAAGTTAATTTTGAATGGATATCAAAATAAGTGATGAAAATCAAATTAAATATAAAAAAATCACAACGTTAAAATTAAAGGACACTTTTAAATTATTTCTTAAAAAAAATAATACACACAATTTTTAAAAATAATTTAAAGTGAAAATATAATAAATTAATTTTAAAAAAGTTTAAAGTGAAAAGAAATTAAAATAAATATTTTACAAAGAAAGAAATAAAAATAACTAAATATATATAAGTTTTAATATCAATAAATATGTGTTATAACTAATTATAAAATTACCAATAAAAAAATGACATGTCCAATTATGCACTTATCACTTGCCTTCAAGAGAGTGTGCACACACTCTATGTCATGTCAGCGTTTGTGGTATATTTATTCCATTTTAAATTAGTTTAGGTGAGTAAGTGGATCTTAGTTAAGTTTAGGTGTGTCTCTGCGATTTCGGTCATAGTCTAAGGAGGTACTTGTGTCTTATCCCAATAATTATGTCAAATACTCTGTGTAGATAAAGTTATACCTTTCAATATTATGAATTACCAAATATAAGGAAATAATATTAATAATAAAATACCACACACGTACAAAAAAATAAGCCATTACAATTATATTGATGTAGAATAAACACAAACTCACTTTCTTGAAGCTTGTTATAAGATTATAGGAATTCACTCTCATGTTTGATCTCAGTTATACATCCTTGACTAAAATTTCATTGTTGCAACGGTAAATAGTGTCCAAAAAGTTGAACATTCAAATACTGTTTAAATAACTATCAAAGGAAAATCAACTAAAAAAAATAAAATAATATTTTCTAATATAATTGAGGATCTAATAATTCGAAAAATGAAAAACACATGAACCATAGAAAATGTGGATAGGTATGAAATATATATAGCAAGAGGAGGCATTTTGACTTAATAGACAAATAAATAAAGAAAAGATCTATTGAATAGATAAGATGAATATGAACATTTCAAATTTTATTTTTCCAACCTTCGAGATTCTCAGTAAACGTAATTAATTCGTTAATATGTGGTCACTTCCCATTTAATTGATTATTGTCATTTATTTGATGGTAAATTTATTATTTGGTACAAAATATTATAGAATCGGTATTTAGGTTAGGGGAGTAACGTTGATTAATTTAATGTACAATTTTGTACTTATTTTATTTTAAACTTATGTTTTCCTACTTTTAATATTAGTAAAGTAATCTCATTATTATTACTATTATTATTATATGAGCAAATTTTGACTTAACACCTTCCCACTTTTAGCATTTAGCAAATTATGATATGATTACTATTTAGCATTTTATTATTATAACATTTTATTTAGTGTTAGGGGTAAATGGTAATCCAACTTTGTAGTTTGGAGCATCCCACTTTTAATATAATTCCATACGTCAATAATTAAAAACTCTTATAAAGTTAAATAAATATTATATTTTAATGTAATACCAACTTAACCTTCAATTTATCTTACTATTTGTTTCCCTTAAAATAAGGTTGAAATTATAACATTATAATATTTGATCTATCCTATGCACAACTTTAAAGTAATGAACCAAACCTTGCATGTATAATTTATAAAAAAAATCACAAAAATGTTGAATCAAATGAATTTGGTTCATGTAAATATAAGGTAATCAAACTTAGTCATTGTAGGACAATGTAGAAGTCATACTTGATATTTCTAACTTTATGAATTCTTCTTCCTCCAAATTCTTTTAGGTATTTCTAATTAAATAAAGTGAAGATGTCAAACTTGCTATACACTTTATTGTTACTCTCATATCATAAATTAATTTAGTTGGTTTATAAAAAAAAATCAACACCAGCTTTAAGAATTAAATGCAAAGAATATCGTTATTAATTTTAAAAGCAAAACAATCATTTAGATGAATAAAATAAAATAGTTCAGAGTATTAGACAATTTTTTTTTAAATGGTTCAATTAGTATGCATTAAGTAAAAAAGGTTTATTTTAATTCACCAAATAATTTCATAGCATTAAAAGAGATTATTTAGTTGTTTGTACCTAGAACTTCATCCTAAATTTTTCTGTTTTTATCTCTTTTATCTTCATCTGAATTCATGAATATAGACACCTCAACTATTGATTAGTTTAAGCAAAAGCAAAATAAAATTAAAAAACAAAATCATCTCTTGTGTCCATTTGTATTTCCAAAACATTATAGTTGTGAACATAATAAGTACAATTATTAGTAATTAGTTGAGAATATCAAAATTACTCCAAGCCAAATAGCACCGGATACACTGCAAGACAATACGTATAGTGATTTTATATTTCTACACAAAATAGTAACAAGAAATCCAGAAAGAGAAACAATCATAAATAAAGAAATAGAATTGAAACAATCCTTTGTAATTTGATAAAAATCTTACAAACAAACAATAGAAGATGGAAAAAGAAGAAATTTTTACCATAGGGGTAGGTAGAAATGCTATTGGAAGAATTCAAGATGACAAATTTGTATTTGGTAGTGGTATATATTGATTTAGCTACAACTTTTCATATTCTTTAATGTAAGATTTAAAGGGGAAAAACCTTGATTTATGTACTTATATAGAATTCTAGAAATCCTAATTGACTCTTGTTCTTCCACATTCTCTTTCTAATAAATAACTTACAATTCAAAAAATAATTAAAATAATATTATTTAATTAATTAGATGTTTAATTTAGTCTAGGGGTAAAATGATAATCGAACATTTCATCTTTGGAGCATCCCACTTTTAGTAAGATTTGATAATGTGACTTGTCATGGAAGTTTTCATTTCTCTATTTTTCATTCGAAGAATGAAATTTATCTTACTCAAATATTATATGTCAAAACAATTACTCGACGTGTTTTTATAATTTTTTTGATAACACTCATATTAGAGCAAAACATAATCAAATTATATGTAGACAAAACATGTGATTTATGTTAAAGAATGACAAAAGTCCCACATCTGTGGTTAATGAGATGGGTGAACTCCTTATAAGGCTTGGGCAATCCTCCTCCCTTTGAGCTAGCTTTTGGGGTGTGAGTTAGGCCTAAGACCTAATTTAACAAAAGTCCCACATCTGTGGTTAATGAGATGGGTGAACTCCTTATAAGGCTTGGGCAATCCTCCTCCTTTTGAGCTAGCTTTTGGGGTGTGAGTTAGGTCTAAGACCTAATTTAACATGGTATCAGAGCAGGGCCCGTCTCACCCGATGTTGGGCCCCCAAAATCAAAATTGCCCACGCACCAGATGCTAAGCACTGGGCGTGAGGTGGGGTGTTAAAGAATGACAAAAGTCCCACATCTGTGGTTAATGAGATGGGTGAACTCCTTATAAGGCTTGGGCAATCCTCCTCCCTTTGAGCTAGCTTTTGGGGTGTGAGTTAGGTCTAAGACCTAATTTAACAATTTATTCCAAAACTAATATATACACATATAATACTCTCTTTTTTATAACATTCTCAAAAATGCAGAAATCACATTAAAGGCAAAACTCCGACATAATGTCATCTAATTTAAACAACTCAGAATTACTTGAAGAATCCAAAATAGTCCACCAATAAGAACATCTTCTTTCAACATAAAATTATCTATTTTATAGTGAATAAGTTAAAGAATTAAGGATATTTTTCTTGGTCTCAATTCTCTGTCATTAAATACACCAACCTTTAATTATAAAGAGTTTTGGATCCGGCTTCCCTCCATTACCCCTTTCCTTCATTTCGTCAAGTGTACCACTAGATAAGAGACACATGTCTTATTTAAAGTTTAAATGTCAAGATTATATTATATTAACAAATATCATAACCATAGTTAAGTCAACTAATTTTAAAAAATTACTCTCTAAATTTGGTAAAAATTACAATATATTTCATACAAAATTTAATATTTATGAATAGCATTAATTTCATCTTATATTTTTATATTTAAATATTAAAATTGTAGAACATGAAACATTTATATTTAATGTGATAAATAGTAATCTTCAAAAATATTTGTATTTAAAACAATATTTTCTTTTATTTCACAAAAATAAGAATATAAACGAATATTTAAAAAAAACGTATATTTTCCCCTTCAAACGTACAATAACCACATTTTCTCCTTGGAATGATTTTGATATCGTTTATTCTAAAAGCCTTTTGTCTTTTTATTTTTTATTTTTGTTTCGTGTTCTTTTATTTTATGGTTTTTTTTTCAATATTGATAATTCTTCACTTTTTTTTCTTCGTTGCTCAACGTAGTATAATATTTCAAGAATAAAGTTTACTAGTACAGAAAATTATTTAGTTGATTCTCACATTAAATATAATAAACTTTAATATTTAAATATAAAATATAAGATGAAATTAATGATATTAATAAATATAAAATTTTGTAGGGAATATGCTTGTAATTTTTTATCAAATTTAGAGAGTAATTTTCTGAAATTAGTTGACTTAACTATGTTTATGATATTTGTTAATATAATATAATCTTAACCTTTAAACTTTAAATAAGACACATGTCTCTTATCTAGGGGTGCACTTGACGAAATGGAGGGAAAGGGTAATGGAGGGGAGCCTGATCCAAGAGTTTTGGGCTAACTATAGCCCAAATATAGAATACATCGTTATTTTATCTTAATAAACAAAAAACATCCTTATACTATTTAAAAAATTGCAAGATCCATCCTTCTATTAATTAATTGCACTAAGAAACTAACGACACCAACCAACCAACCAAAAAAGAAATGTGCCAGATGTGTGACTTTTCCCACCCGAGTCCTGATTGTCTTCCACCTCCAGGATCCAGCAAGCAAGAGGCTTCAAAAACTTAGCTTTTTAGTTCTAAAATAGCCTAAAGTGTTTTTGACGAAATTTTCAATCAGATGCTGTCATTTAAAAATTTCCTTTGATTTATGTTTTCGTCATTTTTGTCATTATTCTGAAAGACATTATAGTTTCCTAAGAACACTTAGAAATAACTACTAAGATTTAAATATTATATTGACTCTAATTTCTGATTCACCTCTCTAAATATATAATTTCCTATTTAAAGTTAAGAGAAAGTTGACTTTCTGGGAGTGGTGCGTAAACCTGGACTAACAACACTTATCATTCTATGGTATTGGGGTGAATTTGATATTCTTTGTTGTTCTGATTAAAAGAAACTGTAAGATTTGAAGCCTTATTTAAGGGTAAAGCTACGTGCTTGGCATATTTGTTTTTGTGCCGTGAGATTTTTAACAGAGATGGATGGAAGGAGGTTCTAAAAAGTACAAGGATGTTTTTTGTTCACTGAAATAATATACCTTATATTTAGGCCATAGTTTAGGGATGAATTTAGCCCAAGTACAAAAATATTTTTTCTTATCTATAATTGTAAAAAATGTGAGCTAATGAGCTCATCAGTTCATTGATGAATCTGGACAGAAAACTGAATGTAGAAGAAAGGAGATAATTTTATTGATGTTTAACTGCAACAACATACAAATTGTGACTCTCAACTTGTGCTCTATAGCTAGGAATTGAGATAACAAACTAACTAATTATTGACAACTCATAGTTGAGCAACAGACTCATCAACTAACTAATCCGTTAACATGTAAACAGTGTTAACTAACTAATGAACAGTGTTAACTAGTTAACTAACTAATGAACTAATTTGTATTTGAACACACCCCTTAAGCTAAAGGGTGCATGACATTAAGCACACCAAGCTTGATGAGAAGATGCAAATGTTGAGATTGAGTTAATCCTTTGGTCAATAGGTCTGCAACTTGATGTTGAGTAGGAGCATGTACAGTGTCTATCACCCCTGCTTTGATCTTGTCTCTGATAAAATGGCAGTCAATTTCAATATGCTTAGTCCTTTCATGGAAAACTGGATTAGCGACAAGTTGAATGACTGACTTACTGTCACTAAAAAGAGTCACATGCACCTGAATAGGAACTCATGACACAGTAAATAACCCCAACAACCAGGTGATCTCAGATACAACTAAAGCCATGCTCCTGTATTCGGCCTCAACTGAGCTCCTAGAGATAGTATGTTGTTTCTTAGATTTCCAGGACACCAAGGAATCACCAAACTTCACCACATAACCTGTAGTAGACCTTCGAGTATTTGGACAACTTGCCCAATCAGAGTCACACCAACAAGTTAACATAGTGGCAGGTTTAGCTTGCAACCAAACACCTTGGCCTACTGTGCCCTTCAAGTATCTTACTACTTTTGTAGCTGCTTCCCAATGTGACCTTTTAGGAGACTGCATGAACTGACTGAGAGTTTGTACTGCATAACTAATGTTAGGTCTAGTGATATTAGCATAAAGAAGCTTACTAACTAATCTCTGATAAGCTGTAATGTCATAAATGATCTCATATCCAGTAACCCCATTCACCAAATCATAGTCCACTGAGGTGAGTCTTAGGTTTGATTCAAGAGGATTGAGAGTAGGTTTAGCACCAGTGAGCCTTGCATCAACAATAAGTTCTAAAACATACTTCCTTTGATTTAAAACAAATCCCTTAGAGGATCTTAACACTTCAATTCCCAAAAAATATCTGAGCTCCCCTAGATTTTTTAACTTGAATTGTTGATGTAGATTCTCCTTAGCTTCTGTGATCAGCTAAGCATTGTTGCCTGTGATTAATAAATCATCAACATAAACTAGGACAATGACAAGTCCTTCATTTTTCTTGAGAGTAAAAAGAGAATAATTATGTGCACTCTGATTGAAACCAGCAGACAACAAGGCAGTAGTAAGTTTTAAGTTCCATTGTCTAGAGGCTTGTTTAAGCCCATATAATGACTTACGTAACTTGAAAACTTTTGTCTCCTCTGGCTTTCTGAAACCTTCAGGCATCTCCATATATACCTCATCATCTATATCACCTTGGAGAAATGCATTGTAGACATCCATTTGATAGAGATTCCAACCCTTAGACACTGCTAGAGCAATCACACATCTAACTGTTACCATCTTTGCAACTGGGAAAAAGTATCATGATAGTCCAATCTTTCTTGCTGACTATATCCTTTAGCAACCAGCCTGGCCTTAAACCTTTCCATCTCACCATTTGCTCTATATTTTACCTTATACACCCATTTAGATCCCACTGTATGCATCCCTGGTGGTAAATCAACTACCATCCAAGTTTTGTTATCTTCAAGAGTCTGTATCTCTTGCTTTGTGGCATGTATCCATCTATCATCTTTGACTGCTTTTCTGAAGTGTTTGGGCTCCACAGAATCAGACACTTTACTTAGATTGCCTCTATAAGATGGTGTTAAGCTGTCATAACATAGAGAATTAATCAAAGGATGCCTAGTACTACTTTGCTTCTTGCCAACAGTAGGATAATCTTTCATCCAAGTAGGCTCTTTAGTGCTTCTTCTGGTCCTTCTCATGGGAGGATCTGTAGGCATAATAGGATTCTGATAAGAAACAACTTGTAATGGAGAATTCTCACAAGTGAATTCTTCTGAAATTTCACTATCATGTTGAACATCCTCACTATCCAACACAACGCTGTCTTCAATATGAGGATCCCTAGCAGTATCAGTGTGAGTAACTCCATCATTTAGATTGAAACAATTATCCAACTCTAAAGGAGAGTCAGAAACAGTGAATGGTGGCTGTGTCTGTGGCATCACTTGTGCAAAAGGGAAAACATCTTTCTGAAAAATCACATCTCTATGTACAGAGATTTTATTGTATTTAATGTCCAGCAATATATATCCCTTTTGAAGCTCTGAATATCCTATGAGAATAGCAGGGACAACCCTTTCTGCAAACTTATCACCTTTTGCCAATACTAAGGCATGACAAAGACATCCCAATGTCCTTAAATGAGAGACAAAAGGTTGTTTGGCATAAAACATTTCATAAGGACTTTTGTTCTCAATGGCAGATGAAGGTAACTTGTTCATTAAGTAGACAGCAGCCTTAATACAGTAGCCCCAAAATCTAATAGGCAAATGTGATTGCAATCTGATAGCTCTAGCAATGTTGAGAATGTGTCTGTGTTTCCTCTTTACCACACCATTTTGTTGAGGTGTATGAGGACAACTACTTTGGTGTAGAATGCCTAGCTCCTGAAATAACTTTGTGCTCTGAGAGTTAAAGAACTCAGTACCATTATCAGACCTCACAACTTTAACATGAGAATTAAATTGAGTCTTGACCATTAATAGGAAAGTTTTGATGGCAACAATGGTTTCAAATTTCAATTGCAGCAGGTAGGTCCATACAAACCTATTATAGTCATATACAATTGTTAGAAAATAGTGTTCTTATCCATAGTAGGGGTCTTATAGGGACCCCAAACATCCATATGAACAACATCAAAACTTACAGATGCTCTAGAGCTGCTGATAGGGAATGCAAGTCTAGTTTGCTTAGCTAATGGACAAATTGAACATTTAGAAGGACTTCACTGTCTTTATTGTTATGAACTAACTTTAAAATCTTCAGGACTTGAACAGAAGGATCTCCAAGCCTCCTATGCCACAGATCAACATCTTTGACTATTGCTCTTGTAGTAGTCACTTTCTTCTGACATGTAACTTCTTGCTTGTGTGGTGGTGGAATTTTACCTTTGAACATGTATAAACCTCCATCTTCTTTACCAATACCCTTCACCTTGCCACTGAAGAGGTCCTGAAATACACAAAAATCAGAATAGAATGATACAAAACAAGACAATTCCCTTGTGATTTTTGAAACTGATAATAGGCTGAATTTGAAGTTTGGAACATGTAGAACATTCTTCACTGTCTTGTTATCAAACACAGATGCCTCACCAATGTGACTAATGTCTAACTTGTCTCCTGTAGGCAAGTGTACCTGGTTCTTCTGTGATTTAGCTAACACCTGACTTTTTGTGAGTGAATGATTGTCTGCTATAATGTGATGAGTTGCACCAGAGTCTATGATCCAATCCTGAGTGAAATTATTTGACATTAAACAAGTAGTTATACCTACCATGTTGATCTGCTTAGAGTTTTGTCCTTCTTTGTTTAACATGTTTAGTATCTGCTTGTATTCATGATCTGTGAATGCATGACCTTTTGCAAAGAAAGCCCTGCTCTCATCTTGATTAATGAAAGTTCCTTGAGAGTAATCACAATGGCTATCAGATGCATTGTTTGTTGAGTTCTGTCCTCCATAGTCATTAGAGTTTCCTGCATTTCTCAAATTCACATTGTTAGTAGAGGACTGTCTACCATAACTACCTCCATTGGTAGAGTTTGATGCACTGCGTGTGTTGCCATTTCCATAGCCTGATCCAGACTTTCTCCTTTGCTTCCAATCCTCTGGGTAACCAATCAACTTGTAGCAATTCTTCTTAGTGTGACCAGTGAAATGACAAAAGTCACATCTCTTCCCTTTGTAATACTCTTTTCCTTGATTTTTGTTCACATTAAGTGCTATTGATTCTGGTTTCTCTACTACATTAATAACAACTGATGAATGCTGAATTTCATCTTCAATAACCATAGCATAAGCCTGATTAATGGAAGGTGTAGTTTACTTCAACAAGATCTATCTCCTAACTTGATCATAAGAGTCATTTAAACCACTTAAAAACTGAATTAACCTCTGTTGCTACAGATGATCAACATAATCTTTCGATTGAGGACATGTACAACAAGGATTTGGTATCACAACATCATATTCACTCCATAATGTTTTCAATTTAGTGAAATAATGTGATACAAAATCTGTACCTTGTGTGAGTGTGGTGAGTTTCCTATGCAGCCGATAGATTCTCATTCTGTTCACTTTGTCAAATCGCTCTTTCAAATCTGCCCAAACTGAAAATGCAGTAGTTGCATACACGATTTCACTGAGTAGATCATCATTAACAGTGTTCATAAGCCAGGACAATACAATCGCATTACATGTTTCCCATTGTTCATGAAGCTCATCAGTGTACAATCCTCTAGTACAAGCTCCAGTCACAAAACCAAACTTTCTCTTCCCTAGAAGTGCAATCCTTATCGACCTGCTCCAGATCCCATAGTTCTCTGATCCAGTCAATTTTATGGGAATTAATACAGCTCCTGAAGCGTCTGATGGTCCGATGTAAAGAGGATCACTTTGATCGATTTTAAGCACCATTGATGAATGCTCAAAAGAAAAAATTATTGAAGGAGAAGACTCTGCTCTCGTCTAAGACTTTGCTCATGCACAACCATCATCGATTCCTCAGTGCTCTGATACCATGTGAAAACTATGAGCTAATGAGCTCATCAGTTCATTGATGAATCTAGATAGAAAACTGAATGTAGAAGAAATGAGAGAATTTTATTGATGTTTAACTGCAATAGCATACAAAGTGTGACTCTCAACTTGTGCTTTTATAGCTAGGAATTGAGATAACAAACAAACTAATTATTGATAGCTCATAGTTGAACAACAGACTCATCAACTAACTAATCCGTTAACATGTAAACATTGTTAACAAACTAATGAACAATGTTAACTAGTTAACTAACTAATGAACTAATTTGTATTTGAACAATAATATAATACTTTTCATTGTTATCATCTTTACCACACCAAGAAAAACATCGTTTATATAGATGTAGGATATCTTTGACAGGTAAATGTCAAGAAAGTGGATAGTAATTTAAGATGTAATGAAGTAATCTGTAGAAAATTATGTGAAAAACATGTAATAGTTGTTGTATGAGCTAAAAAAATAATGACATTACTTTCCCACTTTATATCCACTAGTACATGATGCACTTCAATATTAAAATACACACTTGGAAACATGACATTTATAGATTCTTTTAGTAAGTGTTCTAGGAGAAGCATAGTAGTTTGTTCATTGTTCTCACATTCTTGTCTGTTTTATTTTCTGAATTTCAGTTTTCAAAGAAGAACCCCCTTGGTACAAATGTGCCCCAAGTTCAACTCAAAGACATTGAAGATATAACAGAAGATAATGTAGCTACCACCTTAGGAAGAGCCATAAAATTTTATTCTACTCTACAAGCTCATAATGGTCATTGGGTAGGAGATTGTGGAGGACCAATGTGTCAAATGCCTGGTTTGATAATATTCTTTTCTTGCGTTGTCTTTATTAGATATGTGGTTGGTCAATATTATTATACACTTCACTTTATTCATTCCTTTAATGGTATAGGTTATTGTTTTATCTATTACTGGGGCACTGAATGCAGTGTTATCCAAAGAGCATATACGAGAGATATGCCGTTATATCTACAATCATCAGGCATGTACATTACATTTCATCTTATTCTATTATATTAATTGAATACTTCTGTAGTTGAAACTTTCTTTACCGTTTATTCTAAACATTAAATGACAGAACTGTGATAGTGGGTGGGGTTTGCATATTGAAAGTCACAGTACCATGTTTGGTTCTGTTATGAGCTATGTAACTCTGAGGTTGCTTGGTGAGGGAGCTAATGGTGGAGAAGGGGCAATGGAGAAGGGCCGCAAATGGATTTTGGACCATGGTAGTGCCACTGCAATAGCCTCATGGGGGAAAATGTGGCTCTCAGTTCAGTAAATTTAACTTTTACTTGCTCTTTCTTACATCTTTGCAGTCTTGATTATCATTAATTTTCTTTTTCTACTGATTCATTAGGTGCTTGGAGTATTTGATTGGTCTGGGAACAATCCACTTCTTCCAGAGATATGGCTTCTTCCTTATTTCCTTCCATTTCATCCAGGTTAGTATGTGGTTTTATTTGTGCATTACTTGACGATAATATACTTAAAAGGAGGATCTAAAGTATCTTTTGTGTCTGGCAAAATATGAAATACAAGGCTTGATTTTCTTCATATATTCTTCATGAAAATGAAGTAATTTATTTTGTTCACTCTTTTAGGAAGGATGTGGAGTCATTGTCGGATGGTTTATCTACCAATGTCCTACTTATACGGTAAAAAGTTTGTTGGACCAATCACACCAATAGTTTCGTCTTTGAGAAATGAGCTCTTCACAGTCCCTTATGATGAAATCAATTGGAATAAAGCACGCAATGAATGTGCAAAGGTTAGTTTGAACAGTAACTACTGCAATTCTAAGTCACATATTTGTGTTTCTACTCCCTTATACATAATATTTCCACAGGGAGACCTCTACTACCCTCATCCTCTAGTACAGGATATCCTTTGGGCATTTCTTGACAAGCTCATCGAACCTATGTTTATGCATTGGCCTTGGAAAAAGTTGAGGGAAAAAGCTCTCAGCACTGTAATGGACCACATACATTATGAAGATGAAAATACTCACTATATATGCATAGGGTCCATGAACAAGGTATTGATTAATTAAAGCTTAACTTCTTTTGTTAGAGAAAGCACATGATGGAGTCATGTTAGCACTTTTTCTTCACGTCTTACGCTTTCAAAGAGTTGTTTAGCTTTTCAGAAAACATATAGAATTTTTTCTTCTTTTAATTTTATTTTATATAATATCTGCCTAAGATTAGTTTAAATGGAGTAACATGGTCAACGAAGATCCATAAAATTGATCATATATAACTTTCATCTCTAGTCTTATCTTCTAAGTTAGAGATAGAGCTACATCTTATATTCTTCCCTTTCCTTTTTGCGTAAATTGAATATCCCTCATGTATAGGTTTTAAATATGCTTTGTTGCTGGGCTGAAGATCCTAATTCGGAAGCTTTTAAGTTGCATCTTCCACGATTATATAATTATCTATGGATTGCTGAAGATGGAATGAAAATGCAGGTCTAGTAACTTCATTTCATAATATTCATGTCTTTAACTTCTAATTTGTTGTTCTCCAAAAGTAGTACTGTTCTGCATTGTAAGAATTTCATCAATTCCCACTAAAATTACTCTGATATTAATTGTTTAACATTTTTTGCCTTTTTTAATTTCTAGTAGGCTAAAGATGATGTGAATGCCAAATTTCAGGGATCAAATGGAAGTCAATCATGGGATACTTCTTTTGCTATTCAAGCAATCATTTCAACAAACCTCGTTGAAGAATATGGTCCAACCTTGAGAAAAGCACATAAGTTCATGAAAGACTCACAAGTAATGCCTTTGTTATTTAGCATATATATGTGTCACTTTTTCCTTATTTATCTTCATTTTCATCTCCAGTGTTGGGTTTATTAATTGCTAGATTCTTTCTTTTGCATAAAGGTGTTAGATGATTGCCTAGGCAATCTTGATTTCTGGTATCGTCATATTTCAAAAGGGGCTTGGCCTTTCTCTACTGCTGATCATGGTTGGATTATTTCAGATTGTACTGCGGAGGGACTTAAAGTAGGCACTTTTGTGAAACCTTCATGACTCATTGAGACATTATCATTTGTAGTAATCTAATCTCCCTATGCCATGTCTATCAGGCATGACTTTTACTTTCTAAACTACCTTTGGAAATCGTTGGTGAACCATTGAAGGCAAATAGTATGTATGATGCTGTAAATGTTATGCTGTCATTACAGGTAAAAGCAGTTTTTCTCGTAATCGGAAATGTATTTTTTTTCCTCATTAGATCAACCTTTTGATTAGGGGTTGGCATCAGTCGGCTTGGTTTAGTTTCGCCAAAAGTCCCATTAAGCTTTTTGGTTTTCTATTTGTCGATTTTGCTAACTGAAATGGAGCCACTTTCATGGGTGTATAAGCTAATATGTAAGCAGAGGAAAATTATTTAACATAATAATATGCATGATTGTATAAGCTAAAATGTAAGCAGAGGAAAGTGATAATTCGTTGCGCTAAGGCTATGCTATGGGTTACTGGGTGAGGGACTGAAGGGCTTAAAATCTTTTTTAAAAACTTTGGTTCTTTGGTTAATCGAGAAACTGAACCCTTGAACTTAACACCGAACTGAAGAACCAAGGTTATAAAGATATCAACTGTGAAATTGAAAATTTCAGTTATGTCGATTTTTGTTCATTCTCTTTCGCTTTATGCCTACCCGTACTTTTGATGACTCTTGCAATTGGATTCTTGATAGTTACATCAATTGCATTTGGTTTTTCTAATTCTCATGAAACTACATATTTCATTGAATTATTAATGAAGTCTTTTTCTATGATGTAATCTGCAGAATCCTGATGGTAGCATTGGGACATATGAACTGTCAAGGTCATATCCATGGTTGGAGGTATTCAGTTTGGCAAATAACATTAGTTCCATGTCAATTATTTTTGCTTTTACATCATGATAATACTGAAAAGAATAAAGGGAGCAAATAAGATACTCCTATTGGACAAAATGATTATCACACCTAGGATAATGTCCAAACTAAATAGCAATAGGAAGATAGTAACAACGACACCAAATATTAAAATGGGTAAATATGATACCCGAATAAGTAAAGCAATAATATTGATGAAAAACTTGGTAGTGTCAAAAGACTACTACTCAACACTTTTTTATTTCTTCCAACTCACAATAATTTTAATTCCACATTATTTTCTCTCAAACTAAGAAATAGTTTGTGGATTACTCTCTCTACTCTCTATTGCTTCTCTATTTTGGTATGTCCTTATAAATAGAGCACTTAGTCCTTACAAATGAACATAAGTGCTCTATTTATAAGAAAAATTATGCCCATTTGATGTCACTAATGACATCAATGGAAACTAACAATTCAAACTTGTAGGTAAACAACTTTTATGCTTTTTGACATTGTTGCAATTTTGCAGCAATGGAAGACTAATGTTGTTTGCCTAATGCAGCAAATGATGACTTCAAAATATATATATGGACCCCACAAATCTCTATCTTAATTTTGATTTTTCTTCTTTATTCCAATGCTTGATCTCAATCTCTGAAAATCTTCAAACTTAAGACGCTTTGTAAAGATATCCACAACTTGATCATTAGATTTCACATACTTGAGTTCTACCTCTTTCTTGGCAATGCATTCTCGAATAAAGTGATACCTTGTGTCTATGTGCTTGCTCCCATCATGATACACTGAATTCTTTGAAAGTGTTTGCGCAGATTTGTTATCAACACAAATCATTGTGGCTTCAATTTGCGGCAAACTGAGTTCCTTCAACAATCTCCTCAACCAAATAGCATGACATGTACATGATTTCGCTGCCACATATTCAGCTTCACAAGTCAAGAGAGTAACAATTGATTGTTTCTTTGAACTCCAAGAAATAACACTATCACCCAAGAAAAACACAAAATCAGATGTGCTTTTTCTATCATCAACATCTCTTGCATAATAACTATCACAATATCCCACAAGATTAAAATCATCATCAGAAGAATAAAATAGTCCAAGGTCGATCGTACCTTTTAGGTAATGAATAATTCTTTTAGCGACCTTCAAGTGAGTGGAGGTAGGAGCTTCCATGAAGCGACTTACTACTCCAACCACAAAGAGTATATTTGGTCTCGTGCATGTCAAGTACCTTAGACTTCCTACGAGACTTTTGAACAGAGTGGAGTCCACCTTTTCTCTATCATCAAACTTTGAGAATTTTGTTAAACTTTCCATTGGGGTGTTCACAGGGTTGCAATCAAATATGTTGAACTTCTTCGAAATCTCTTTTGTATAGCTTTCTTGAGATATGAAGATGCCTTCCTCTATTTGCTTCACTTCTAGGCCCAAGTAATATGACATGAGCCCTATGTCCGTCATCTCAAACTCAAGGGACATAGCTTTCTTGAAAGCTTCAAATAAAACTGGGTTGTTACCCATTAGAATGAGATCTTCAACATAAAGACAAACAGGCAAAATATCTCCATTAATATGAACTTTAATGTAAAGAGCGTATTCATGGAGACAACGAGTAAACCCATTGTCTTGAAAGTATTTGTCAATGCGACTATTCCAAGCTCGTGGAGCTTGCTTCAACCCATATAAGTCTTTCTTCAACCTCAACACCTTATCTTCATGATTTTTAACCACAAAGCCCAATGGTTGCTCAACATAGACTTCTTCTTCAAGATGTCCATTCAAAAATGCTGATTTGACATATAGTTGATGGATTTTCCACTTCATTTGTGCCTCCAAAGAGATCAATAGACGGATCATCTCCATGCGGGCAATAGGTGCATAGACTTCCTCATAGTCGATGCCATGCCATTGTTTATAGCCTTTAGCCACAAGTCTTGCCTTGTATCTCTCTACCTTTCCATGGGCATTTTTCTTTGCTTTGTATACCCATTTGACTCCAATTGCTCGATGATCCTTGGGAAGAGTTGTTAACTCCCAAGTGTTGCTTTTCTCTATTGACTGAATCTCCTCTTTCATGGCCTGTCTCCACCTTTTTGTCAGTAACAACTTCATCAAAATTCATTGGTTCACTATCAACAAAGAGGCAACACAAAAAATCAAAATTAGTAATTTCTTCTGTGTTATCATAGAGTTCTTGGATGCTCCTCATCCTATGCGGTCTTTCACTTGAACTCTCTTGAGTAGATGGAGATGCAACATTTGCTCGTGAAGGAGGTGGGGTTGCATCCTGTGCAGGTGCCATGGTCTCCTGTTCTTCTTCATCTCCAAAGTATGGAAGAAAATCATATGTTCTTTCTTTCGGAGTCTCCCAATTTCATGATTCTTCTTCATCAAATTCAACATCACGACTCACCACCACCTTGTCATTGCTTGGATTGTACAATTTGTAGCCTTTTGAACTCGCGTCATAGACAATAAATACATACTTGACACTTCGATCGTCAAGTTTACTCTCCCTTGATGTGGAACATGAGCATATGCTATGCTCCCAAAGATTCTCAAGTGCTTGACATTTGGCTTTCTTCCGCTTCATGCTTCTTGAGGCGTTTGATCTCGTACATTTTTTGTTGGAGACATGTTGCTCAAATAAACTGCACAAGAAATAGCCTCGGCCCAAAATTCTTTTGGTAGATGTTTAGCTTTCAACATATATCTAGCCATATTAAGAATTGTTCTATGATTACTTTATGCAACTCTATTTTGTTGAGGCGAGTAAGGTACCGTTAGAGAGCGACGAATTCCATGAGATTGACAAAAGTCATTAAATTCTTTTGAAGTGAATTCGCCTCCTCTATCGGACCTTAATGCTTTTATTTCATAGCCACTTTCTTTTTCTACAAGTGCTTTGAAATTTTTAAAGGCAACAAAAACTTCAGATTTTTGCTTCAAGAAGTATACCCAAGTCTTTCTACTAAAATCATCAATAAATAGCAAGAAGTATTTTCTTTTATCAAAAGAAGGTGGATCGATTAGACCACACACATCGGTGTGTACAAGTTGAAGTGGCTAACTGGTTCTTGATGTAGTTTCCTTTGGAAAACTCCTCCTTGCACGTTTTCCAAGAAGACAAGTTTCACACAACTGATTTGGATGGTTGATTGACGAAATCCCATCAACCATGTTCTTGTCTCCTATTGATTTGAGTGCTTCAAAGTTCAAGTGCCCAAATCGCATATGCCAACACCATGAGTCATCTTGCACATTTGCCTTCAAACACTTTGCATCGACGGTCTCAAGATTCAAAGGGAACAACCTATTCTTTGTCATATGCACTTTAGCAATTAAGTTGTTACTTGAATCTCTTAGCCAAAGATGCATATTTTTCATATGAATATCATATCCTTTTTCAAGAAGTTAACCCAAACTCAAAATATTACTTTTCAATTTTGGCATATAATAAACATTGTTAATCAATTTATGGCCACCATCTTTACAAGATATCAAAATCATACATATCCCTTCAATTTGGATCTTTGAGGTATCTCCAAAAGACACATTACCTTTCACCGTCTTCTTTATCTCCACAAACTTATCTTTGTGGCCACACATATGATTGCTTCCTCCATTGTCAAGATACCATAAACTGCAATCATCTGTATCTTCTTCTTTGAGTGCTAATAACAACGTTGACTCATCTCTGTCTTTGTTGTTGTCAATAAGATTAACTGTCTCTTCAACATTACTATGACATTCGCAAGAGTAATGCCCAATTTTATGACAGTTATAACACTCAATTTTAGATTTGTCATACCTCATTTCATTTGTACCTTGATAGGCTCCATGTCCTCTACCTCCTCGTTGACCACAGCCACGACCTCTGAATGACTGGTGACTCTTATCTTCATTGTTGAATTTATTGGTATAACTTTTTCCTCTTCCAAGGCCTCACCATTGTCCATTTTCTTTGTAACTTGTCTCACCTTCAAGTCCTTTGAAGGATGCTTGAGTTTTAAGAAGTTGCTTTAGTGGCTCTTCTTTTCTCCTTTTCATTTTCTCTTCATGGGCTAGTAAAGAACTTTCCAATTGTTCTAACGTCATAGAGTCTAAATCTTTAGACTTATCAATAGCACACACCACATCATCAAATTTAGGTGTTAAAAAATGAAGGATCTTTTCTACCACACGCACATCATCTACTTTCTCCCCGTATCTTCTTAGTTGATTTACAACATCCATCAATCTTGAACAGAAATCCGAAATGGATTCAGATTCTTTCATTTTTAAAACTTCAAAGTCAGCCTTAGAGTTTGAAGTTTTATCTTCTTTACTTTATCAACTCGTTGAAGAGAACTTTGTAAAATCTCCCAAGCTTCTTTTGAGGTGGTGGCATCAACTACCTTCTCAAACATGCCATCATCCAAACATTGATGGATGAGAGTGAGGGCATGTTGATCTTTCTTTCTTGTCTTCAACAAGACCTCCTTTTCATTTGAGGACAAAGTTTCCTCATTAACAGATTTTGTATACCATTTGTCTACAATGTCCAAAACATCTTGAGAGCCACGAATGACTTCCATTCGTAGACACCATTTTCCATAAATTTCTCTAGTGAGACGGGTACCGGAAGGACAACGGACTATTATTTGCCATGACTCTGATACCACGTTGTAGGACAAAATGATAATCACACCCAGGATAATGTCCAAACTAAATAACAATACGAAAAGAGTAACAACGATACCAATTATTAAAATGGGTAAATATGATACCCGAATAAGTAATGCAATAATATTGATGAAAAAATTGGTAGTGTCAAAAGACTACTACTCAACACTCTTTTATTTCTTACAATGCACAATAATATTAATTTCACACTATTTTCTCACAAACTAAGAAATAATTTGTGGATTACTTTCTCTACTCTCTATTGCTTCTCTATTTTGGTGTGTCCTTACAAATGAGCATAAGTGCTCTATTTATACGAAAAATTCTGCCCATTTAATGTCACTAATGACATCAATGGAAACTAACAATTCAAACTTGTAGGTAAACAACATTTAAGCTTTTTGACATTGTTGCAATTTTGGAGCAATGGAAGACTAATGTTGTTTGCCTAGTGCAACAAATGATGACTTCAAAATATATATATGGACCCCACAACTCGAAGCTAGAATTATTCCCTCCCACATAAATCGATCAACTACGTACATGCTAACCTTCTACCTTAATCTTCGAGCTCCATGCTCTACTAGCTAGGGTCATGTCCTTGATGGGATAGAGATGTACCATATTCTATAATCACCTCCCCCAACTCTTTTTAGTCTACCTCTACCTCTCCTTAGGCCTATCACCACCAACTTTTCGCACCTCCTCACTATGGCGTATGTGCTTCTCCTCTTTACATACCCAAACCATCTCAACCTCACTTTCCTCATCTTGTCCACCACTGAGGCTACTCTCACCTTGCCCCGTTTATATTATTTCCTAGTATGGTCACACATTCATCTAAGTATCCTCATTACTTTCATCTTTTGAACATGTGAGTTCTTGACTGAACAATACTTTGTCACATACAACATAGTTGGCCACTGAGGCTACTCTCACCTTGCCCCGTATATCTTATTTCCTAGTATGGTCACACATCAATCTAAGCATCCTCATTTCTGCTACTTTCATCTTCTAAACGTGTGAGTTCTTGACTGAACAACACTTCGGCCCAAACTATGTATTGGTCTAACAACCACTCTATAGAATTTGCCTTTAGGTCTTGGTGACACATTCTTATCACATAGGACACAGGATGCGAGCTCTTCTGACATCATCACCTATCTCCCACTTCTTTAGATCATTAACCCAAGATACTTGAAACTTCCTCTCTTGGGGATGACTTGTGTTTCATTAATCCTTACTTTCATATCCACCTCATATGTTGCTTCACTAAATTTGCACTCTAAGTACTTTTTTTTAATACTGCTCAACTTGAAACCTTTAGACTCTAGGGTCTCTCTCCAAACCTCCAGCCTAGCTAGTGTTAACTTTGTTAGGTATCTCGTCAACCAATACTATGCATTTGCAAATCACATACACCATGATACATCCTCTCGAAGATGTTGTATTAATTCGTCTATCACTAAGGTATATAAAAACGGGCTAAGAGTTGATCCCTGATTCAACTCCATCTCTATTGGAAGTTTTCTGAGTCTCCACCCACAGTTCTTATTCGGGTATTGGCTCCATCACACATGTTCTTAATCGCTCTAAATGTAAGCCACAGGTACGCCTCTAGACTCCAAGAAAATCCATACAACCTCCCTGGGACTTTGTAGTATGCCTTTTCCAGATCAATAAAAACCATATGTGAGCGAATTAAATACAAGTGAAAACATGAGTTCTCAACAACAAATCCGCTCTCATTCTCATTATTGATAGTATCAGTAAGATACTACCTTCTCTGATGACGAGTATAAATAAGACACTACTTGCATGTTTTCTCATTCTTCTGCTTAGATTTCTATTATGCAAGTCCTTTGTTAATGTTGCATTGTATTTTGTTCCTTCAGATAATCAACCCTGCTGAGACTTTCGGTGATATTGTTATTGATTATCCGTAAGGCATCAACACCTATATCTTGTTTCATATATTAGATTACTTGAGGTGTGTGCTAAGAGTCTAGAACTTAACATTAACCCCAAAAATATTTGCAGTTACGTAGAGTGTACCTTAGCTGTAATTCAAGCTTTGGTAGCATTTAAAAAATTATACCCTGGGTATCGAAAAGAAGACGTGGAGCGTTGTACTGAAAAAGGTGCCGCCTTCATTGAAAAGATACAAGCAGCAGATGGCTCTTGGTTAGTTCTTATTTAAGTCTGTTTGCTGCTTACCTTCTCTTTTCCCCTCACTTAATGTTGAGGTTTATTTTTAGGTATGGATGTTGGGGAATTTGCTTTACGTATGGCACATGGTTCGGGGTGAAGGGCCTTCTGGCTGCTGGGAGGAGCTTCAACAATTCTTCTAGCATCCGTAAGGCCTGTGATTTTCTCTTGTCAAAACAAGTAGTGTCTGGTGGCTGGGGAGAGAGTTATCTGTCTTGTCAAAACAAGGTAAAAGTCATTTCATGTAATGGTTATTCCGATACCTTGTACTCTTTCTATGTATGGTGGAAAATGCTATTTATGTAATTTTTTAACATCAAAACACCTGTGAGTCTTACCTAAACATACTAGAAAGATAACATCTTCAAACTTGCTTTTTGTTTTGTAATACCACGTCTCTCACTTTCTTCGGCTGGATAAAATGAGAGATGAAGTCCCTAATTTAATATCTACTATACTTGAACACAAAAGAACTCTTTGATTTAGAACTTGTATGTTATAAATATCATAGAAATAATTAAGGAATCATTGAGTTACATGTATAATCAACTAATTTGGTAATCGTGTTTGATAGACGAATAGAAAAATGTTACAATCAATTGATAACTATGTCGAGCTATTAACTGCTTAATTTTAGCTCAACTGTTGTACATAACTTTAAATTATTTGCAATTGCTGGAGTTATTTTTGCCTCTCTGCATTGTAAGTTTCATTATTTTTTTTGCGCTTTTGTAGGTGTATACAAATCTTGAGGGTAACAGATCTCACATTGTTTGTACTTCATGGGCTATGCTGGCACTTATTGAAGCTGGACAGGTACAAATAACTTTCCACTGCAAACATAGCTCATTCAAGGAGTTGTTAGTTAAACCAACTAGTCTTGTTAGAGCTTCAAGGACCGATACACTACAACAAAAATAACTTTTAGGGTCAATAAATATACACATTAACAAATTAAAGAATGCTAAAGCCAGTTTTACCGGCATTAGTTAATCCAATGTCGCTATAGTTTTAGGGACATTTACAAAGAGGTCTAATTGCCACTAAAAGTACATATTTTGCAGCAATTAAGAGCTCAGTTTTGGTGTAGTGATAAGCCATTAAATAAATTATGATGTTATTTCTTGTGAACCAAAAATTATCTTCCAAAGCTAAATAATTGATGGTTTTCCATTAGTTTGAAAGATTAGTTAATTGCTTTTAAGAAAATCATACCTAGAGTCAGATATAGACTTCATGATAGTTGAACCACGGAAGGAATTCAATCACTCTTAGCGGATTCTCTACAACATGATTATTACATCTCTCTTAGCTGCATTACTTTGTGCTTTATATAAAATCAATGAAGTCTTTTGTTTTGTGATAACTGATAACCACTAAAATGTATTAGATTTTGTTGTGCAGGCAGAGAGGGATCGGACTCCATTACACCGTGCAACAAAGGTATTGATAAATTCTCAGCTTGAAAATAGAGATTTTCCTCAGCAGGTAATTCTGCAGTCAGTCACTAAGATTTGTAGCTTAAGACATATTAAAGGTCCAAAATCTTGAGTAACAAACTGAAATATGTCAGGCTAAACATAAATGGAGAGATCCATTCTAATTTGTTTAAAGGGATTCAAATTGTTAGTTATGTAAGTAGTATCAGCTAACCTATTTATGACTTCAAAAGGGTTGGAGTATTGGGGAGGTTGGCCCGTTTTGTAGACTTTGAATCGTGATACAAGTTTTCTTAAGTGTCACAAATTTTCTTTCTTTAACTCTTCCAAGATTGCACATCAGCAATCCTTTTTCGGAGTTAAGGCAATACTCCTCTCATGAACTGGCTTTTGGAGTTGAGTTAGACTCAGGTGTCATATCTTTATAGAATATTATAGATTGTAAATGTATCCTCTTTTCTTATAGAGCTATCTTTTGGGGTTGAGTTAGGCCTAGATGTCATATCTTTACATGGTATCAAAGTCAGATCCATCTCAGTTTGAACTCCCGGTCCACGCTCCAGTTGGGCCTGGGAGTGAAGGGGGTGTTAAAGTGGGTAAACGTTCCACATTGATTTGATTGGTGGTCTCCTTATATGACTTGGACAATCCTCCTCACGTGAGCTAATTTTTGGAGTTGATTTAGGCGCAGGTGCCATATATCTACATAGAAATATGAACTAACAACTTTTTCTAGAGGTAATGCATGTGATGTATCAAAGAAAAATATCGCACCCCTATTTAGTTGTAATGCTATCTTATTTACTTACTTCTCTTCGAGCATTGCACATAAATTTCAAATTATGTATACCTTAACTTATATTATGTTTGTCTGTTCTAAAAAAATACAAGTACTTATATTATGTTTGCCATAATCTTGAATTTCGCAGGAGATAATCGGAGTGTTCAACAAGAATTGCATGACATCGTATTCTGCATATAGGAACATCTTTCCAATTTGGGCTCTAGGACAATATCAATCTCAGGTGCTTAAAGCTCAATGAGTGATAAGTACATCCCCTGAAGCTAAATGAGTTTCTAGTTGAGCATTGGGGAGTTGAACCCCCAACAATATATTATGTTCATTTCTCTATTTTAGTTTAAAATATTTATCTCAATAAAATTAGTTTTATTTTGTATTTTATCAGTTATACATTGTTGGATCTAAACAAGACGTCATGTGAAACCTAATAATTGCAAATTTTAAACAATAATAAATCAGACAATAAAGAGAAGTATACTAAGGGTTTGTTTGGAAGGACATCCTGGTAATTGAATTTGGTGTAATTACAACTGAAGCATAATATTTTACACTTCTCGTAATTACTAGGTGGATCTAGATGTCACCAGTCAGAGCTTATAAGAGGTCAATTGATTTGTTTTTTGGTTTTCTTTGACAAGTGTAGTGGGTAAAGGACTAGGTGATATACTGATTGAAGCGCTCCACGTTGGGTAGTCTCAATCATAAGGCTACCGAAGTAATGGATTGGGCCTCAATTTTTCCTAAAAATATATATTGTTAAAAAAAAAAACAATTTTCACATATAGCAAACACAAAAATCATATTTGTATGTTATAGTTATAGTTTACATAATTGCGCTCCATAGCAAACATGCTATGCCTATTTCGCTATACATATATACAAAAGAAGCTAGGCTATTTCGCTATACATATATACAAAAGAAGCAATTGTATAATTCGCTGGCTTCTCTTTAGATTTGTATAATTTCGCTGGCAAGTCATTTGTATAAATTGTTGTCAGCCTCTCGTTTGTATAAATCGTTGGCAACCTCTCAAGGTTAATTCGTTCATAATACATTTTTTCTAAAGATATTAATCTTATAATTTCTTTTATGTTTTCCAATATATAATTTATATATTGTATGTTGTGAGTTTGTTGAAATGTTTCTATGTTTTCTTTTATTAAATTACTTAATAAAGTAATATCTATTATAGTTTGTTGCCAATATTCTAAGTATTCTTGATTTATCATTAATCTGAATATTG
Source organism: Solanum verrucosum (assembly GCF_900185275.1). NCBI lineage: Eukaryota > Viridiplantae > Streptophyta > Magnoliopsida > Solanales > Solanaceae > Solanum > Solanum verrucosum. Next base: position 741,463 of record NW_026020371.1, read on the forward strand.
AATTTCTAAATCACTTAAATTAAAGTCTAAGATTTCATTATTTATCCTATCTATCTCATCTATCTCATACCATATCTGGTTTATTAATTCTTCTTCCTCTTCTTCAAATATCTTTTCCCATATTATCCTTCTTAGATCTATGACTTTTATATTTTCAAGTATATACAGGATTAATGTTTTATATGTTAATAACATTTCATCATGTAAATAAGACATAACAATTTTCATACAATTCCCTTATATCATAATTTTGACGAATATTATTCATATTAGATTACTATAAACTAGATTATTTACAACCATGTTTTCCTGTCACTATTAACATTGTACTTTCAAAGGTACTCTCTTCCTAACAGCGCCTCAACTTCGTTTACTCCCCTCACGACTTCTCATGCCTATGGTTTCAACTTTAGGATGACATAGTCTGAAAGTTTTTCCTTTTTTCCTCATGTTAACAAACTAGAACACATGCTGGTAAGAATTCTAGTATATAATAACTAATATAAACTTATTCTATCAATACTATGATATTCAGGAATTAATAGATTTAGCTATGCATAATCATGAATATATGTATCTGTGTAGTATCTGGAATATTTTGATCCATAGCTTAGCTTGAAATTTAGATTTTTATTAGAGAATATTTTGTATACAAGAGGCTTTGCTTTCCGTCGAGAAAGTCTTGCCTTATCTCGCCTTCTGGCTCTACTATATATACAACTATAAGTAACTCTACTATCGTTACTTTACATAAACTATAGTTATTTTACATCAACTATAGTTACTTTACATCTCTAATAGTAATGTACACGTTGCTTACTACTTTACATTAATTTATTCTTCCACTAACTATCTTCCACTAACTTTACTTTTCGAATAGGACAAATAACTTTTTCTTTGTTGATTTTTTATCTTGTCGGCCTTCTTTATTCTAGATTGACAGCTAGAATTACATTATCTTCGCCATAACATTTTGAGCATTGATGGTTTGGGTATTTGTGTCCAATAGTTCTGCAATAATTTGCCATTATCTTTGGTGAAATAAAACTTCGTCGTATAGCTCTTGTAGTTGGTTGTTGTTCAGGTTTTAGTAGACTTAATATCCACTGACATATTTCTTCCATATCTGTTTCTCTGGTTTCTCTAGAGTTTGAATATATCATGGTTTGTTATCTGGCATAATAACTCCATACCGAATTTCCACTTAAATAATTAGTCGATAATTCATTTAATATTGTAGCTATCCCAATAACTCTTTTTCTTGCATAGAATCCTGGTATCTCAATCTTTTGTATTTCCTCTTGCTTCTCTATCTTTTCTGGTATTATCACCTCTCTTGTCAATCCAATCTTTATTACTTGTATAATAGGTTTGATTTCGTCATATAATATCTCGGCTGGTGCTGAATAAAATTTTATATAAAATAGTGTTCCTTTAGTGATTCTTTTATAATGCATAAATGCTTTGTGTAGCTCTGGGATTGTTGATATCTCGTCTCATGTCACGGTATATACGGTACTTAGTAATCCATAGTGATAGCAAGTTCCTACTAGATTGGTGCTGGTTCCTGGTTGTGCAATCAATTTGTTATATCCTTGTAGGTTTTGGGTAATATAGTCTTCATTAAGGTTTTTTACATTTTTGGATCTGGGATTTAGGTTTAAGAAAGTTTGTATTTTGTGAATATTTTCTATATAGGCCCTGGTTATATGATTATATGTCTTTTTGTTTTGTCCTATACTCTCCTTATATGTATTAAGCTGAGGTGGTAGGAATAATGGTTCTTTTTGAGTTTTTGGTGTAAATGGCTTTTCAAATATTTTGTTCATGTTTGTATTAACATATCTAGTTTTGTTTTCTTCCTTTGTTGCAGAGGTGCTTCCTGTAGCTGCATGTAACAAATTATTAGTTTGGGTTTTTCGGTGTTTCCCATCGTCACCTTCTAGCTCTGAAATTTTCAAGTCTTCCGATTGACTTAGCTCCGCATATTTATTGTCGTGCTGCTGACTTTTCATTTGTTGTAGCTCTTTATCCAGGCTATCTACTTTTGTACAAAGCAATGTCATAGTATTGAGTATCTTTTCAATATTATTTTATTTGTCTAGATTCATCTGTGTAGCTTTGTCTTGAAATGTAATCTGCAATGACATTTTTGTTTGTACCTATCACTTCTATTGTAAATGTAAAATTTTGTATATTTAATACTAGTCTTCGTATTTCTTTGGTTGTTACCGAATCTTGTATCTTCCTTGTGATCCACCATTTTACCTGCGTATTATCTGTTCTTACAATAAACTTATTATATACGATATATGGTTCAAAAGCTAATAAACATTTATATAGTGCATATAATTCTTTTCTATTTATTTCCCATTTTATTTCAGGATTTGTAAATGTTCCTGAATAATATCTATAATGATGTTCTATTTTTTCTTTATCATATCTGTATTTTAGTACTCCTCCATAACTTATTTCACTTGCATCTGATTCTACTATGTATATAAATTTTTTATTTTCGTCTGGAAAATATAATTTAGGTAATTTCTTACATAATAATTTTATTTTTGTATTTGTTCTTGGTCTTTTTTGTCAAAATAATATTCTACATCTTTCTTTAGTATTTTATGTAAAGGTTTAAGATTTTCTGCTAAATTAGGTATATATTCCCTTACCTGGTTTACTAATCCTAAAAATGATTGTAATTTCTTTTTCGTATCTATTTGTTCTTCAGAATTTATTATTTTTTGTACTATGTGATTTTGCATTTTTATACCATTCTTATCTCTTTGTATTCCTAAAAATTCTATTTGAGTTTTCATTATTTCTGCCTTTTTCTTACTCAAACTTATTCCTGAGTGTGTTATAATATGTATAAATTTTTCTAGTAATCGTATATGATCTTCTTCTGTTTGTGAATATAACAATATATCATCTATGTATACTATACAATTTTCTAGTTGATTAAAGTAATTATCCATAAAATGTTGGTATCTAGCTGGTGCATTTTTATATCCAAAAGGTAGTACGTTCATTCATCGAATTCTTGGGGTACTGTAAAAGCTGTTAATTTTTTAGATTCTTCTTCTAACTTTAGATGATAAAATCCTGATTTACAATCAAATTTACTAAAATAATTGTATCCTTGTATTTGTCTTACTTTTAATACTTTGTTTGGTATGGGGTAATTATATGTTTTTGTTTTTGCATTTAGATTTCTATAGTCAATAACCATACGACTTTTACCTCTTTTTTGTTCGCTGTGTTTATTTACTATGAATGCTGGATTTGTATGTTTACTATTACTTTCTTGAATATATTTGTTTTCTAATAGTTCTTTTATATGCATTTTAAATTCTTTTAAATCTTCAAAATTATATTTCAATGGCTTTTGGGTTATTATACTATTTTCATCAATTAGTTCAATTTTTACTTTTGTTTTGTGTTTTTCCCATCCTTTTAAGGGATCTTCACTATATAACATATCTAATTTTTCTTGAATTATTTTTAATTTATCTATTGAAAATATGATTAACTCTATATTGTGGGCACTTTCTTTAATATTTTCTAGTTTTTATGTGATTTTTTCACTCCCTTTAATCCATGGTGTAGACTTTCTATTTTTATTATTTACTCTTTTTGCTCCTATTTTTTTATTACATGGTGTGGTAAACCACCAATGTGTTTTTGTTATCATGTGAGGGTATAGTTTTTCTAAAAACGGCATTCCTAAAAGCATATCTTTATTTATAAATTCATAACTATATATATCTTCTATAGTTAATATTTTATCCCATATTTGTAACTTTATATTTTTTGCTTTATATGTTATCATACTTCCTTCATTATTAAATTTTGTTACGACTATAGGTATTTTTAATTTCTCCCATTTTTCGTCTGGTAGACAATTATGTTTACACATATTTGCTTCTGCTCCTGTATCTAACATTGGAGTGTAATATCTGTTATAGTAATTTTCTACTATTATTTTCGCAAGTATATAAATTTTCATATTGCTCTTTTAATAATGACCTTTTTATTTTTATAGGTTATAATTAATTGCGTGTTTTCTAGATTATATGGTTTCATTTCTTCTAACCATTTTATTCCTAATGTCATATTATCTCCTTGGTATATTTTAAATGTTATTGGTATGATTATTTCTCCTATTATTACTTCTTTTTGAGTTGTTTCTTCTATATATGATAATTCTTTTGGTAATTCTGGGCATACTTGTCCTTTAACAATTATTTCTTCTTTTGATACTAGTTCTCTTGGTATATAATTTTCTTCCTGTCCAGTATTTATTATGATAATATGATTTCTTTGTTCTATTATTCCAGTTATATAGTAATGATATGGTTCAATTTCTTTTATCATTTGATATTCTGCTGATTTTCTTGATAGTTGAGATGTATCAACATCTTTATCTATGTTTTTTATTCTTTTTGATGTACTTATTCTATCACTTACTATTTCTAGATCTTCTTCTATGTCTATTTCTTTATAACTATAATCATTATTATCTATTACTGTAACAATTTTCTCAAAAGGGTTTTCTATTTTTATTTTATTTATCTTATTTGTTGTTGTTATCTTATGTTTTGTTGTTAGTACATATAGATTTTTATAGCGAGCTGTAAATATTTTACTTCATGGGGCTAACTCTATTCCTGACATTTTCCAATATAATACTAATGATTTATCTATATTCCTATCTTCTATTGCTACTGAATAATTAGCACTTATTATAAATTTGAATTTTTGGTATATTAAGTTTCCATTTACTGCACTTATTATGCTTCTTTCTATTGATTCTATTATTCTGTCATCTGCCAAATATATTTCTATTGGTGTATCTATTCCTTCTCTGAAACAAGCTTTTATTAATATCTCTATTCCTCCTAAGTGTACGTATTTTATGGGATCTTTAGCTTTTATTTCTTGTATTTCTTTATTTATTATTCATTTATTTATTATAGGTATTCTTGCTTTTCCTTTTGTGTATTTACAATCTATTATATGTTCTTTTGACTTACTACATAATATTCCGCTATTTGTCTTTTAAATATATTTCTTAGTACTGGTATTTTGAATATTTTTTCTACACTGAGATCTAATTCTTTTCCTTTTATCTGTTCAAATATATTGATATCAAATATTTCTTTTTGTTCTGTAGATTCTTCATTTATATACTCTTCTTTATTTATTATTTGTACGTCTTTTTCAGTCATCATTATAGTCTTCTTCTATTTCATTTTCAGATAGTTCGTTCTTAAATTCATATATGCTATCATCGCTTTCTGGTTCATAATCTATATAGTCTATTTGTGTATATGTTTCATCATTAATTATTATTTCAGATATTTGTTTTTTCTTTGGATTCTTAGGTACTTTACAATCTTTAGCTAGATGTCCTAGTTTTCCGCAATTATAACATGTACATTCTGTTATTTTCTTCTTTGGTCTAAAAGGTCTTTTTCCTTTAGTATTTTTTATATAATATCTTCTTCTTGGTCTTTTATACCTATATTGGGATTTATATTTTTTATATTTCCCTGGTTTTCTATATTTCTTTTTATAATAATTATCATTACATCCGAATTGAGGTGCTATCTTATCTTTACAACATGCTAGGTTTTTAATTATTGTCTTTTCCATTTTTATTTCTTCTCTGTATTTTTCACATATTTCTGAATACCATTTTTGTAAATATCTTATTCTTGCTCCAAGTGTATCTTGTAATCCTGCTTCATTCCAGTCATTTATTATCTTAGAACTAAATGGTTCTGGTAGTTTTGTAAAATATAATTTTCTTATTTCTTTTGCTTCTTCTGTATTATATGTTCCTTTATAATAATAATCTCTAAATACACATGTGTATTCTTCTATGTAACACATATTACATATAGCTAATTTTAACATTAAATTCCTATTTAGTTGTTTCTCTTTATTTTGTTCTTCTACCTCTGTAGTTGTACTACTGAATTCATTTCTTATAGCTATTTCATATTTATTTAATATGTCAATTGGTGTAGTCGCAATTTCTCCATCTATTTTCTTATTATTTCTTAATGTTTTTATACTTTCTTCTGCTAAATTTTGTAACCATAATTTTACTGTTCATATAAGTGTCCTTTCTATATATCCTGGTACTTCTGTCATTCCAATTTTATTATCTATTAGTTGTTTTGATATATATCCTACCCATAATTGTATTGTTTTGTTTATATCTGTTACACAATCTAAATCTAAGAAACCATTATTTTGGGATGTTGTAGATGGTGTCCATTTTTTGTTTAATCTTTTATTCCATAAACTATCATATCTGTTAGATTCTTCATAACTAACTGTGTAATAATTAGGACTTAGTGTTTTTGGATTTTTTACTTCTGGTGTACTTGTACTTGCTTTATTTTTTATTTCTTTCGTATTTATTTCTATTGTATTATTGATAATTTCGGTTTCTCCTTTTTTTTCTAATATTTCCGTATATGTTTCACTTATATCTGAACCTTGTTCTGAGCAATTTTCATCTATATCAACATTATCAATGCTTATATCTGGGTTTTCTTCTTCTTTAATTAATTGTTTTTTAAAATTTTCTATCTCCATTTTTAATTCTGTTTCTATTTCTTTTTCTTTTTGTCTGGCCGCATATAATTCTTTAAGCATAGTTAATTCTTTTTCTAAGGCTATTATTTTATCATTTTTTACTTCTTCGATCTGCTGTATTTCTAATTTTGCTTGTTGTTTTATCGTATCTATTTCTTTTTTTCTATCTATTTCTTCATTTTCTCTAGTTATTCTTACCATTGCAGTTAGACTATCTTCTAATCTTACTGTTTCTTTTTCTATCATTAAATATAGATTTTCACCTATTTTTTTATACCTTCTTCCTAAGTTTGAAAATATTATTTTTATTTTTAATCCTTTTGGATTTTCATAGGGTTTTTCTTCTATAGCAAATTCTTCCTTATTCACTTTAAATTGTACTTTAATTTATACTCGATTTTTTGTATTTCTAGTTGTAATTTAAATATTGCTTTTCTTTGAGCTAGCAAAGACTTTTGGCATACTCCTGCATATAGGTTGTATTGTAGCCTTTCTTGTTTATATTTTAATTCTTGTCAGTTTAATATTACTGTTCTAATTAATTCATATCTATGGTTTTCTTTATTATCCATATTTATTTACTACTTAGCTCTGATACCAAATTGGGGGGGGGGGGGGTCCCTATTTTATAGGTACAATTGAATCGAAATAAAACGTTTGTATATCAAATATCACTCTCTCTTTCACTTTATACAAACATAAATTATACATTATATTTTGTATAATATGTGTTTGTATAAAACGAGAAAGAGAGAAAGGCAAAAGAGAACTAGGCAGGGGAATATTTGTATTGTATAATTATAAGTGTATAGGGCGAAGATATATGTTTTTGCATGTGTATATACAATTTTCTCTTGTTTTATACAAACAAAAACACAATTTATACATTTCTGTTTGTATAAAGCGAGAGAGGCGATGGAGAGACTGGCGATCGAGAGAGGGAGAGTGGCAAGCGAGAATTTGAGGGAGAGAGGCGACTGGCAACAGTTTGCTACGGGGCACAATTAAATCAAACTATGGTTGTAGCATTTAATTTGAATTAATAGTTTGTCATTATATACAATTTTCCCTTAAAAAAAAGTATCACATATGGTTAAATTTGTGGAAAAAAAAAATTGGGTAGAAAATATAATTATTTTTGTCTTATTTAATGTGGGATCATTGTAATAATTGAGAAATAAAATATTTTTTAGGTAATTGTAGTATCATTTTTAGGTGAGTATCTATTTTGTTGTTTGATTTATATTCCGAATAATAATAACTTGAACTCATATTATTATTCCTATATTTCCCTTTCTTATCCTACCTTTTTTTTTCTTTTTTACCCCTTCGTATGAGCTCCTACCTTTTTGCTCTTTTGTTAATTCAAACTCACAACTTTAGAGTTTGAAGTGAGGGGTGCTTACGGTTCGAGCAGTTGTCTTATTACGGAATATTCGGAAGTCACCCAAACGGTCAAACTTTTTGCATTATGCAAAATTTATTGTTGTTTGTGTTCCAAAGATCAAATTAGCTTTTTGATGCCTTCTTCAAATTTCAAGCATTGCAACAAGTTATCATTATATTGAAGCAACACAATACTATTTCGATATCATTATATCAACTTATCAGATTTTGCACAGTTCTATTTCTATATCGCTATGTAAATTAATTTATCAAATTTTTGAGCCGGATTTTAATATTCTAATTTTATATTATATTTTTTCATTAAAAATTTGCATTGTTTACATTCTTACTTCATAAGGTTTGTATACATCCTACTCCGTAGAACTAACTTGTAGGACTATATTAGATATGTTATTGTTATTTTTGTCATTCAATTTATATATGTACTAGGAAATAAATTAAGACCTCCTAATAAAATTTGGTTTTAGGCCTCAAATATTGTTGAGACGCCCTACTCCCACGCTTCATGTAGCTGCTCCCAAATACCTATTTAAAGTGAAAATTGTATCTCTCAACTCAACTTAGTAGTGTAGATGACAACAGTGCCAGACCTAGGATTTTTATTAAGGGGTGTCAACGCTTCAGGTAGCTGCTCCAAGATACCTATTTAAACTGAAAAAATTATCTCTCAACTCAACTTAGTGGTGTAGATGACATCATGACAACATTTTGTTTTGTTATGTAATGCTAAATAATGTGCAAGATTTTATCTCATGTATTGTTGTAAACAAGTAGCTTTTAGTCCTATAGTTGAGTCACCTCCTAATTTTTCTTAATGATTGGTTCTTTTTTGGGAGTTTACATTTATGTTGAATTAATTTAATCAAGTTCGGAGTCCAAATTTTCTCGATAAAAGATTGAAATGAAACTTTCTTAAGGGAATGAGTCTTATTTTGTTTCAATAAAATAAAGTAGATTGATTTATATGGTGGTCTAAAAGTGGCTTTGATTGAAAAATATGGACCCCTCCAAAAATTCTGTGAACTCCAACGGCATATATTGACATGAATTTCTATATTTGAAATATAAATTTAAACAAGAAAATAATTTTCAAGAGGTAGAGTAAAAAAGTTTTAAAAAATAAATTAAAACTCATTTTAATATTGCGAAATATTTATATTTATATGTATTATTTAAGTTATATATTACAATTAAATCACAATATTTTTATAGAAAATGTTAAATGGAGAAACACTAATTAATGCATTAGAAAATGTACAAATAGGGCAGAGGGTGTAAAGATAGTTGAGGATGTTAGATTTTGAATTGATTTAAGATTATAATGAAGTAATAAAATAATATGTATATCATTCGTAAATTTAAAATATTGAAGAGTTGTGAATAACAAAATAAAAACTCAACAAAAAAAAATACGAGTAACAAAAGTATATATCAATAAGGAGAGTACTCCATAAGTAGACTAAGCTAGCTAAATGATAAGCTAGTAAAAATTTATACTATTATTTTATAATATTTTGTCAAAGTGCCTAAAATATTCTTAGACTATCGAATTTGATATAAAAATATCATTCGTTAACCTTTTGGCTCTAAAATGGCCTTGATGTCAAGTCGTCAACCTATTGGCCATGACATCCCCTTATTTTTTACAACAACATTTAATAATAAAATTAAATCTCATTTATTACATGGCACGATTTTATTGGTGTAATTTATAATTAACCTAAACTAATTAAATTCCAACCAAAAACCGGATCCACCTAATAACCCTATACCCGCCCACCTAAAAATCGCATTAAACTAAAGAAAAAAAACTTTGATTCTCATAGATTTGGGTTTCCTTAAGTTTTTTCAAATTCTCCAATGGTGATTTTAGTGGGTTTCATAAATGATGTTCAAATGATTTTCTTTTTAAAAAAAATTCTCATCTTATTCACTAAATCAACTAAATCAGGTCAGATCAAATTTACTTCACAGTTGATTATATTCAAAGATTCAAAAACTTACAACTTTTAAAAAGAACCCCAAGCGAATTCGAAATCCTTCGAATCTCAAAATAATTAGTATTAGAGTTGCGTCACTTTCTTTTTTTTCCCGTTGATTCTGCCTCTTCATGTCAGCATGTTCCAGCTTGTGTTGGAACTTCTGCAATTTCAGGAAAGCTAGACAGATCATGGGATTATGGTGTTGTCAAGCCCCGAGCCTACACCCTGAGCGAGAGTGGCACTCGAAAACCATTGATGGCCTCAAGCGAACCCTTGGTCTGGCTTACTTAACTCAGCGGAAGACTTAAACATAAGAAAAGATAACTCATGCATAACTTAAGAAATAATAGTTTAGCCAAAATGGCAACTCAGTCTTTAAACAACATCTGAATGATAATGTAAAGACAACTGAACTACTAACAGTCTATGAAGCCTCTATACAACTGCGATGGATGTTGGGACAAACCCCACAACATCCTAATGAACTAAACTAGAAAGCGAATAAAAGGGGTCCTCCGAAATGCAAGGAAGCTCACCACTGACTCTAGAGCGCTCGACTAGATCAACGGCGCACTGGGTGCTGATCCTGGTTACTTGCGTCTGCATCATAATAAGATGCAGGCCAACTGGCATCAGTACATTGAATGTACGAGTATGCGAGTTGGAATGCTAAACAACAACTTGAGCTTGAAAGGAGTAAGAAGGAACACTTACCTTGGCTCTGTACAACTTATGAATAACTGAACTCAATATAAAGCAATAAGACACATGCAATATATGTATATAAAGCATGTAAAAAAGTGTAAACAACTTAGTTCATTAAAGATAAAGCAATAACAAACTCAACTTTACTTATATATAAAAGTAATATAACTTTTGTGGGAGATTCTTTAACCGACAATCACCACTATGAGCCCTAGTGATGGTATAACGTTTTACCTCACATTGCACAAGGACCATCCTATACCTCGCCGTGATATAGGACCTTAATTAACTTAGTGGATCCACTAGTTTAACTTATGTGATCATCTAAAAAGCATCACCTATTAATACCCATAATGGTTACATAGTTCCTATGGAGAGTTGAGTTATTATGAACTCGTGTCCCCAATTCGGTGCTCAATACTATTCCCAAAATATACTTTAGCTCATATGTGTTTTAAACACCTCTTTCTTTAGTTTGAGATAATTGCTCAAAGTTTAGCCAAAGGCTCTCTTGGAATAGATGTTTCCTTTTCTGAAAACTAGCCCAAAGGCTCTTTTGAAAATCATAGTTCCTTTCTTGCTCAAATGTAAAAACATTTATAAACTTCTTTGGGAATACTTAGTTCCCTAATGACTTTTGAGAAATGAACTCAGCTCTTTACTCTTTACTTTACTTGAAACTTGAGCTGTAAAACGAAGTTTAAACGTTTAATAAAGACTCTTGAAAACTTTAAGAAACTTTGCTTTGACTTGCTTCTTAACTTCTAGACCTGACTCTTAACTTCTTTGACTTTGATCTTAACTTTCCTTGAATTGGATTATGGGTTCAAGGTTCATGATCTCATGTTTATGGATGATATCATGATGTTTAGATGTACCGTAGAGTGTTGGAATCAACTAGAAAATGTAGGTACATCGCTTAGAAACTAGTACGAAAAGATGGGCCAAGAATGGGGTGAACTGGCGTCCTTGGCACTCTGAGAGGCGTGAGGCGCCAGGCCCCAAACTTCAGAGAAGTCTGTGGGGAGCGCTGGCTGGCGCGGCGCCCCGAAGGCCAAAACTTTAGAGGTTGCTTTGGGGCGCGCTGGCTAGCACGACATCCCAGCCCCGATGCCTAGGTTTTCTCAATTTTTCTTCTCCGTTTTTCACCTCTAAACCCTCAAATCTTCCCTAGTTCTTTCCCCAAACACTTAGGATCAATTGTACCCTCAATACACAACCAATCTAACTCGAAAAACATCCCGGAACATGAATCAACTCAACCCCCAAGCATCAACAACTCAACCAACAAGAATTCAACAATATTCTTCAAGACTTCTCTTTCTAAACATTCAAACAACTCCAAATCGCTGAATTGAAACAAGTTGGTGTGTGGGTGAACTAACCCAACAAGAAAAGATCTCACATACCTTAATTGGGATCTCCCCCGACGAATTCCACTCGCAAGCTTGGATGATCTTGACGAATTCTTGCATTTTTCTCCCGTTCTTTCTTCCTTTCTCTCTTCTCCAAGCCCTAAGCGTTCTTTAATTTTTCCAAAACTGAACTAAGTTCTGTTTTTACCTCAATAAATCCCTAAAAACGATTTAGGAAATTAAATAGAGAAAAGACTACCTTGCCCTTCCCTAAATCTGGATTGGGACTTTCCTCTATCCAACAACCCAACTTTCCAATGGCATATCTCACTCATACGATGTCGAATTCGTGCAAACTCGGCGGCGTTGGAAAGATATTCCCAAGGGCTTCCCAACCATATCAAGAACTACTTCTAAATCATCCTGATATAGGAGTTATGGTCGTTTGAAAATGACCAAAACTCACTTTCTTAACTTAGACAAAAATTTCCAAATTACCACATGCTTTCCAAAAATGAATATTTTCATATTTTAAACTCTTTCTAGTCGTTTCTAGGTGCGAGATGTTACAATATCTCCCCCTTGGGAACATTCGTCCTCGAATGAGCTTTATTTCACTAAGCTAAGGGTAGTAACATCAAGTTCAACACTCAACAAGCAAAAAGCAAGTAACAACAACATACTCATAATTTAGCTAGTACTAAGAAGAGAATTAGTACCTTGATCTAAATTCTCTCCGGATTCAAAGAGATGTGGCTATCTCTTCTTCATATCCTCTTCAGCTTCCCAAGTATCTTCTTCAACAAATTGGACCTCCAAAGGAATTTGACTTATGCGACCTCCTTTGTTCTCAACTTGCGAACTTGTCGATCTAAAATCTGAGCCGGAATTTCCTCATAAGATAAATTATCCTCAATCCCAACATTTTCAGTTGGTACTATCAATGAAGGACTTCACATGCACTTCTTTAACATAGAGATGTGAAATACCGGATGAACCGCTGCTAATTCCTGTGGTAGCTCCAACTCATAAGCTACACTGTCAATCATCTTGGCTATGCGATAAGATCCAATATATCGGGGACTAAGCTTCCCCTTCTTACCAAACCTCATAATACCCTTCATGGGTGAAACTTTCAAATATACCCAATCATCTACTTCGAACTCTAACGCCCTTCTCCTAACATCAGTGTAGGATTCCTGACGACTCTGTGCTATTTTCAATCTCTCTTGAATTACTTTCACCTTCTCCATAGCTTGATGAACTAAATCTGGTCCTATCAACCATGTTTCACCAACTTCAAACCATTCAATAGGAGATCTGCATCTTCTCCCATAAAGAGCTTCATATGGAGCCATTTGGATGCTGGAGTGGTAACTGTTGTTGTAAGCAAACTCAATGAGAGGTAGGTGATCATCCCAATTTCCTTTGAAATCAATCACACAAGCCCTCATTGAAGTCCTTCATTGATAGTACCAACTGCCTTTCATCCTCGTCTGAGGATGAAAGGCAGTACTTAAATTCACCTTCGGACCCAAACCTTTCTGGAAAGATTTCCAGAACTGTGTAGTAAATTGTGCACCTCTATCTGAAATAATGGAGACCAAAACTCCATGGAGTCTTACCACTTCTTGAATATATAGCTTAGCATAATCTTTTACTAATGGGTAATCTTTACCGGCAAAAAATGGGCTGATTTTGTCATTCTGTCGACAATCACCCAAATAGAATCATGTTGTCTGCGATACCTTGGCAAACCTGTAATGAAATCCATATTAATCATCTCCCACTTCCATTATGGAAGTTCTATATTCTGAGCCAAACCACCGAGCCTTTGGTGCTCGACTTTCACTTGTTGGCAATTTGGACACTTAGCACCAAACTCTGCAATGCCCTTCTTCATGCCATTTCACCAATACACTTCTCTCAAATTGCGATACATCTTTGTGGAACCCATATGAATGGAATAGCTGGAGCTATGAGCTTCCTCCATGATCCTCTCTTGGAGTCCATCCACCATAGGTACGCTCAATCTACCTTGATATCTCAATACACCATCTCCCCCTTGTTCAAAAGCTAATACTCTTTGCTTATGAACATTTACCTTTAAGTCTAGCAAAATAGGATCTTGGTCTTGCTTTTCTTTCACTTCTGACACTAGTGATGATTCAGCCTCATTCGTCACCACTATTCCTCCTTCTGTGGAATCCATTAGTCGAACTCCTAAGCGTGCAAGTCTGTGCACATCTTTGGCTAACTCCCTCTTTTCTTCCTCAACATAGGTGGTACTACCCATAGATAACCTGCTTAAAGCATCAGCAACCACATTAGCCTTACCTGGGTGGTAAAGAATACTCATGTCATAATCCTTGAGTAATTCCAACCACCTCTTATGTCTGAGATTAAGCTCTTTATAAGTGAACACATATTGCAAGCTCTTGTGATCAGTGAATATATCAACATGAACACCATAGAAGTAGTGTTGCCAAATCTTCAAGGCGAAAACTAAAGCAGCCAACTCTAAGTCATGGGTTGGATAATTCTTCTCATGAACCTTTAACTGTCTGGAGGCATAAGCTTGCCATTCTGCATTAACACATAACCCAAACCAACTCTGGATGCATCACAATACACCACAAAACCTTGAGTACCCTCTGGTAAGGTCAAAACTGGGCAGTAGTCAACCTCTTCTTCAATTTCTGAAAGTTGTTCTCACAAGGTTCAGACCATTGAAACTTCACTGTTTTCTGAGTCAATTTCGTCAAAGGAGACGAAATAGACGAGAACCCCTCTACAAACCTTCTATAATAGCCAGCTAAACCAAGAAACTCCTAATATCAGTTGGAGATGTGCGTCTAGGCCAATTCTGGACTGCCTCAATTTTCTGAGTATCAACCTTAATCCCCCCTCCGGATACAATATGGCCCAAGAATGCCACAGACCCAAGCTAAAATTCACACTTGGAGAACTTGGCATACAACTCTCTATCCTTCAAGGTCTAAAGAACTATTCTGAGATGACTAGCATGATCTTCTTCATTCATTGAATAGATTAGTATGTCATCATGAAGACGATAACAAGCATATATAAATAAGGTTTGAAGACTCTGTTCATAAGATCCATGAACACTAATGGTGCATTGGTCAAACCAAAGGACATGACCAAAAATTTAAAATGACCATATCTAGTCCTGAATGTTGTCTTTGGAATGTCGCATTCCCTAACTTTCAACTGATGGTAGCCTGATCTGAGGTCAATTTTTGAAAAACAGGTGGCACCCTGAAGTTGATCAAATAAATCATCTATCGTTGGAAGAGGATACTCATTCTTGATGGTAACCTTGTTCAACTGACGGTAGTCTATACACATACTAAGGGAACCATCTTTCTTTCTCACGAATAAGATCGGAGCGCCCCAAGGTGAGACACTTGGTCGAATGAAACCTTTATCTAGGAGATCTTTCAACTGCTCATTCAACTCTTTCAACTCTGTTGGTGCCATTCTATATGGCGAAATAGAAATAGGACGAGTATCTGGAATGATGTCTATGTCGAAGTTTATTTCTCTCTCAGGAGGGACTTCGGGTAGATCATCAGGAAAGACTTCTGGAAAATCTCTTACTATAGGAACTGACTAAATGGGAGGTACCTCAACACTAGAGTCATTAACTCGGACTAACTGATAGATACAACCCTTCGAAACTAACCTTCTCGCCTTAAGGTACGAAATGAAACGACCCTTAGGCACTGCTTAACTATTACTCCACTCTATGACTGGCTCATTAGGAATCTGAAACTTGACAACTCGAGTTCTGCAATCTATGGAGGCATAACAGGCATGAAACCAGTCCATACCTAGAATGACATCAAAATCTACCATGTCTAGCTCAACTATATCAGCCATGGTGTCTTTGTGATTGATGGGAATGACACAATCATGATAGACTCGCTCAGCTAGAATAGACTCATCAACAGATGTATAAACACATAAGGGTTCACATAGTTTCTCAGGAAGAATCTCAAACTTATTTGCAACATAAGGAGTTACAAAAGACAAACTTGCTCCTGGGTCTAGCAAAGCATAAACATCAAAAGTAAAGACTTTGATCATACCAGTGACAACATCTGGAGAGTTCTCTTTCTCATGGCGACTGGTGATTGCATAGAGGCGGTTTGCTCCTCCGCCAATACCAGAAGTAGCTCCTTTAGGTGCCGCCCTGTCTGGTGGCGCAACTGATGAAGATTGGGCTATATTGCCCAGATTTCCACTACCTTGCCTGTTCTTAGGGCACTCTTTCATGAAGTGACCCTCTTGTCCACACTTAAAACAACATGTCTGGCCATCAGGACATTTACCTGGGTGGGTTCTACCACACCTAGCACATGCAGGAGTCAAACTACCTTTTTGTGCCACATTACTTCGGGACTGTGCTGGTCTAGCCCTGAAGTCTTGCGAATTCTGGCCATTATAGTCACCTCTTTTTTCTGGGTGCAGGTGCACTAGCAGATGATGGTGCTGGCCCCTTTTGCTTCTGAAAGGAAGAACGATTCACACTGCCCTTCTACTGCCCAGACTCATTCCTAGTCTTAACTTTCTTGCTTATATACTCTTCCATGTCCCTCAACTTCTCCTCTTCAACCTGCTGCACATAAATCATCAGCCTTGAGATGTCCATGTCGCCTATCAGCATCGCAGCCCTACCATCTTTACTCGATAAACGACCCAAACCAGTAACAAACAAGTTCATTCTGCTCTTCATGTCCTTAACCATTTCAGGAGCATAACGGGACAACTGGGTGAACTTCAACCCATACTCATGCACACTCAAGGAATCCTGTTTTAGTGTAAGAAATTATCGTACATTAGCCTCCTTCAACTCGTGGGGAAAGAAACGCCCCAAGAAGGCTTCTTCGAAACAAGCCCAACTAGCAGGTGGTGCATCCTCAGGTCTACCCTATTTCCATTGATCGAACCATGTTCTAGCAATATCCTTCAGTTGATATACAGCTAGTTCAACCCTTCCAGCGTCAGCAACATACATCACCTCAAAAACCTTCTACATTTCCTCAACAAAATTTTCGAGATCCTCAGTAGTGACCGAACCAGTGAAACTTGGAGGATTCATTCTCAAGAATTCGCGAATCCTTGAAGTGCAGCCTCATCTTACCTTGGTTCTCTTGGCTGCCCAACCTGGTTAGTCACAACTTGGCTCAGCATCTGGATAGCCTCACAGAATTCGGCATTAGTGACCTAGCCTTGAGGTTGCACGTTGGGTGCATTAGGTACCCCTTGCTCTTGTGGTTCAATATTTCTCCTAGCCGGACAACCCCGTGCTGCTCTTCGTGGAGGCATGGTTATATGAAACATGCACAAGCACGAATTAGAGGGAAACTTTTAGAGATAAACTCTAACGCACGAGATAACTATAAAGGTAGTGAAGAATTTCCTAAATGTTGCAGCTTCCTAATTATAGATGTGGCGCGCTTCACACAGATAAATAGGACACTACAAACACGGCTTCATAGACTCCCTAGGACTTTTGAACTCAGTGCTCTGATACCAAGTTTGTCACGCCCCGAGTCTACACCCTGGGCGAGACTGGCACTGGAATACCATTGTTGGACTCAAGCAAACCCTTGGCCAAGATTACTTCACTCAGCGGAAGACTTAAACATAAGAAAAGATAACGTATGCATAACTTATGAAATAATAGTTTAGCCAAAATGGCAACTCAGTCTTTAAACAATATCTGAATGATAATGTAAATACAACTGAACTACTAACTGTCTATGAAGCCTCTAAACAACTGAGATGGATGTTGGGACAAACCCCACAACATCCTAATGAACTAAACTAGAAAGCGAATAAAAGGGGTCCTTCAAAATGCAAGGAGGCTCACCACTGACTCTGGAGTGCTCGACTAGATCAACGGCGCACTAGGTGCTGATCCTGGTTACCTGCGTCTGCATCATAATAAGATGCAGGCCAACTGACATCAGTACATTAAATGTACGAGTATGCGAGTTGGAATACTAAACAACAACTTGAGCTTGAAAGGAGTAAGAAGGAACACTTACCTTGGCTATGTACAACTTATGAATAACTGAACTCAATATAAGCAATAAGACACATGCAATATATGTATATAAAGCTTGTAAAATAGTGTAAACAACTTAGTTCATTAAAGATAAAGCAATAACAAACTCAACTTTACTTATATATAAAAGTAATATAACTTTTGTGGGAGATTCTTTAACCGACAACCACCACTATGAGCCGTAGTGATGGTACAACGTTTTACCTCACGTTGCACAAGGACCATCCTATACCTCGCCGTGATATAGGACCTTACTTAACTTAGTGGATCCACTAGCTTAACTTATGTGATCATCTAAAAAGCATGACCCTTTAATACCCATGATGACAACATGGTTTCTATGGAGAATTGAGTTAATATGAACTCGCGTCCCTAATTTGGTGCTCAATACTACTCCCAAAATATACTTTAGCTCATATGTGTTTTAAACACCTCTTTCTTTAGTTTCAAATAATTGCTCAAAGTTTAGCCAAAGGCTCTCTTGGAATCGATGTTCCCTTATCTGAAAACTATCCCAAAGGCTTTTTTGAAAATCATAGTTCCTTTCTTGCTCAAATGTAAAAACATTTATAAACTTCTTTGGGAATACTTAATTCCCTAATAACTTTTGAGAAAGGAACTCAATGATTTACTCTTTACTTTACTTTACTTGAAACTTGAGCCTCAAAACAAAGTTTAAACGTTTAATAAAGACTCTTAAAAACTTTAAGAAATTTTGCTTTGACTTGCTTCTTAACTTCTAGACTTTACTCTTAACTTCTTTGACTTTGATCTTAACTTTACTTGAATTGGATTATGGATTCAAGGTTCATGATCTCATGTTTATGGATGATTTCATGATGTTTAGATGTACCGTAGAGTGTTGGAATCAACTAGAAAATGTAAGTACATCGTTTAGAAACTAGTACGAAAAGATGGGGGAAGAATAGGGTGAACTGGCGTCCTGGGTGCTCTGAGAGGCGTGGGGCGCCAGGCCCCAAACTTCAGAGAAGTCTGTGGGGCGCGCTGGCTGGCTCAGCACCCCCACGCCAAAACTTCAGAGGCTGCTTAGGGGCACGCTGGCGGGCGCGGCGCCCCAGTCTCAATGCCCAGGTTTTCTCAATTTTTCTTCTCCGTTTTTCATCTCTAAACCCTCAAATCTTCCCTAGTTCTTTCCCCAAACACGTAGGATCAATTGTACCCTCAATACACAACCAATCTAACTTGAAAAACAGCCCTGAACATGCATCAATTCAACCCCCAAGCATCAACAACTCAACCAACAAGAATTCAACAATATTTTTCAAGACTTCTCTTTCTAAACATTCAAACAACTCCAAATCGCTGAATTGAAACAAGTTGGTGTGTGGGTGAACTAACCCAACACGAAAAGATCTCACATACCTTAATAGGGATCACCCCCAACGAATTCCACTCGCAATCTTGGATGATCTTGACGAATTCTTGCATTTTTCTCCCGTTCTTTCTTCCTTTCTCTCTTCTCCAAGTCCTAAGCGTTCTTTAATTTTTCCAAAACTGAACTAAGTTTTGTTTTTACCCCAACAAATGCCTAAAAACGAATTTGGAAATTAATTAGAGAAAAGACTACCTTGCCCTTCCCTAAATCCGGATTGGGACTTTCCTCAATCCAACATCCCAACTTCCGAAAGGCATATCTCACTCATACGATGTCAAAATCGTGCAAACTTAGCGGCGTTGGAAAGATATTCCCAAGGGATTCCCAACCATATCAAGAACTACTCCTAACTCATCCTGAGCTAGGAGTTATGGTCATTTGAAAATGACCAAAACTCACTTTCTTAACTTAGACAAATTTCCAGATTCCCACATGTTTTCCAAAAATGAATATTTTCAGATTTTAAACTCTTTCTAGTCGTTTCTAGGTGCGAGAAGTTACAGGTGTAGTTTACTAAGTACCAGTTTTCACCGAAAGTGGAGCCTATTTTTCTAGACATTTTCTATATCTTTTGTGCATATATATATATTTATATTCTTATAACTGCTTGAACCAGATTTGTACCATAGGAGAGAAAAATCTTTTTTTTCCTCGTTCCTTCATCATTTTGAGTTCTTAAGAGGACTTGATTGTACTCTACCTTCTACATAGTGAATTTGCTCGTCATTACTCGTGATTTTTCCCGACTTGGGTTTTCCACATTAAATTGTGTGTCATTTGTTGTGTTTTCAAATTTATTTCTCAATTATTTACATCTTTCTTGTTTTTGATACATGTTAGTTCCTAACAAGTGGTATCTGAGCAAGGTTCAAGCATGTCTACTACCAAGTTTGAGATCGAGAAATTTGATGGAAAAATTAGCTTTAGTATGTGGAAGATCCAGATGAAGGATGTTCTCACAAACAATGGTTTGAATAAGAAGGCTTTAGCAGAAAAGTCAAAGAAGCCCGACTCTATGAACGACGAACAGTGGGAGGAGTTGGATAAAAAGGCACTTTCTTCAATTCAACTTAGTCTTTCCAAATAGGTTTTGTGGGAGGTTATTCGTGAGACTACTGCTCCCATATGAGTCTCTCCATATGACCAAAAGTCTTGCCAATAAACTCTATCTCAAAGAGCATTTATACATGCTTCGTATGTTTGAAGGTTCGTCCATCCAATCTCATCATTATGCATACAATTCAATTATAATAGATCTGGAAAATTTAGAATTTAAAATTAAGGATGAGGACAAGGCTGTGTTGTTAATTGTCTCTTTGTCATCTACCTATAAACACTTCAAGGAGATTATGTTATATAGAAATAATGAATCTTTTTCCTATGAAGATGTTAAATCAAATTTGTTGTCCAAAGAGAAGTTTGATCTTGAAGTTCATTCTGAGGATAAAGGTGCGGGCTTGTTTGTTAGAGGTAGATCACAGGACAAAGAGAGTACATCTAAAAAAAAGTTCAGATCTAAATCTAAAAGGCATAATTTCAGCAAGAAATGTCACTACCGCAAGAAATCAGGGCATGATATTTCTAAGTACTATAAATTAAAAAAATAAAAAGGAGAGGGAACAAAATATCAAAAAGATGCAGAAAGTTACTGAATCCGGAGTTGTTGAAAGTGATTCTGAAGGTGATGTTTTGTTGGTTGTCTCTGTTGATAAAAGAAACTCGTCTGAATGGATTTTTTATACTGGATGTACATATCATATGTGTCCTCATAAGAACTGATTTCCAACATATGATAAAGTTGAACGTGGCGTTGTCCTAATGGGAAATGATGCCCAATGCAAAGTTGTTGGAATTGGTATTGTACAAATTAAAACCCATGATGGTCTTATCAGGACCTTGAATAACATTCATCATATTCTCTTGGATGTAAATATTCAGCTGAAGGTGGAGTTCTCAAATTTTCACACTTCGGGGAATCCTGCAGATATGCTTACTAAGTCACTTCTCATTGATAAGTTCAAACACTTTTTGAACTTAGTTGGTGTTTACAATACTTGATTGTTCTTTGAGGCCCTTATGGTAATGACGAACATCTATTAAATTTGAGCCAAGGTGGAGATTGTTAGAGTTGCCTCAAATTCTTTTTTTTCCGGCTGATTCTGTCTCTTCATGTCAGCATGTTCCACCTTGTCTTGGTACTTTCGCAATTTCAGGAAAGGTGGATTGATCATGGGATTATGGTGTAGTTTACTAAGCACCAGTTTTCACTTGAAGTGGAGCCTAGTTTTCTGGACTTTTCTATTTCTTTGGTGCATATATATATTTATATTCTTATAACTGCTTGAGGCAGATTTGTACCATAGGAGAAAAAAATCTTCTTTGTCCTCTCATTCCTTCATCATTTTAAGATCTTAAGGATTTGATTGTACTCTACCTTCTACATAGTGAATTTGCTCACCGTTATCCATGGTTTTTTCCGACTTGAGTTTTCCACGTTAAATTGTGTGTCATTTGTTGTGTTTCCAGATTTATTACTCGATTTCTTACATCTTTCTTATTTTTGATACATGTTATTTCCTAACAATTACTAGAAAAAATTAATTTTAGTAAGTGCACAATTTTGAGCTTGAATTTGATTGGTGTTGTATTTGAAACGTAGTTGAATACTTAGAAAAAGAAAATTTAATTTAAAATGTTGAACACCATTGAAGCACGGATGAAATTCTTATGGAGATGTAAAAAAATTTATATATAACTTGTTGCTTATTTTGAAGTGGGTGATTTAGATTATTGTTCTTGGCATCATTGTGAAGTTGTATTTTAATTTTAGTGGATTTGAAAGATGGATTAAGGTGACTTCAATCTATTTTATAGTTGGCTTCAATAAAGAAGATGAACAATAATATGAAGAACAAATTAGATTTAGTTATGCATAAATTATTCCTTTGAATGATTTTTTATATTAAAAATTAGTAAAGATTATATATTTTTTAAATCAAAACATTTATTTACAATTATACATTTTCCTTCTTTAACTTTGTATTTTCCTTCTTGTAACTTTGTATTTAAATTGAAACATTTCTTTAATTATGTAGAAGAAGAAAGTAGTCAAGTGAAGTGATAAAGGGTTATATTGTCATTTTAACTTTTTATCCATGTATAAACTATACACGTATGAATTATTCCATCTTCTACTCCGTATAAATAATACACAAATTTCCTCATAACTTATACATGTATTAGTTATGCGAATTTCAAAATTGTCAATCAAACGTCGTATTAATTTTATACATGAATAAATTTTTTCTTATCCACCTACCAAACGGCATATTAATTATATACATGAATAATCCACCTACTAAATGTCATATTAATTATATATGTGAATAATTTTTTTATTATCCACCTACCAAGTGTCGTATAAGTTATATGGACTCTAATACATGGATAAGACTTGTTTTATACAGCAATCAAACGACCCTAAGTTTTGAATTTTACAAAGATGACTTTAAGGGTCTGTTTGAAAAGCCACCAGGTAATTGGAATTGGTGTAATTACTAGGGTAGTAATTACCAGTCTAGTAATTACACTGACCTGTTTGGTTGCCACAGTGTAATTACACTGTAATTACACATGTCATGTTTGGATGCCACAATGTAATTACACATGTTCTATTTGGATGCACAATTGCATTCATAAAATTATAATAATTTTTAAAAATAAAAATTAATCATTTAAAATTTATACTAGACAAATTAGAAATTTTATAAATGACATTAAATTAAATATTTAAGATATATATTCTTTTTTGAAAATATATTTATTAATAAACATATTTACTGTAACTAATATTATGAAAAAAATAATTGATTTATATTTTTTCAAATTAATATATTTTAATTGAATTGATCGTAACAACTAAAAGTATGAAGTTTCTACGAACATTGTGAAATGCATGTTTGATAAAAAGAATAGTAATATATAAATAAAATATCATAAATTATTAATTGTTTGATAAAATATAATCTATCAAGTCTAATTAAAAAATGACATGCAATGTAAATTCAATATTACTAAAACAAATGAAACTGAAAATATAACATAAGTAATAAATTCAAAACAAAAAAATTTAACATAATACTCTTATAACAAATTTCAACATAGCAATAAATATGATTTATTTTTATTTCTTCATAATAAAGAAAACGTAAATCTATAACCTTACTTAACAATAAATTCTATTTTAATTTAAAAATTAGAATACTAATAAAATTATGCTAATGAGAAAATAAACATGGCATAAAGAAATAGATAATACGAGAAAATTACATAGAATTTGAGAACAAGAATAAAATAAAATATAATAATATAAATAAAAAATAGACTTTTACAAATTTTTAGAATAATAAAAATAAAAATAAAAAGAAATTAAAATAATAGAAGTAAAAACAATTAAAACAAAATAAAAATAAAAATAGAGATAAAAAAAAAATGAAAAAGTAATCAGGTGGTAATTACACCATGTAATTACTCTGTCTGTGAATTGTAGAGTGTAATTACCCCCTGCCAATTACACCAATTACCTACTGACCAAGTAATTACTTGTCCTTCCAAACAGGACAAGACAGTGTAATTACGCCAATTACACCAAATCCAATTACCAGGTTGTCCTTCCAAACAGGCCCTAAGTGATAATAATTCGATCGTAAATTTAATATTTTTTACCTATTTAATGAATTTATTAACAAAAATACATTATTTAGGTAGAATTTGAGTTTAAAGCTGGTGTGTGGACTATGGTCAGTACCCTAAAATGGCATTTAATATCAAATGAATAAGTAAAAAGGAGTTGGTGAAAAAAAACAAGTTCATAAACAGAGGTCCACTCCTAGGTTTTGCCTAAGTTAAAATTTCTTCCTAACTCTAAGCACCTTGTAATGCACATAGGCTGGAAATTTTGGTCTAACGAATTTAATAAACACTTTAAACATAGAAATTTTAATGTGAACCTAATTTTTCCAGCTTGTACAGCAAAATGAAATTACTTTTTCAATCAAGAATTCAAATATTTCTACTTCTAGTGACTCTACACATTGGTTCATTCATAGAACTAATCAATATTAGCTGTCAATGCAGGTTAATTGCATAGTATTGTAGTTATAAGTTGATCAACCATTAATTACAGTCACATGGTTATTCACCAAATACGTTATGTTGGGTATATAGCCAAAGAATTCAACACTAGCTAGATTATTTCATGTGCTATATTGACCCTTCTTGGCAAAAGATGGTAATAAATTTGCATGAAAAATATTTTTCAAACAATATATTCATTTAGTCATATATGGTTTTTTCTAGCCATACTTCAATTCTTCTCAATTACTCTTTCTATTTTATATTACCTGACTCATGTTGACTTGGCACAATTCATAAAAAAAACTTTATTAGAGATGCATATTACTAAATTAACCCTACTATTGATATTTTTGAACTCTAAATTTGACTATTTTTACTCTATACAATTATTTAATACTTTGATAATAGGTAGAAAAAGTAATAAAACTCTATTAATTTACTAAAATAGACAAGTACTAAAATAAAATTGAGGGAATAGACATATATTGTATTCCTTTACTTCAAAAGCTCTACTCCCTCATTTTCTTTTTACTTGTCCTTTATATTAAAATAATTTTTTTTTCTATCCACTTGTCTTTTTTAACAAATTAAGAGTGGATTAATTTTTTTTCAATTGTTACCGTTATCATTAAATAACATTTTTAAAATTTATTGAAATACTAATTAAATTTTGATTTCTAAAGCATAGTTAATAAGAAAAATTTACTCCTCTAAATCATATTAAGTGGTATTTTATCTTTTTATTTTGGTAAAAAATAAGTGATGTTTCACATAATCAAGAAGTATTAATTATATCTTCCATATTAACCCCTATATAGATAAGTGGTTATTTATGTAATTAACCAACAACAACAACAATATACACAGGTCTCAGTATAGTCCCATAAGTGGAAAGAATGGTAGAGTGTACACAGACTTTATCCCCTATCTTCACGGCCCGTTGGGTTGAGTCATGACAAACTGGTACCAGAGCCTAAGTTTTCGGTCTCCCAGTACAAGAGCAAATATCGAATAGGGTCTTGAGGATGAGTGTGTTGACGTCCACATTAAATCTTCAGGGAGCTATGAAGCATTCTCGGAAGTTGTTTCATTTCTTCACTCAATTTGTGTGACATGTCGCCTGTGATATGGATTGAGTCCAATTGGTATAACTGGATTCCAATTAGTATCTTAACAAAGTAAATCAGATATCGCTACCGCGACTGAAGGGGCACAAGCAATGAAAGTTGAAACCGTAAAGATTACAATTGGCATCTGACCTCAAGGGTCATATTAATGCATGTACGATCGATTAGTGAACATTCATGATGCGAGTAAAATGTAAGGAACCTATTAAATCAGTGATAGAGCTTACTGATTGTTATTATGTGCATGTAATTGTCTGAACTTCTGTGGAATCTGATATACCGTGAGTTTACGGTATTTCTAATACATTTCACTTACAAGTTGTGTGTGTCTAGGGCCTTTTTATATTGGTTTTTATGTATTTTATCATGTTTTGCAGGAAAGGTGCTCAGGCGCGGAAGTTTAGAGACAGCTGAAGGAAATGCAGAAAAAGGCATCCACGGAGGTCATCTACGGACCGTAGGTCCATTCACGGTCCCTAGGTGATGACCGTAGATCAGCAGGAATGTGTTGAGGACAAATCTGACCAAGTGTGGAACCACGGTGCCCATTGACGGTCCGTAGATTGATCTACGGACCGTACTGTTGATCCGTAGAGTGAGACTGCAAGGGTTCCAGTACCTGATTTTTGAAAATGCTAAGTATGGAGCTACGGAAGGAATTGACGGACCGTAGGTCGATCTACGGTCCGTTCTGCTGGTCCGTCGTTTGCTTCAGAGAAGCTGATTTTTGGATGCTGAAATATTTCTAAGTCCCGAGTAACGGAAGGGACTTACGGACCGTAGATCAATCGACGATCCGTAAGTCAGTCTCGTGGATCGAAGACGCGTACCTGAACAAAACTTTCCTTAATTTGTTTCCTTTTTTATTTAGGATTTGTTTTCTATAAATAGGACATGTAAACCTCGTTTTTAGGGGTTAGATACTATTATTCTATTTTTGCTTTGTAACTTTGGAGATTATTTTGCAACCCTAGCAATTATTGATTTCCCAAGTTCGTTTTTGAAGATTTTAGCTTTGCAATTCAAGTTAATTCTCTGGGTTTATTATTCTCTTTACGTAAGTTCATGATTTCTCCATCTACAATTATGAATTATGTTCTTGCTAATATGAGTAACTAAATCCACAACTAGGGTTGTGGGAACCATGATCGATTAACAAAGTATGAATAGTAAATAAGCAATTCTTGACTAGTATTTTGCATGCATTGATAATTCTTTCGTTTAGAAGTCTTTTTAACGGTGGCCAACGTTAGAACTCGCCTTGTTACTACTTGCCGGACCAAGGAGGTAATTAACAAGAAAAGAATTATCAACATAGATTTAGTGTGATACTATCTAATAGGCTAGTGTCGATTGGTGCGAAGTAATAACTAAGCCAAACATCGATTATGATGTCTAATATGAGGTAAAGGTAAGGGTTAGTAAATTATACACACGTAGCCGGACCAAGGTGCGGGGTGAAATTCTCTAGATGCCGGACCAAGGATTTAGAGATACCTAACTTATCACTTTGCATGTAATACACTAGAAAAGGATTGCTATTACTAGGATTACTGCGTTATGAGATTATGGGGAACACGTGTACCCTAGTTATTTCTCTTATCTTGATAACAACCAAAGTTGAATCTAATTACTAATTACAATATTAAGTCTTGCTATTCGTTTCACACAAGCACAACCCCCCTTTTTATTACCTGTTTCTGGAAATAATTTGACTAATTGAATATAATTGTTGGTTAAAAGTAAAGTCTAAACCATTTTCCTCGTGGGATCGATCACAACCTACAAGTTGGGTTCTTTACTTGATAACGATCGCTTATGCTTCTGAAAGGAGGTGTAATTTGAGCGTATCAAATTTTGGCGCCGCTGCCGGGGAATTTTGGCTTTTAGATTTAGTTTTAACTACAATATTGAACGTTAGTCAAATATTTCCTAATTTTATTTTTTTTCTTTGTTTTTGTCTCTCTCAGGTGCAGACTCTAGTGTATGCCAAGTACACGGAGCCAAGGAGAACCACTTACTCCGTATGATCCAGAGTTGAACAGAACTTTGCGAAGAATGAACAATCAAGGACTTCCAGTTCATCCTATCGGAGGAAATCTAGATGAAGCAGTTGACTTACAGCAGCCAAGAGTAGTTGGTGGAGAAAACCAGGGTCTAGCTGAAAATCAATTGGGAGATGCACTGAGAGTGCATGGTCCACCAGGCCCGCAACACCATGACAACTATCGGGGCAACGTCGACATAGCAGATTCCGATGGACCCATCGTCCTACCTCCTCTACCTCCAGGGCACACATTTGTGGTGACTAGTAGTTTGATGCAGATGCTTACAGCAAGAGGCTTATTTTCAGGATCGCCATCGGAGGATCCACATGCTCACTTAGCCAAGCTCAGGGTGGTTTGCAAAGTTGTGTAGGCAGACCAGACTTGGATATGAACGTCATTGGGTTACGAGTGTTCCCTCTGTCACTGACAGGCGATGCTGCAGTATGGTTCACTAAGCTTCCTTATAACTCAATTTTCACATGGGACCAACTAGCAGAGGTATTTAAAGCAAAGTACTATCCAGTATCTAAGAAGCTCAATCACAAAGATCGGGTCAACAATTTTGTGGCATTACCTAGAGAGTCCGTGAGTAGCTCGTGGGACAGATTCACTGCTTTCGTAAGAAGTGTCCCAAATCACCGTATTGATGATGAGTCACTGAAGGAATATTTATATCGAGGACAGGATGATAACAATAAAGCAGTACTTGACAATATTGCTGGAGGTTCATATGGTGATTGTACATACGCACAGATTGCTAAAAAATTGGAGAGGATCTCTCGAAATAATAAAGCGTGGAGCACTAGAATGTCAGATACTGGGAGAAACACATTTGCTGTTCATAATGCTACTGTTAACTCTGCAGATGATATTCGTGAGGAGATGGCTCAAATGAGGACAGAGTTGGGGTTAGTATTGAAGCATGTGAGTGGAGGAGCAGAAAAGGTAAATGTTGTAAATTACTTAACTAGAACTCCACCACCAGTTGAGGAGTGTTACTATGAAGAGGACACTTATGCGGTGAACGATCAGACGGGGGGTTTCCGACCAAACGCCCAAGGATCCAACACGGAAAATTGGCGCCAAGGTCAAGGGAACCAAGGTCGGAACTATGGAAATTACAATCGAGAGGGTCACTATGTCCGAGATGGGAACTTCAATCGTGACAACAACTACAACAGGAACAACTATGGCAACAGAAACGATCGGGTTAGACCCTATGTTCCCCCTCAAAATCGGGAATCTGGTGCTAGGGAAGTTGGAGGTAATATGACACGTATTGAAGATATGCTGCAGAAGATGATGAGAAGGTTTGATGCCACTGATGAGAATGTGAAGGAGATGAGAAACGACTTATCTGGTATTGGTCAAAAGGTTGATGCCCATGCAGTGTCAATAAAGCATCTAGAGCAGCAGATGACGCAGTTGTCTACTACAGTGAAGCCGCGTCAACCTGGAACTCTTCCTAGCAACACCATCCAAATCCGAAGAATGATGGGAATTGTATGGCAATTACCACTCGAGGAGGCAAGCAAACCGTAGATCCACCTATGCCGTCTATGGTAGAAGTTGAGAATAGAAAAGAAGATGATGTGGTGAAAGTTAGAGATGAGTCAGAGGTTGTGACAGAACAAGAAGTGGAGGTACCTCAGAAAGTGGTTCCCATACCTAGACCTCCACCACATTTTCCTCAAAGGTTAGTGAAGAAGACTGAAGATGGGAAATATCGCAGATTTATCACTATGTTGAAACAGCTTTCTATCAATGTCCCTTTGATAGAAGCCTTGGAGCAAATGCCTGGATATGCAAAATTCATGAAAGATATGGTGACAAAGAAAAGGTCTGTGAGTTTTGAAGATGATGATAGATTACAGCATTGTAGTGTTATTGCTACAAGATCTCTGGTGCAGAAGAAGGAAGACCCTGGTGCTTTCACAATCCCATGTACTATAGGGTTATTACACTTTGCTAAGGCATTGTGCGATCTTGGTGCTAGCATCAACCTCATGCCTTTATCTATTTACAAAAAGTTGGGTCTAGGGGATCCAAAGCCCACTGCAATGCGGTTACTGATGGTTGATCGGACTGTGAAGAGGCCCATAGGTGTGCTCCATGATGTGCTAGTGAAAGTAGAGTCTTTCATCTTTCCGGCGGATTTTGTGATCCTTGACTGTGAGGTTGATTTTGAGGTTCCCATCATCCTTGGGAGACCATTTCTTGCCACAGGGCGTGCGTTGGTTGATATGGAAAAGGGACAGATGAAGTTCAGACTGAACAATGAAGAAGCAACTTTCAATATCTGTAGATCCATGAAGCAGAATAGTGAGCTACAAACAGTATCTGCTATAACTTACAGAGTGAAGAGTGGGTCAGAATTGCAAATTGAAGAGCGATTAGGTGTTGAGGCACTAGTAGCAGTCATGATGAATTTTGGTAGTGATGGTATTGAAGAATATGATGAGTTGGTAGCCGCACTTGATAAGTGTGAATACCGCTCCAAACCAAAGAAGTATGAGCTAGACATGAAGAATCGCGAGTCCCCACCCACAAGACCATCAATTGTGGAGGCACTGAAATTGGAGCTTAAAGCTCTACCACCGAACTTGAGGTATGTATATTTAGGCGAAGAGAATACTTTGCCGGTCATCATTGCAGCAGATTTGAATGCAAGGCAAGTAGAGTGTTTGGTGACTGTATCAAAGAAGTTCAAGCGAGCGATTGGGTGGACTATTGCAGATATTATTGGGATTCCCCCCGGTATTTGTTCTCACAAAATCCAACTCATACCAGATCATAAACCCAGTGTTGAGCACCAGAGAAGATTAAATCCACCGATGCAAGAGGTAGTCAAAAAGAAGATCATCAAGTGGCTGGATGCGGGAGTTATTTATCCCATCTCAGATAGTAATTGGGTGTGTCCTGTGCAATGTGTACCTAAGAAAGGTGGTATGACTGTGGTTCCAAATGAAAGAAATGAGCTTGTTCCAATGAGGCCTGTCACTGGATGGAGAGTTTGCATGGATTACCGGAAGTTGAATGCATGGACTGAGAAAGACCACTTCCCTATGTCATTCATGGATCAGATGTTAGATAGACTTGCAGGCAAGAGTTGGTATTGTTTTCTTGATGGGTATTCTGGCTACAATCAAATTTCTATAGCTCCAGAAGACCAAGAGAAGACCACCTTCACTTGCCCATATGGGACTTTTGCGTTCAAACGAATGCCATTCGGATTGTGCAATGCTCCAGCGACCTTCCAGAGATGTATGATGTCCATATTTTCTGATATGGTGGAAGACACTATTGAGATGTTCATGGATGATTTTTCAGTGGTAGGTGATTCGTTTGATCACTGTCTAAAAGATCTAGCCGAGGTGCTCAAAAGATGTGAAGACTGCAACTTGGTGCTGAATTGGGAGAAATGTCATTTCATGGTAAAAGAAGGTATAGTGTTGGGTCATCGAATTTCAGAAAAGGTATTGAGGTTGATAGGGCTAAAGTCGAGGTAATAGAAAAGCTTCCACCACCTATCTCTGTAAAAGGTGTTAGAAGTTTTCTTGGGCATGCAGGTTTCTATAGGAGATTTATCAAAGATTTCTCAAAAATTGCACATCCCTTGTGCAAACTTCTCGAGAAGGAGAATAAGTTCTGCTTTGATGATGCTTGTCTTAGAGCATTTGGAGAGTTGAAGGAAAAGTTGGTTACAGCACCTATCATTATTTCACCAGATTGGGAACAACCGTTTGAGGTAATGTGTGATGCGAGTGGAGTGGCGCTTGGTGTGGTATTGGGTCAAAGGCGTCAGAAAATTCTTCATCCTATTTACTATGCTAGCAAAGCTCTGAATGTGGCCCAGAAGAATTATACAGTGACCGAACAAGAACTTCTTGTAGTGGTTTTTGCATTCGAAAAATTTCGTTCCTACTTGCTTGGTACTAAGGTCATCGTGCATACTGACCATTCTGCATTGAGATATTTGATGGCGAAAAAGAATGCAAAACCACGATTGATCACATGGGTATTGTTGCTGCAAGAGTTTGATTTTGTGGTAAAAGATAGAAAAGGAACCGAAAATCAAGTTGCCGACCACTTGTCCAGATTAGAGGAAGAGGCCATGCTAAAGCTTGGAGATAGGGCTGAAATTAATGATGCGTTTCCAGATGAACAGGTATTGGCTGCTTCTAATGATTTGATTCCTTGGTTCGCAGACTTTGCTAATTATTTGGCAAGCGACATTGTGCCACCCGATTTGTCTTTTCACCAAAGAAAGAAATTTATGCATGATATGAAGAAATTCTTTTGGGATGAACCTTATTTGTATCGTAGTTGTGCTGATGGGATTATTCGTCGCTGTGTGTCTGAGGTTGAAATGCTGAGTGTACTTGAAGCATGTCATTCATCACCCGTTGGTGGGCATCATAGTGGAATTCGGACTGCACATAAGATTTTGCAGTGTGGGTACTACTGGCCTACCATCCACCAAGATGCTCATGATTTCGCCAAGTCTTGTGATCGGTGCCAAAGAGATG
The DNA here is from genome assembly GCF_900185275.1 of Solanum verrucosum. NCBI lineage: Eukaryota > Viridiplantae > Streptophyta > Magnoliopsida > Solanales > Solanaceae > Solanum > Solanum verrucosum. Next base: position 773,857 of record NW_026020371.1, read on the forward strand.
GAGGAATTTCAAAGAGACAAGAGCTCCCTATGAATCCCATCTTGGTGATCGAATTGTTTGATGTATGGGGCATTGATTTCATGGGGCCATTTGTGAGTTCATATTGGATGAATTATATTCTGGTCGCGGTTGATTATGTATCGAAGTGGGTAGAAGCTGTAGCACTCCCCAACAACGAAGGTAAAAGTGTCACCGCATTCTTAAAAAAGAATATCTTCTCCAGATTTGGTACACCAAGGGCTATTATTAGCGATGGAGGCTCTCACTTTTGTAACAAGTTGTTCAAAACACTACTTGAGAAATATGGTGTCCGTCACAATGTAGCCACTCCTTATCATCCACAGACTAGCGGTCAAGTCGAGGTGTCCAACAGAGAAATAAAGCAGATATTGGTGAAGACTGTGAACGCCAATCGAACTGATTGGTCAAGGAAGCTTGATGATGCTCTATGGGCATATCGCACTGCATACAAGACCCCCATAGGTATGTCGCCTTACCAACTTGTTTATGGGAAGTCTTGTCATTTACCAGTAGAGTTAGAGCACAAAGCAATGTGGGCAATGAAGAAGTTAAATTTGGATTGGGGCACTGCATCTAATCAAAGGATGAACGACTTGAACGCGCTTGATGAGTTTCGTCTAAAAGCGTATGAAAGTTCAGCCTTATACAAAGAGAAGATGAAGAGGTATCATGATCAAAGAATTGAAAAGCGAGAATTTGAGGTTGGCGATCGTGTGCTGCTATTCAACTCTAGGTTGCGCTTGTTTCCAGGCAAACTCAAGTCCAAGTGGACTGGGCCGTTTTTGCTCACAAAAGTGCTCTCGCATGGAGCGGTTGAGCTTGAAAATAAGGATGGAACAAGGTTTGTGGTGAACGGGCAAAGGATAAAGATCTATCTGGGAAATGCTGAAACTGTGCAAGAAGTGATTGAGGCCTGCAATCTTGATGAAGTCTGAATAATCAAGATACCTGCGTCGTGCCGCGACGTTAAATCAAGCGCTGCTTGGGAGGCAACCCAAGATGTAAAATCTAGCCAACAATAGGGTTCTGATTTACATTATGTAGTTAGCTTTCTTTGATTACTTGCAGTTTTGTATCAATGTAGGTAGGGGTTTCAGTATTTTAGTTCTTAGTGTTGGCTAGAAGTAATATAGGGTCCGTGTCTAAAAAGTATCCAGAAAATGTAAAAAAATAGCCTATTGGTTGCTTCATGTGCAGGTACACCATGCAAGAAATCTGCAGAAAATGGTCTAAACCCTTTCCATACCATAATCTGATAAAAAGAGTCCGGTGTTTGGTCAGTGACGAAAAGGTGAATCCTTGGTCTTGCTAAATCATAGTACCATCACGCAATCACCTGACTCCTTGTTGCTTGTAAGGTTATAGACTTTCTCTTCACTTTGAATTTCAATTCATAGATTGAATATAGAGGGTCGGGAGTGGGTCTTGACCTTGGGTAATTGTTAGATGATATTGCATGATAAACTTGAGTAGTACAATGCCCTTGGAATGATAGATAGTGATTGTATAGCTTTAATTGTGATGTGAGCTTATGTAATCGTAAATACTATATGCTAGTTTCGACTTAGGGTTCCACATCTAGTCTAAATTGTTGGGCATAATAATCGGTAGGAATCTTAAGAATGACGAACTAGCATGTTTCAATGGTGTATATGCATAACTAGGTTGTGTTAATGTTGAAACCAAATGCCAAAAATGTATAATACCTGGCACTGATTGCTTCCACGATACCCCGTCTACGGACCGTAGATCCATCTACGGACCGTAGATGGGGTTCGTCATTTGATGCACCTGCAAATTTTCACCAAGTGTAAAACCACGGATGTGGACTACGGTCCGTAGATCCATCTACGGACCGTTCTGCACTTCCATGGTTTTCATCTGCGACCTATATTTCAGGCACCCTGATCCACGGAAGAGATCCACGGACCGTAGATCAGTCTACGGACCGTAGGTCTCCTCCGTGGATGACTTCTGGAGCATCTGTCAAAATATTTTTTTGGACATAGTTTGGGTCGTTACCAACTCTACATGAGTTCTTTTCCTGCTTATGGTTAGTTTTGGCACTAATGACGTTCCTGCAGGTACGATGGCACCTAAGAAGATGGTCACCTACTCGAAATGGGGCAAGTCCAAATCGGTTGCCCCTAGCTTCCGGTTAATTGATGAGGACACTGAGAACGACTCTGACCCCGCATATGTGCCTCTAAACCCTAGGGCCTCTCGCGCAACACCCAGGAGCACCCCCCGGAAGGTGATCCCCGACGTAGTCACTGTCTCCCAGTCTGATGAGGAGCACACACTGATCGGGTCACCAACTGAGGTTGCTTCCAGTTCAGAGGGTCCTATGTCCGGCTCCGAGTCCACCCATGCATCAGTCTCCCACTCATCACAATCAGAGTCTGTCCATGCTACAGGGTCCAACGCCAAATCGTCCACAGGGTCTGGAGAGAATGACCAAGCAGCCTCGTCTGATGAGGCAACTAGTTCAGAGGCCATTCCTGCACCAAGGAATGATGAACCCGCTCCGGTAGCAGGGGAGCTGAATAGGTGGTGTGTCGAGGGTCAATGGCAGATCTATCGGGATGCAAAGATGGTGAATGACAAACAGAAAATGGCCCGATTAATACAAGAGGAGCGCAGAGTCCTCACGGGGAGCTTGCATACTGTGCCAGATATTCACCGGCTTTTCAAACTTCACAAGTGTGACTGGATGGCTCGAGACCTAGGGACGTATAACGAGGAGATTGTCCGGGAGTTCTATGCTTCTTATGCTGCCACTCTCCGCAGGTCCATTTCCAAGCGGTCAAAGCCAATAGCGCAGGCCCCGCTCACTTCCACCTTGGTTCGAGGGTGTCCGGTAGATATATCACCTGCCACCATTAGCCGGTTTCTCTATGGTCCTACCATGGGCCACTCATGGTCTCCTAACACGTCGGAATTTGATTACCGCTGGGAAATCGTGCGGAGTGGCACTTTCCAGAGAAATACTGAGCAGCGAGAGGCTGTGATACTATGGCTGGCCAGGTACATTGCTGCAAATGGCGAGCGTGCAGAATGGGTCGCTGCTCCACGGTTGGGCATCCGGAAGGCCACATTGAACTTCGCTGCAAAATTCTTCTGGCTATTGGTACGCAACAGAGTGTCGCCCACAAAGGCTGACAATCAGGTCACTTGGGACAGAGCGGTGATGGTTGCTGCATTGGTGGCGGGAGTAGAGATCGACTTTGCACGAATGCTGCTGGCAGAGATCCACGAGAGAGCTTTCAGGACCTCCACTACTTACCCTTTCCCCTGTCTGATATTTGACTTGTGCAGGGACTCTGGAGTGCCGATCTGGCACTGTGACAGGCTAGTCCACCCTACAAAGGCATTGGACATTGGCCTTATTCGGGACGACGCGAATGTGGCAGCACCTCGCAGAGAGCCCCAGATTGAGGTACCCCCCTTGAGCTCCGATCTTGCAGACACTGTGGGGCAGGCACAGGGCGGTGACCCTATTATCCCAGACCACACCGACACTGTCCCAGGCTCCTCTTATCAGGCAGCTAGTGTTGCCCCTAGTTCTTCCCGGTCTACACCACCGTTAGGCGCAACGGTTGTCCCGATGGCCAGAGTACAAAAGTTAGAGGCGCAGATAGCCACACTGCTGCATCACATCCAGCCTTGGATGCAAAAGTCAATTGCCGAGTCCGAGGCTAGATTGGAGCGCAGGATGGAGGGGATGATGGACCGTAAGGTCCTGGCGGTTAACAAGCGGCTTGACGCCTTTGAGTTGCGAGTCCTCGAGCGATCAGTTCCGGCCACAGACTTATCTGCTTTGCAGGCTGACATAGCCAGCCTCCGGACTGATGTGGATTCCATTCTTGCTGCACCTTCAGTTGAGACTCCGGCGGCTCCTACTGCACTGGCTGATGATACAATGCTAGATGCTCTATTCAGTGGCATCGCCGAGGAGGGGCCTGCACCGACACATGCCAAAGGCAAGCGGCACCGTTCCCATCGCACGGAGGAAGAGAAAGCTAAGAAAAGACGGCGCCGGCAGGAGAAGGAGGCTAGGAGGGCCTCAATTGCAGATGAAGAGTTGCGCTAGCAGAGGGTGCGTGAGAGAGCTGCAGGGGCATCGAGCTCTGCTCCGGTTGCAGAGGATCAGCCTATTTTGGGAGGCGTCGCGTTCACCACTGATGGTGCGGAGAGTTTGATAGAGCGCACTACTGAGGATGCTAGGAGTGCTGAGGTGAGCACTACTGAGGGTGCCCCCACTGATGTTCCAGAGGGTTCCGGGAAACCGGATCCCCCTGCTTGTTGATGATTCGCCGGCGCTTAGCGCCACAGGTTTGCTTCACTCAAATCCATTCACTTTTACTGTCTATGTATGCAATTGTGGGCAATTGCATCTATTTTTGTTGGGGGTGGGGTAAATGGATCGTGAGTGATAGGGCGAAGCCTGAGTAACCCAACTCATGTATCCTCTCTTGGGGTTTTCTTGCCTGTGTTCTTTTACCCCAAGAGACGGTTTAATTTTTGTTGAACCGGCATGTCTTAGGATTATGTGTGTAGAAGCATGATACAGAACGAAGCATGATGGCATGGCTTAAAAAAAATGATACCCGTCAGTTTCTGGGTTGTATGCTAGAAGTAGGCTACGAGTTGCTGATTGTGTTGGCTCTGAGTATGACATAGTAACAATCGACTTAATTGCATGATTAAACCTGAAACTTGAACTGGGTAGTCTGATAATCTGATAATGAAACTTGTGCCAAGAGTGGGTGAGAATCGTTGACTGTTCAAACAGTTTTCTGCAAAACTAGAACTTGCCCGGTTAGTCTTGCTAAGACAATTCAATCTAGAGGATAGGAAGTGATCATAGGCCATTGTTCTGAAAAACCCATAAATTGCCTAGAAGGATTCAACCAAATGAAATAACTGCTCCCTTTGATCCAACTTTGAGCCTAAAAATAAACTATTTCTTTCTAAAACCCCGAACTCACCTTCCCATAATCTACTATGTTGGCCCCGGTCCCTCCTTGGACATGTGCACTTCGACTCAGGCCAAAAGCCTAAGTTGAGGGTGGCTAATGTAAAAAGTAACTTCAATCTTGGCCCTGACTTGACATCGGGTATTGTGAACCTCAACTAACGGAAAATCCATAAGTTGAGGGTGGCTATGAGAGAGGAAACTGAAAGAAAAATGGGGATGAAAAGAGTGAAAAATGAAAAAAAAATAAAAAATAAAAAATAAATAAATAAATAAATTTGGGGGAAACGTACGGAAAGGATGTGAATTATTCAACGAGAAAGGAGCAATTAAATAAAAAGGAATTGAGCTACAAGGTTTAAAGTCACTTCCGTGGTTGAAGAAAATCATGGGAAAGCGGTAAAGCAATAATATGACAAAAGTAGGGCAAAAAGAGGTTAAAAGCCTAGAGTAATGACAAGGAGGGCAGAAAGTCACTAAACAGTACACAAATGTACCACACCTGACCCTGAGCCTACGTTACAAGCCAATAAACAAAGTATGAATAGTAAATAAGCAATTCTTGACTAGTATTTTGCATGCATTGATAATTCTTTCGTTTAGAAGTCTTTTTAACGGTGGCCAACGTTAGAACTCGCCTTGTTACTACTTGCCGGACCAAGGAGGTAATTAACAAGAAAAGAATTATCAACATAGATTTAGTGTGATACTATCTAATAGGCTAGTGTCGATTGGTGCGAAGTAATAACTAAGCCAAACATCGATTATGATGTCTAATATGAGGTAAAGGTAAGGGTTAGTAAATTATACACACGTAGCCGGACCAAGGTGCGGGGTGAAATTCTCTAGATGCCGGACCAAGGATTTAGAGATACCTAACTTATCACTTTGCATGTAATACACTAGAAAAGGATTGCTATTACTAGGATTACTGCGTTATGAGATTATGGAGAACACGTGTACCCTAGTTATTTCTCTTATCTTGATAACAACCAAAGTTGAATCTAATTACTGATTACAATATTAAGTCTTGCTATTCGTTTCACACAAGCACAACCCCCCTTTTTATTACCTGTTTCTAGAAATAATTTGACTAATTGAATATAATTGTTGGTTAAAAGTAAAGTCTAAACCATTTTCCTCGTGGGATCGATCCCAACCTACAAGTTGGGTTCTTTACTTGATAACGATCGCTTATGCTTCTGAAAGGAGGTGTAATTTGAGTGTATCAGAATCATGACCGAAAAGTCATATCTTGATTTTGTCATAGAATAGTGATAAATTATTATGTGATGAACTGAACATTCTTTGGTTTATTTGTATATGGATTTATCATTGATAAAAATGATAAAGGAAAAGGTTATCCTCGTACGATGGCAGGCATGTGATATGATGCACAAGTTTTGGTGTAAGTCAAAAATAGTTTTATGATCATGTGGTACTAAGTTCTTAACCATGTGTTGTTGGGTATGATCTTGGTATTTCATTCAAGCCATTATGTAAAGCATGTATTATACGTGTCTGAAAATGATCTTGGGGTTATTTTACAAGCATGGTTGCATTCCAAAGTTAGTATTATAATGGGAATAGGGGAAATTTGCATAATTTTAAAATTTTGGGTTGACCTCGTCGGGGCCGCCATAGAGGGACTGGCCCATTATAGCGCTCTCGCTATAGCAGAAATTTTTCTGCAATAGCGGTGTGTCAACTATTATAGCGGGCAGGGCGGGACAAAATCCTTACCCTATTTTCTCATGTTTTGCCTTTCATTCTCGGGACGTTTAAATTTGATCTTTCAAGTTCATACCAGATTCATGCGAAGTATTGCATACTCCAGTATCATTCTTAGGTGCCACCTACCATCTGCAAAGTTGGGACACTAGCCTGGGGAGAAAGGGGCCATTCTTGTTACCCATGTAGAAGTCCTTCCATTCGAACACTATTTATGCTCTCATATTTAGTTGGATCTCCCTGATTGCACGTCACCACAAGATCTCGGGGATAAGTTATATCGCTAAGATTTCCTGATGGATGAATTCTCCGGCCTACTAGTGCCAACTACCTTAGGGATTCTGCAGAAAAGTAAGCACTGGTAATACCCTAAGTAGTGGGCCAATAGACCTTACCCCCGTACTCATCATTGACTAGTGAATCCCATAGCCATCTCATATTTATCCACTCTATATTGGCCTTGTATGCATCTTTGGGAACATCTGCTACCCCTAAATCAAATTCATCGCTTAGACATCCACGGGGATCTCTACCCCTTGGATGCGGAAGGTAGGGTGGAGGGATCCCAAAGAACAGTAGGGAGTAGGGCATAAAACTCCCTAAACCATCCTAAGTAAACAGCATGGAGAGACTCAACTAGTGGACCTCAGCTGCACTTCTAGATCTGATTATAGAAAGCACTCACCTTCTCCGCCACAACCCGCATGTGAAAAGCCCTCTCCTAGAAAAAAAACATCCTTCATTAATCCATATATCTCTCCCAACTAGCTTTGTTAGAAAACCTCTCATTTGGTTCCTGGTTGGCATCAATTAGACTATTAAACTTGCAAAATATGTGAACCGTTGGATTAGAACTCATAAAAATTCATAGGAACAATATTCAGAGAAAAATCCATCTTTGGACCAGATTAGGAGACTACTACCTGCAGCATTCATTTATGGCTGGGCCGCTATAGAAAACGTTATCTCGCTATAGCGACCTTCATCGTCCCCCACCTTCAAGGGGAGCGTAAATGGCGCCCATTGGCCCAAAATTTAAGTTTCATCAATTTTATTACAGATCAGTGTCCCTAAAGTACTTTGCTATCAAAATCTGCAAGAATTTGAGCATGCTAACTCCCAAATCATGTTTGAATCTAAGTATCTAACCAAGACAATCCTTCAATTTCCCCCACCATTTCGAAGTCATTTTCGATCCTATATTTCACAATCCTTGCTCTTAGAATGTTGTAGTAGCGTGTAAACATAAAAGGAATCCCCATGCTTCAACAATTTCAACAATCAAGAGAAAATATTTCAACAATTCGAAAAACCAATCCAACTTTATTCTAGTCAATCGATCTCTAGCATGCTTAATTAGTATGTGTAAACTGAAGAAAGGAGAATAGAAAACGTGATAATTACCTTAGTTTTAATGTTCGAGATGGAGTGATCGGGAGAGAGGGAAGTGAGTTTAAGAGAGTGAAAGAGAGAAATAGGAAAAAACTCATTCCTTTCCCTTTTATTCCAAATTTTGATCAGCATATCACTACAGCGGTGCCGCTATATCACCATTATACCCACTATAGCAGGGTTCAGTTCAGTGGATGAGGGAGATTTTTTGTTGTAGTGTGCATCTGCAGAAAAGTAAGCACCATTAATGACCTAATATGTCGTTATCCAAAAGACACCTCATACAGAGTCTCAGAAATATTTTGAAATACGGTGTCAATTTAAAAATTGAGGCACGACAAAGATTTAGAATTTGAAATACCTTGTCGTAGTATTTTATATGCATTATTTTCATGAGTAAATTATATTACAAGTTGTTTCAAGAAAGTATAATTTGCCGCAAGTGCATAATTTCATAAAGAAAACATAGTCATTTTTCATATAAAGTACATTTCAGCTTTGAGAAAACATAGTAAGATTTTACAACAAAATTTCGTTCAAAGGAACTATTTTGAGAAAAGTCTCATTTAAGGCAGACAAACAGATAGTTTATCCATTTATCATCGATCATATCAATATATACAAATTATTTTGGGAGGACTATTTAGCACCGAATAAACATGAGTTTCAAATAATCCAAGTTTCAAAACTACATTGCCATCGTAGGATAAAAGTCTTCCTCCAGTTGAGATCGACAAATTTAGCCAATGGGCTCAGTTAATGGATCCACATCAAACATACAAGTTCTATATCCTAGCAAGGTACAGGACATCCCTACCAACTATATTATACGTTGGACACCATATCTCACATGGTGTAAGTTGGTTTGTACGAAACTCTTCACTCTAAAGATTTTATATATGTATTATACTTTGAATTGGTATTAACATTTATGCAATTATAGATATGGTGATTTCTCAAATTTACAGTGTTCGACATGTATTCAGCTCAAATCCATAGGAACAAATTTATATTAGGTGATAAAAGGGCTTTAACAATATTTGGACATTATTTTACATATTTCACTTCTCAATTTTCACATATTCAGCTATCTTGTTTCAGTTAGTCAATGTTATGACATGTCCCTTTCAGTTGAAAATCTTATTTTATACTATTCATTTGCCTAATTTCAATATATCTTTAGAGTCATTCTTCAGCTCAGTATGTTCAATTTCATCCAATTATTTTACTTAGTTATTTTGCATACAGTATATTTGTAACGACTTGTTCCCGTCGTTACAGAAAATTCAACGGAGAAAACTTTAAGTCGGAAAATTTTTTCGTAGTAACTTAGGATTTCCCAACATAGTCCAGATTTGGACGCAATCGGAGTCAGTAAAGTCTAGGGAAATCTGGTAACAAGTGAGTGATCTAATTATGATTTTGATCACATGAGTAGATAGCTAAGACGTTAAGGAATCCGTACGACTTTACGAAATTGAATTCGGGTGAGTAGAACTTCCAAAATTGAACTTAGCGTGAACGAGTAGTTTATGAGTGTCGTTGGTTGAAAGTGTGTTGTGAAATGGGGGTATTGAAATTATTAAATTTGCTCATTGTTCCGTGCAAGCCTTTATGGAGGGAATTTGTGCCGCCAGGGCGGGGCCGCTGTAGCGGGGTGAGTACCGATGTTGCGAGACAGACGCGACTTAAGTCAGAAATAAACCCCAAAAATATTTTATTCTGCACTTTTTGACTTTGAGAGCTAGGAGACGACCCCATGTGCTTTCTTAATAGTTTTTCACCATTCTTAAGGCTAAAGGTAAGATTTTAACTCCCCGAATCTATTTTTTCGATCCGTAGAACTTAGTCTAACGGGTAATTATCTATGGGAGAGAGTTTTGAACTAGAAATTATGGTGGAAAAAGCTCTAATATGGGTATGGGGATCAAGGGCTTGACCTAGGATTGATATTATTGATATAATCTGGGTAATTAGATGTTGTTTATTGATCCTTGCATTATTGTGATTGTTTGTAGACCAAGAACATGTGAAACAAATTCGGAAAGGGAAGAATCAAGTTTCTTAGGGGATTCAAGCTTTGTTTGAGGTAGGTGATGATTGTGATTTCATGTTGTGTGATGTATGTTTATTCTTGCTTTATTTTAATACATGTATGTATGTGAATGTTGCATTATTAATCACACTAATTGTAAATAAGAATAGATGAATGATGAATGCCATGAATCATTACTTGATTGTATGATTTGAGAATATACGTGTGATTGTGATTGTGGCTTGTTGAATGGATTGGGTGTTGCGTTCCGACACACTAACTTGGATCGGTTGCCACATTCCGACATAAACATGGGATCAGTTACCACGTTTTGATATAAATATTGGATCAGGTACCACGTATCGGTACACTAACAGTTTGGTTTGGGCTCCATGAGAGGACCATTGACTTGACATAACTGTATATCTTGAGAATTGTGAAATTGATCATTGTTCGTAATTGATATTGTATAAGTTCGGTGTATGCATGTTATTATTATGTCGTATTGACTTATGTATGTTGCACTTATTGGGATAGTTGTGTGATCCTACCATTACATTGTAGTTGTGTATTAATACTGCACTTGCTCTTTCTTTTGTTGACTACAGGGCATCATCAGGAGGCTATTGACAGACCTCGTCTAAAAGAACAGTGACCGTTTCGAATTCAAGGGTGAGCCAGTTCTTTCAGGCTGCCATGAGTTCTCTTTCTGTTTATATCCACATTTCAGACTTAGACTAGTTCCTTAGATTTATTACGTTTAGTATGGGGTTGCACCATTTCTTATTTAGACTTATGGTTGAACCTTAGATGTTTTGGTACATTGACTTTCAGGTTCTAGGTATTATTCCGCATTTGTTTTGAGTTGTTAGACCTTCATTTGGAGTTTATGGGAACTCTATTTCTTTATTTAGAATTTAAACTTGCTTCTGTAACCTTAAATGCTTTAGTAATTTGATTAAGCTGGTTAGCTAATTAGTATGAATAATTCTCCCACCAGAGGGTTAGTGTAGGTGTTACTCACGACGGTCTGAGTCGTGACAAAGTTGGTATCAGAGCCTAGGTTTGTTGATCTCGATGTACCAAAACGAGTCTAGTAGAGTGTTGCGGAACGGTACGAAAACGTATGTACTTCTCTTCGAGAGGCTATAGGACTTTGGAATATCTCTATGTTTTCACTTGTCTCATTTCGTGCTATAAATTGATTCAAATTGGTATCTGACGATTTGAATAAGTATCTAACCTCATTCACTCTTCTGTCTGCAGATGGTTAACAATAGGTTCAACAGCGTCAGGCCCGTAGCTCACGTCAACGCGATAGTTGAGAAATTCGCAGCACGAGGTCGCGGTCGAGGCAGGGGTAGAGGAAGAGCTAGGGGAAGAGGCCAAGGAAGGGTGGCTCTTACTAGGGATGGAGCACCAATTAAGAATGCTCCTATAAATGAGGCCCCTCGTACACATCATGTAGAGGTTGATGAGAATATAGAGGTTGAGAATGAGGAGAATGTTGGACAAGAGAAAGAGGTGTAGGCTGAGACTACAGGTATTCCTCCATTAGACTCATTGTTAGCTCAACAGATTATGTTATTCTTGAAAAGATTGGTTGGTAGTGGAGTGCTTCCTTCTGTTCAAGCAACTCAAGCTCCCGCTAATCCCCATATTACTATCATTGTCCCCAAGGTGGGTGGAACTGTAGGTACTGATGCTTTCTTTCGTCCTTTGTTGTGTCCCGCTATGACTGGTAATGAGCATGAGATGTTGACTAAGTTCTTGAAACTTAAATCCCGGTCTTCCACGGTTCTGAGAGTGAGAACGCCTATGAGTTCATCCTAGATTGTTATGAGAGGCTTCATAAGTTGGGAATTTTCCATCAGCATGGAGTAGAGTTTGTGACTTTCCACCTTCAGGGTGAGGCTAAGCAATGGTGGAGAGCTTATGTGGAATGCAAATCTTCAATTTTACCCCCACTTACTTGGACCCAATTTCATGCTCTGTTCTTAGAAAAGTATATGCCTCAGACTTTGAGAGATCACAAGAAGGATGAGTTCATGGCTTTGGAGAAAGGTGGTATGTATGTGGCTGCTTATGAGGCCAAGTTCCATACATGTCTAGATATGATACGCAATTGGTAACTACTGAGGAAGAGAGGATCTGTCAATTTGTTAAGAGGCTTAATTCTGAGTTGCAAGTATTTTCTGTTCATATGACCTTTGCAGGAAAAAGCTTCAATGAGTTAGCAGATTTTGTGATAAAAGTAGAAGGGGTGAGGCGAGACGGTCAGGCCAAGGCATTGGCTAAGAAAGCCAAAAATTCAGGCAACTTTTAGAGATCTTACTCTAGAGGTTCAGGAAGGCCAACACTTGCAGCCCGGCCAATTCAGTCTGCTATGCCCGTTTCTACAGATAATTACTCATGAACTACATCTCATAATTTCATTTAGGATAGCCAGGGAGCCACACCTTCGGTGGGGGAGCATGTCATTTTTTGATCGTACATGTTACAACTGTGAAGAACCTGGGCATATGAGGAGAGATTGTCCCTATCCGTGCATGATAGATTCCGCGCAACAACAGTCTAGAGCAGTGGTACCCACGAGAAATGGTAATAATGGTCGAGGGCATCCATAAGGTGGGCGAAGAGGAAACCAGAGCGGCCATGGAGGTAGAGGAAATGGTAACACAGGCAGGGGTACCATGCAGCTAGGCAGGGAAGTCACCCGTCGTGATGATAGGGCGCAGTGTTATGCCTTTCCGGGCAAGACCGAGGCGGAAGCGTCTGACGCAATGATCACTGGTACTATTCTTGTCTGTGACCGGATGGCTAATCTGTTATTTTATCCGGTTTCTACTTATTCTTATGTGTCCGTGCGATTTGCCTCAGAATTTAATATGAATTGTGATATACTTGATGCCCCCATCCATGTTTTTACCCCAGTTGGAGAGCCTGTCATAGTCACCCATCCCTATCGTGTTTGTCCTATTTTTTTATGGGTTTTCAGACTTGGGCTGATTTGGTGATTTTGAATATGACTGACTTTGACATAATCTTAGGCATGACTTGGTTTTCCCCCTATTATGTTGTGCTTAAATGTAAAACCAAGTCTGTAACTCTAGAAATTCCGGGAAGGAAAAAATTATAGTGGAAAGGGGTGTACAATCCTAAGCAAACCAAGATCATATCCTCCATTCGGGCTAGGATATTGGTAGGGCAGGGTTGTTTGGCTTATTTGGCTCATATCCGGGATGTTGAGGTTGAGTCTCTATCCCTGTGGTGTCAGAATTTAGAGAAATGTTTCCTATTGATTTGTCTGGTATGCCTCCGGATAGAGATATAGATTTCTGCATTGATTTGGAACCTGATACCTGCCCCATTTTTATCCCTCCATATCGCATGGCCCCGGCATAATTAAGAGAGCTTAAGGCTCAAATCCAAGAACTTCTTGATAAAGGATTTATTCGTCCTAGTACTTCCCCATGGAGTCCTCCAATTTTGTTTGTTAAGAAAAAGGATGGTAGTATGAGGATATGTATAGATTACCGGCAATTGAATAGGGTCACCATTCGAAACAATTACCCATTACCACGAATAGATGATCTTTTTGACCAATTGCAAGGTGCATCAGTATTCTCTAAAATTGATCTAAGGTCTGGTTATCATCAGTTAAAGATTAGGCCTGAGGATGTGTCCAAGACGGCGTTTAGAACTCATTATGGGCACTATGAATTCCTAGTTATATCTTTTGGTTTGACAAATGTGCCTGCAGCTTTCATGAGTTTGATGAATGGGGTTTTCAAGACATTTCTTGACTCGTTTGTTATAGTCTTTATTGATGACATTTTGGTCAATTTGAAAAGTGAGGAAGAGCATGCCGACCATCTTCGTATTGTTCTGGGTGATCTTAGGAAACAAATGTTGTATGCAAAATTTTCTAAGTGTGAATTCTGGTTGACTTCGGTTGCTATTTTAGGGCATGTAGTTTTGAAAGAAGGGGTAATGGTAGATCATCAAAAGATTGAGGCGATTAAAAACTGGATTTGGCCTAACTCGGTGACGAAAATTATGAGTTTTATGAGGCTCGCTAGCTACTATCGTCGGTTTGTGAAAAACATTGCTTTTATTGCCACACATCTGACAAATTTGACTAAAAGGGAGGTACTATATGAATGGACTGAAAAATGTGATGAGAGCTTTCAAAAGCCCAACACTCTTTTGACCACCGCACCTATTCTAGCATTACCGGTTGAAGGTAAAGATTTTATTGTTTACTGTGATGCTTCACATTCTGGGTTGGGTGTTGTGTTGATGTAGGATAATAATGTTATAGCTTATGTATCGCGTCAATTAAAGGTTCTTGAGAGGAATTACCCAACACATGATTTGGATTTGGAAGCGGAAGTGTTCGCTCTTAAGATCTGGCAGCATTACTTTTATAGTGTTAAGTGTGAGGTGCTTATGGATCATCGTAGTTTGCAACATGTGTTCGCTCAAAAGGATCTGAATCTGAGAAAGCGAAGGTGGATGGAGTTACTCAAGGATTATGATGTGACCATTAAATATCATCCGGGTAAGGCTAATGTAGTGGCGGATGCTTTGAGTCGAAAATCGGTGAGTATGGGTAGTATAGCTTGCTTGAGTGTATCCAAGCGACCTTTGTATAAAGAAATCCAGACCTTGGAGTCTAAGTTCGTGAAGTTAGGCATCTCAGAGAAATGTGGGGTGTTAGCTAGAATTGAAGTAAGGGTCACGTTCATTGAAGAGATCAACGCCAAACAGTTTGAGGAAGAAAATTTGAATGAACTTAAGAAAAAAACTGTGATTGGTAAGGCACAAGACACCACTCTTGACACAGAGGGTGTGCTCAGTTTTAAAGAAAGGATTTGTGTTCCTCGAGTTGATGACTTGATTCAGAAATTGTTGACAAAATCTCATGGTTCGCGATATTCCATTCATGCGGGTGTGACCAAGATGTACCGAGATTTGAAGTGAATTTATTGGTGGCCGGGCATGAAGAAGGATATAGCGGATTTTATGGTTAAGTGTCAAAATTGCCAACAAGTAAAATATGAGCATCAAAGGCCTGCAGGTTTGCTTCAGAGAATGTCAATTCCGAAATGGAAGTGGGAAAGAATGGCCATGGATTTTGCGGTTGGTCTTCCCAAGACTTTGGGGAAGTTTGATTCTATTTGGTAGTGGTTGACAGATTGACTAAGTCAGCCCATTTTATTCTGGTAAGAATAGATTATAATGTTGAACAATTGGCTAAGGTTTATGTGAAAGAGATAGTGAGGTTTCATGGGGTGCCCCTTTCTATCATCTCAGACCATGGTACCCAATTCACATCCAAGCTTCAGAGGAAGTTACGTGATGAATTGGGCACACAACTCACTTTTAGTACCACTTTCCATCCACAGACGGACGGGCAGTTAGAGAGGACTATTCAAGTGTTAGAAGACATCTTGAGGGCATGTGTGATTGATTTTGGAGGGCATTAGGATAAGTTCTTACCTTTGTGTGACTTCTCCTATAATAATAGTTATCACTCCAACATTGATATGGCACCATTTGAGGCACTTTATGAGAGGGGATGTATATCACCCATAGGATGGTTTGAGGTTGGAGATGTGAAACCTTTGGGGGTTGATTTCGTGAAGGATGCTCAAGATAACGTGATAGGGATCCAAGCTAAGCTTTTAGCGGCCCATAGTAGACAGAAAAAGTATGCAGACCAAAAGGTAAGAGATATGGCATTTCACACTGGTGAGAATGTTCTTCTTAAGGTGTCACCCATGAAAGGGGTGATGAGATTTGGCAAGAAGGGCAAGCTAATTCCGTGATACATTGGTCCCTTTGAGATTCTTGAATGTGTAGGGCCAGTGGCTAATAGATTGGCTTTACCTCCTAAGTTATCGGGAGTTCATCCGGTATTTCATGTCTCAATGTTAAAGAGATATCATGGTGATGGGGATTACATCATAAAATGGGACTCAGTTGTGTTCGACAATGACCTTCAATATGAGGAGGAACTGATTGCAATTCTTGATCGTGATGTCCGAAACTGAGAACCAAAGAGATTAAGTCCGTAAAAGTTCAATGGAAGCATCGTCCAGTAAAGGAAGCTACTTGGGAAACCGAGAAGGACATGCGAGACAAGTATCCCCAGTTGTTCGTCGATTCAGGTACTACTCCACTCTTACTTTAGCCTATTTTTCCTAAGTCATCACTCGGGGACGAGTGATGGATAAATTGGTATCTATTGTAACGACTTGTTCCCGTCATTATAGAAAAGTCAATGGGGAAAAATTTTGGGCAGGAAAAAACTTTTTCGTAGTAACTTAGGATTTCCCAACCTAGTCCAGATTAGGATGAAATCATAGTCAGTAAGGTCTAGAGAAATCTGGTAACAAGTAGGTGATCTAATTATAATTTTGATCACATGAGTAGATAGCTAAGACATTAAGGAACACGTACGACTTTATGGAATTAAATTCGGGTGAGTCAAACTCTCGAAATTGATCTTAGCATGAACGAGTATTTTCTGAGTGTCATTGGTTGAAAGTGTGTTGTGAAATGGGGGTATTGGAATTATTAAATTTGCTCAGTGTTCCGTGCAAGCCGCTATGGCGGGAATTTGTGTCGCCAAGGCGGGGCCGTTGTAGCGGGATGAGTACCGTTGTAGCGGGACAAACGCGACTTAAGTCGAAAATAAACCCCAAAGATGTTTTATTCTGAACTTTTCGACTTTAAGAGTTAGGAGATGACCCCATGTGCTTTCTTAACGGTTTTTCACCATTCTTAAGTCTAAAAGTAAGGTTTTAACTCTCCAAATCCATTTTTCGATCCGTATAATGCAATCTAATGGGTAATTATCGATGGGGAAGTGTTTTGATCTAGGAATTATAGTGGAAAAAGCCCTAATCTGGGTATGGGGATCAAGGGTTTGACCTAGGATTGATATTATTGATATAATCCGGGTAATTAGGTGTTGTTTATTGAGCCTCGCATTATTGTGATTGTTTGTAGACCAAGAACAAGCAAAACAAATCCAGAAAGGGAATAATCAAGTTTCTTAGGGGATTCAAGCTTTGTTTGAGGTAGGTGATGGTTGTAATTTCATATTCTGTGATGTATGTTTGTTCTTGATTCATTATAATACGTGTATGTATGCGAATGTTGCATTATTGATCACACTAATTGTAAATGAGAATAGATGAATGCCATGAATTATGACTTGATTGTATGATTTGAGAATATACTTGTGATTGTGATTGTTGCCTGTTGAATGGATCGGGTATTGCGTTCCGCACACTAACTTGGATCGGTTGCCACATTCCAGCATAAATGATGAGTCCACAATTTGGACTCATTTAACGCTTCATTTTAATAGAATTAGTGTCCTCAGATACATATTTTATCTCAATAACTAATGTAACTCCTTAAGTTTCAGGTATTTGGAGTTTGATGCAAAGCATGGACACTACTTGGCAAAAAGGAACGAAACGGCTGAAAAGATGGATTTTTATCCTAGTATATAATTTTAGATACAAGATTTTATTTTTCTAAGTTTCAAGTAGAGAGACCTTGTTCTGAGCTTTTGAAGATTTGAAGACTTCCAATTCCAAGAAATTGGAAGTGGGTGTTAAAGATTCTTCATATTAGACTCGATTGAAGTGAATATAAATCATACCCAATTGATGTTACTTCGATTTGGTATCATTTTCTTCCTTTTTACTATGTCTAGCTAAAACCCCAATTCTTGGGTGTGATTTTGTGAATATGGGTTAAATTTCCTATTGGGTATTGCTTATTGTTAGTCTATTTGTTGTTTAAATGTGATTTCGTTTAGTAGTTGTGTTGGAACTTAATGGGATTGTAGTTGCAAATACGATTTCATCTTAGTATTTTTGGCTTGCTCAAGAGAGGTTTTAAAACTAAGACTACTAAATCGATAGCCGGTGGTTATTGGGTCGTCGTGGGTTCAGCTCTAGAGAGTGAATCCTACGCCTTTTTCCCACACATTCAGCTCGAGAAAGAGTAAATGGGCTAAGCCGGAGGTTGTGCTTAAAAGCGGAAACTCAATGTTCGAGAGAAACCGAGTTGATTCGGGGTAAGTTGCTCGAGAGAAAATTTACCCCCACTAAAGTCTAGTCTAGTTACAAATGTTCAGCAATTGACTATCAATAGCATTTACCCGATTATGTAGTTTATCTCATATTCCTATCATATCCCAAGAATCTCGTATCCCTATATTCGCATCTTTGTATTTTTGTTGTTTTTGTTCATTAATTGAATACAAACCCCCCATTGATAATTGACATTCGTGTCAACCCCTTAATTTATCATGTTTTTACTCGATAATGTTTTTAGTTATGGTTAACTCTAGCATATTTGCACTTAACTCTTAATTATCAGAAACCGCTCCCTTGGGACTCGACCCCAACCCTTGCTTGGGTTATATTACTATTGAATGACCGTTGACACTTGAATGGGAAATTGTGTCTTTGATAACGTCATTCAATCAAAATGGCGCCGCTACCGGGGAGTGGTGTTATTTGAGAATTATCAATAGAGTTGAATTTTTCTTTTGTTAGTCGTAGTTCTACTAACTTAATTTTTAGTTTTGTTTTGTTGGTTTGAGCTTCGAAACACAGGAGATGAGTAGGTCAAGCAGTACTCACGAGCAAATGGAATTTCCTCCATTGGAAGTAATACTGGTTAAGGATCGCATCCTAAACTTCAAACAATTGGAAGGTGAACGGATCCATCAGATATGGGCAAGGTTTAAAGAACTAATAACTCAATGCCCAACTCATGAAAATCCCAATATAGTCCTCCTTGATTGTTTCTACAGAAGTCTTGGTCCCGGAAACAAGGTGTTGGCAGATCAACTCGTTCTGGGTGACATTGCAAAACAGCCATATGCGATAGAAGTCCAACTACTTAATCATATGGCCGAGAAAAACCAAGAAGTAGAAAAGGACTTCATGATGGCCGCACTGATGACTCAGAAGGATTAGTTGGCCAAAAAGGTTAGAGAGTTTGACGTCTAGTGCATCAAGAAAGACCGTTATGTCCCTCCTCATGAGTGAAGAAAATCAAAGAATAAGGGGGGTGGACAAACTGAAGCAATGTTCACGCTCCTTCTCCGAAAAGCAAATACGCAGGACAGGGTACTTGAGGAACTCAGGGAGAACGTATTGTTGTTGAACCAAATGTCAACCTCTCATGCCATGCACATCCAGCTACTAGGATCCCAAATGGACCAAGTACTAAATAAGCGCTATAAAGATCCGAAAAAGGGGTTGCCTAATGAAATTGAGTAGACCACACTAGTAGAACTTGAGCGTAGACTTGCGTCGTGCCACGACGTTAACTAAGGTGTTGTTTGGGAGGCAACCCAAAACCCCTTTAATGCTTTAGTTTTATTTTTGTAAATAATGGTGTGTTGATGTTGTAGGTTTGAGTGTGGAAAGTATTTGAAAAATGCAGGTTGGCAAACATAAGTCCAGTCAGCGAATCTCTGAGGAGGTCGGCGACGTCAACCTAGACCATCGATAGACTCAAGAAACTCTCATATCGGAGTTTGTAACAATCGGCGAGATTAGGAAACTATTGGCGAATCGTCGACTAGGTCGGCTATCCCGATACAAACCGTCGTTGGGACCCCCACACTAACTGGAGGTCCTGTAAAATTTGGCAAGGAAAATAAACACTCAGCGTGTCACCGAGTGGATAGGCGAGCTCGACTAACATCGCCGAATAGGCGAAGAACTAGACGGTTTTTCAGGTCAAAGATATAAAAGCTTCTAACTCATCACTTTCCCTCACTTTTTATCTTCCCAAACTCATACCCGCATGCTAGTTCCTATATTTTTTGCATTTTTAGTGTTGATTTATGCTCGGAGTTAGATTACATTACCGCCTAGCATTTCAATCTTCTCTTAATCAACACCAAAGGTTGGTTTTCTATGCCCCGAGTTTATTTTATCAAAAAATTTACTCATTTACAATAGTCTGATCTTGTTGAAGTGTTCTAGTCTTGCCTGATAGGATTAGATTGTTTACATGCATGATTTAATTTGATAATCTTGTCCAAGTAGTTGTGACTGTTGAATTCCCATAATTGTATGCCTTAAAATGGATTAAAATTTGCGGAGTTGTGTTTGGGTGTTATGGGTCCTACCTTGATTTCATTATTGCATGCTTTAATTTTGTTTTCGAAGGTTGCAAGGGTTAATTTCGCGAAGTGGGTTGAAAGTAAGCACGTTGGGTTGTTTGGCGAGCTGGGTCAAGTTCACCGAACCACTCGGCGGTTCGCCTAATGTTCCCATCTCACCTCTACTTTCATGCTTTATTTTATGAGTGATTCTGTAACTTTCGGTGAGAAGCCTGATGTCGCCAAAAATCACTCGGCCACTCGCCGAAAGGCTTATTGTTCGCCCTTTGTCTGCACCCCTGAGCCTTGTGCATTGGAACTTTCGGCAGGCCTGTCCTTGTTTGCCGAAAGCTATCGGCGACACACCGAGTGGTTCCCCTCATCGCCTAATTGCTGTAGTTTTAGAGCTAATTCTTTTGGCGAGCTCGATCTAGCTCGCCCAAAAAAAATTGGCGATTCGCCATTTGGTTTGGCTAGTCTGTCTGAAATTGCTATGTTGTGCTTTTGTATAAGTTTTTCTAACTCCTCTTCAAGATTTTGCAGACATGACTAAATCAAAAAAAATTGAAAGAGTAACACCAGCCCAAAAGAAGTCCAAAGGGATTGCGATAAATGAGGATGCAGCTACGTGGAAAGGCAAAGCTACGAAACTATCCACAACTACTGGGAAATGCAAGGGCAAGAGGCCCACTTCTGCCAGGAATACCATTACCCTAGACCCTAATATTCCTTCATGGACCCGGGGATTCTGCAGAGCGGTGCATGTCTTTCTGGCGGACTCACACTCAATAGAACTTGGTGAATAGGGCACTGATGCCCAGGCTCAAGGTGAGGCATCGAGCACTGATGCCCAGACAAACGGAGCAACTGTGTAGACAAGACCTGCTCTTTACCTCCCTATTTGTTTTGATTTATTTCACTTTTGAATATTTTTATTTGATTTGAGGACAAATATTTTTATTTGTGGTGGGGTGAGGCCCACCTTTGTGTGCTGATTATGACTCTTGTTTTGTTTATCTATTTGGGCATTGTGCTAAATTTGTGTTACACTACTTTTTTGTGGAAGGTTTGAGCTTATGGCTCCTTATTTTTAATCGAAAATGATTTTTTACCCTTTTGGAAAAAAATTGCCACCTCTTGTATGTGTTGAATGTGGTTGTTCTCTTACAAATTTGAGTATCAGTTTTGATCAATACCGATGACTTGAATAGTGCTCATATTCAAACAAACATGAATGTGCGACTACGATGAGGCCAAATGAAGTTGCATAGACAATATGTGAACTCTTTGCATCTCGTTGTGACTAGCCCAATTATCAAATCGAGTCTCTTATGATGATCGTTGCACACTAGCGAAAGTGTGGAGTTTTGTTTGACTTTGGTGTCGATGCCTTGTGTGATGAGCTTACTGTGAACCATGCATGATAACACCTAGTATATCCCCCGTTGGTCCAGTTGACTAAGTTGTGAAATAAAGTACAAAAGAAATGTGGTTTTCGAACAATCCATGGAAAGTGAATAATGGAATGACTTATGAGCATTAAAGAAAATGATGAAAGAACAGGAAATAAAGTGTTGTGAGCACCACATTTCATGAGGATGAAAGTCATTGAGCCTAAATGACCATACATTTGCACTCAGGCCCATTACAATCCTTGTAAAGACCTTTTTGATCTTGAGTAACTTGAAACAATTGTCTATTGGAAAATACGGGCAAACCAATGGGTGAAAGCATGCATAGTGTTCTTCTTTGTGAGTGTGAGTGTTGCATTTGATTCCGGAGCTTTAAATTATTGAACCATTGCGTGTGAAAATGGAATCATTCTTTGTGTGAGGGCAATTTGAACACTTTAGTTGAGCTTGAACTTGCATTTGAAGCAAGTATGGTGAGCTTGAGATTATTTGATAATGGTGTGTCACAATTTGAAACTTTGAGCACACATTTGATCTTCGCATGAATAAATTGAGTCTTATGTGTGCATTCATGATTGAGTCTTGTGTAGCACTGTTCGAGACATCCATTTTGAACTGCCGAACTTAAGTTTTACTTGAGGACAAGCAAAAGTTTAAGTTGGGGGTGATGATGAGTCCACAATTTGGACTCATTTAGGGCTTCATTTTAGTAGAATTAATGTCCTCAAATGCATATTTTGTCTCAATAACTATTGTAAATCCTTAAGTTTCAGGTATTTGGAGTTTGAGGCAAAGCATGGACACTACTTGGCAAAAAGGAACGAAACGACTGAAAAGACGCAGAAAAGAAGGCCTAAGGATCGCCCAAACCATTGGGCGATTCGCCGAATGGCCTTAACTTCACCCATTGTTCCAGTAAGCTGAGCCCTGAAGGAAAAGATCAAGTCGGCGATGAAAAGGAGCAGTCGGTGCGTGGCCGAACAGTTTTGCGAAGCAGTACTATATCGCCCAATGATCCAGAATGCGAAGATGCTAAAGGCAAAAGCTGAAAGGCGATGAAGCAGACCAAAGGGCGGATCGCCGAGTGCATCGGCGATCCCGACTAACTACGCTGAGTGATCCTTCGCAACACATTTTTAGACAACTATAAATACTAGTTTGAATTTTTATCCTAGTATGCAATTTTAGATACAACATTTTATTTTTCTAAGTTTCAAGTAGAGAGACCTTGTTCTTAGCTTTTGAAGATTTGAAGACTTCTAATTCCAAGAAATTGGAAGTGGTTGTTGAAGATTCTTCATCTTAGACTCGATTGAACTGAATATAAATCATACCCAGTTGATGTTACTTCGATTTGATATCATTTTCTTCCTTTTTTTATGTCTAGCTAAAACCCTAATTCTTGGGTTGTGATTTTGTCAATATGGGTTAAATTTCCTGTTGGGTATTGCTTATTGTTAGTCTATTTGTTGTTTAAATGTGATTTCGTTTAGTAGTTGTGTTGGAACTTAATGGGATTGTAGTTGCAAATACGATTTCATCTTAGTATTTTTGGCTTGCTCGAGAGAGAGGTTTTAAAACTAAGACTACTAAATCGATAGCCGATAGTTATTGGGTCATCGTGGATTCAGCTCAAGAGAGTGAATCATAGGCTTTTTTTCATATATTTAGCTCGAGACAGTGAATGGGCTAAGGCAGAGGTTGTGCTTAAAAGCGGCAACTCAGTGTTCGAGAGAACCCGAGTTGATTCGAGGTAAGTTGCTCGAGAGAGAATTTACCCCCACTAAAGTCTAGCCTAGTTACAAATGTTCAGCAATTGACTATCAATAGCATTTACATGATTGTGTAGTTTATCCCATATTCTTATCACATCCCAAGAATCTCGTCTCCCTATATTCGCATCTTTGTATTTTCGCTATTTTTGTTCATTAATTGAATACAAACCTCCTATTGATAATTGACTTTCGTGTCAACCCCTTAATGTATCATGTTTTTACTCGATTATGTTTTTAGCTATGGCTAACTCTAGCATATTCGCGCTTAACTCTTATTTCTTAGAAACTGCTCACTTGGGACTCGACCCCAATCCTTGGTGGGTTATATTACAATTGAACGACCGTTAACACTTGAATTGGAAGTTGTGTCTTTGATAACGTCATTCAATCAATAAACATGGGATTGATTGCCACATTCCGGCATAAACATTGGATCGGGTACCAATTACTGATACGCTAACAGTTTGGGTTTGGGTTCCTGGAGAGGACCATTAACTTGACATAACTGTATATCTTCAGAATTGTGAAATTGATCGTTGTTTGTAATTGATAGTAATATTGTATATGTTCCGTGTATGCATGTTATTATTATGTCTTATTGACTTATGTATGTTGTACTTATTAGGATAGCCGCGTGATCTTTACAGTACTGTAGTTGTGTACTGATACTGCACTTGCTCTTTCTTTTGTTGACTACAGGGCATCTTCAGGCGGCTATTGACAGACCTCGTCTAGAAGATCAGTGATCGTTTCGAATTCAAGGATGAGCTAGTACTTCCGGGCTGCCATGAGTTTCCTTTCTGTTTATGTCCATATTTCGGACTTAAACTAGTTCCTTAGATTTATTATGTTTAGTATGGGGTTGCACCCTTTCTTGTTTAGACTTATGGTTGAACCTTAGATGTTTTGATACATTGACTTTCAAGTTCTAGGTATTATTTCGCATTTGTTTTAAGTTGTTAGACTTTCATTTGGAGTTTATGGATCTCTATTTCTTTCCTTAGCATTTAAACTTGCTTTCGTAACCTTAAATGCTTTAGTAATTTGATTAAGTTGGTTAGCTTAGTATGAATGGTTCTCCCACCAAGGGTAAGTGTGGGTCTCACTCACGACGGTTTGGGTCGTGACAACATTATATGTACAAACGTCATTCAGTATTGCATCAATTTATTATGTAAATTCAAGCACTCTGGATCAGCAGCAGAAGCATCATTAGGATTCACCTTCCATCTAGCCTTGGTGAGGCCTCTTCGCTTTTAGAGTATTCCAGTTCATCTAGAATATATAATAGTCATTATGTGTTTTTAGTAGAGTATTCAGGCAGCTAAGGATCGTGTCTCGCTAACCTATCGTCACTATATTAGAGGCTTCACGAGTCAATTAAGTTATAGTTTTCACCATTATATTACAAACATATACATATTATACAAATTTCAGATTGTTAACTATAAAGTTATTGAGTTCATTTTCTAATTAAGTAATTGCATGTTCATCTTTTAAAGGCTTCCACATAGTGTTATAAAGTCGGGGGGGGATCTACGTTGATGGAAGGGGTGTCACATGACACGGCTTCGTCAAAATATTTTACTAAATATACATATATATTTATTTTTTAAAAATAACAGTACGATTATTTAAAAGGAGACAACGTGTAACAAATTGGTCACAACTCGGGTGGCTAAGGCGTAGGGCGTCGCGAGATTGATTCCCAGCTAAGTTTTAATTTCTTTTTCTCTGTTGACTCCGTATATTTATATTTATATTTATATTTATATTTATATTTATATTTATATTTATATATTTGTGACTTGTGAGTTTCTTCAAAAAAAAATAGTTTTTGTTCATCATCATTCGG
This sequence comes from Solanum verrucosum, assembly GCF_900185275.1. Taxonomy (NCBI): domain Eukaryota; kingdom Viridiplantae; phylum Streptophyta; class Magnoliopsida; order Solanales; family Solanaceae; genus Solanum; species Solanum verrucosum. The sequence goes on from NW_026020371.1 coordinate 799,209, forward strand.
CATCTCGAATCTCCACATCATTTTAATATTTTTTTTGTTATTTTATTTTTTATTATGTGCTTGAAGTTATATTTTTATTTATTCATAATAATTAAAAAAATCTATTTGCTTGTTACACTGAAATAATTTAGGATTCATTCAACTTATTACAATTGTCCGCAATCATCTATTATTTGATCCTCAATTACTTATATTCTAAAAAAAATCCAAACGTACCAAATCAATTGTAACAACTCAAGTTTCAACTAATTTGGAAGAATGGGCTAATGAGTAAAAAAAAAAATATTAACGAAATTATTGGAGGCTTAAAGCAAAAGCTTCATTGATTTTCCTCTTGAGCCGTTCTTGTCCTTTAAATGGTGACACCGCTTAGAAAAAAATCTTGTGTACGCCACTGTATATAGTATTTATTTAGTAGTAGGCTAGATGAGGAAATATTCGCTTAGAACCAGCACTGATCCCGAATGTCGGCCACATCCAAATATAGGCTCGAGTGGTGGCAAATGGATGGTTGGGTCAAATTTGGACGGGTTGAAAATGGGTCAACATAAAATGGGTAATAATTCAACCCATCCATATTTGATATGGGTAAAAAATGATTGGGTAATAAATGGGTAGGGTAAAATACTAGTTTACCCATATTTACCCATATTTTCATGAATAAATAGTACTTTACTTAAGAATTCAATATGGAGAAAATATTTTAGTTTTTTAGATGAAAAATGTTGAAAATGCTTCATTTAGTTTTATTGTATCATAAAAATAAAAATAAAAAATCCTATAACTTTTCAATATAAAATAAATTTATGTAATAACAAGATGAAAATATTTTTAATTTCAAAGTAAATGAATATTTGCATTTTAGGACTAAAACATGCTTAATGCACTTTAAGCAATGTCAATACTAATACATGAGTTGCTTATTTTACACCATTATTTATTATCCAATATAAAATTAAACAAATAAAAAAATATAACTATAATTAACAAAAAAAATGTACTTTTAAAATATATATTTTTGGAGGGTCAAAGACTTCACATTTTCAATTATAGAGAATAAGAATTAGTTCTATAGAATAACATAAAAAGGAAGAGAAGTTACACTATTTTTAGTGATATCATGAATTTTGAGTGAATAAAAGTTAGAAGCTTAACCCATTTGGCTAATCCATATTCTACCCATAGTTTATCCATATTTGTATGGGTTGAATATGGGTATCAACCCATATTTTACCCATATAAAAAATCACTCACCCAATCCATTAAAATATGGACGGGTTACCAAAATATGGGTTCATTTTGCCGACACTAGCTCTAGGTATGACACATAAAAATCGTCGTTTATGCCCTCCTCATTGTAAAGCATTCTGATGCTCAAGGAAGACAACACTATTATTTTTTGCCCTATACTTTAAGCTTTCTCTATGCATTCTCGGATGTTTTGCTCTCTTAGCTCTATTGCTCTGAGGGCCCTTTTACACCATTCATGCAATATTTTAATGAGCTAAATTAATAACATATTTTATTGACCTCTAATAAATTTAACTGTACCATATTTTGTTTTATAAACAATAGACATGTTATAGACGAAATTAAAGATAATGCGCTTGAGGCTTTTTAGATTGATAAGTTAACCGAGGAAAAATATAAATATAAACCGCATAAGTTATGGACCTATTTGAACATTTTCCCTTTATCTAATTATGAATTCAAATATTTATTTCCCTTTTAGTTTCAATTTTCAAAACGGGTTTCAGCAACTAGAAAATAGTTTCACACCCTTTATCATTCATTGTTCTTTGGCTAATTGTGTATTATAGATTTACAGAAGCAATAGCTGTTAAATTAGAACTAGCCTAATCTTGTTTTCTTCATAATAGGAACAAAAGGAAACAATATTTATTTGCTTTTTCCCCCTTTGGATCCAGAAAAGTGTCTCTAAATATAGCTTATTATAAGTGACATAGGTTAATAATCTTGGCTCCTGCATTCGCTACATTAAATTTAAAAGATGGATTTCATTTAACTCAATAATAACTATTATAATAATGTGTGTGTATATTGAAAGTTGTTATAAAAAGGCACAAGTACACAAATAGCTACTTCTAGTTTCTGTTTAAAAAATAATCAACGTTGGTAATATTTTTATAATTTAGCCATTTGTATTAGATAATATATGAGATATTCAAACTTTGGACTTCGTGTCTCACTTAATTAATAATCAACGTATTGATAAATTAGAATATATTTTTTGGGGGGTGGGGGTTGGGATTATTTGTTTAGAATGAAAATGATATGAAATAAATTTAATAATCAAAACGATTAATATTTGAGATCGAAAATAGTATCATAAATTAAGTCACACATTGACTAGGAATTATTTTTCAACTACACGCTTTGGATTATTAATGACACGCAATGAAGTAGAACGGAAATAGATAACGTGGGCATGAAATATTATCAAGTCCAATACTTGGTTTTGAAGAAATTATTAAGAGTTTTGTTTGGAGAATATATTTCGAAATTAAAATACTAAGGATAATATATATAATAAAATATTTGGTAAAATCAAGAATGTTTAATTATAAACTGAGAAGTCATAAATTGAGAGTGATGACTTATAATATTTTTGCTGATTTTATCGAACCAAAGAATTTACCTTCTTCAATTTTATAAAAGCTACCAACCTTATGCTTTCGTAGCAATTCTTCTATCATTATGATTCCAAAAATACTATTCATCTATTGTATGTCAAAATAATTTAGGTTAAATTATAGAGTTGTTCAGTGGAATTTATCCTTGACTTTAATTATATTCCCTCCCTTGAAGTAAGTTCTAACCTCAATGGAATAATGAATAACTCTTTAATCATTTGGAAGAAGTAAATTATCCGTTCACTTTTACTAGCTCATTTTTAATTTTTGCATGCCCTTTAAGAAAATTATGATTAATATGAGTATTTTATTATAATAATTTTATTGATTGATCAATAGTTTTAAGTCTTGAGAAATAAGTAATTAGTCACGAAAGTAAAATAGAAAAGAAAATATTTTTTTCTTGATATGTTAAAAGTGACGGGCAAAAGTGCAAGTCCATTTTCCAAATAGTGGACAACTAAAAAAATGAAAGGAGAAAGTGTTGGGTTTTAAAAGGTGTGAATGGAAAATGAAGAGTTGCGACTTTTATGAAGTGTTGTGTCTTTTATGAAAAGTTGCGACTTTTATGAAGAGTTGTGACTTTTATGAAGAGTTGCGACTTTTATGAAGAGTTGCGACTTTTATGAAAAGTTGTGACTTTTATGAAAGGTTGTGACCTTTCCGAAAGATTGTGACTTTTCCAAAGGTTTGTGACCTTTCTGGTAAGGCACAATAAGAACTTTTTCACACTACCCTTTGTTTTCTATAAATTGAGAGATTTCCTCTCATTTTAGTGGAACTAATTTTTCTGGACTTCTTCTACTACTACTAAATCTAGTATTCTAAGTGTACTTTACTGCCGTTGAGTGGTTCGCTAACATCGTGATTTTAGGTGTTTATACACCGGTGAGTAAGATCATTCTATCCTGGGAGGACATATTCCATTAACATCGGGTACTTGAGGGGAATAATTTCCTTAAGGGGACACTGTGCATTCAGTGGGCTTGATTTTATTTCTTTGAGAAAAATATTTTTATATTGTTTCTAATCTGTTTTTGATTCTATTTTCTCTACTAGTTTTTATTTTCTAGCTTGAAAATACTCTTTAAACTTTGTTGTTTCTTACCAAATTATTCAAAGTTTTGTTCTAAGTATCTTAGGAATACAAGATGGACAACAATCTTAAGGAAATTAGTATAATATTGGTATTTCTTGTACTCTACTGATTGAGGGAAACAGATCATGGAAGTAGAAGATTAATGCACTACTTCTTTAGAATTTGATGCCTTGTTTAGCAAGATCGACGTGAGAATGTACCAGAAAAGTTGGTAGTATTCCGGTTAAAGATTACACCAGGTAACCTTATTATTTATCTAAGGAGTAAAATAGTTTTTAAAAGTTAACTCTTTTGATATTTATCATGTGTGTCTTTGGAAAAATATCTGCAAATAATATGTTTTTTAATGAATTTTTCTTGGCAAATAGTGTTGCCTTTAAAATTCTATAGTTTGCAGAATGAGAGATGCACATTTTTGTTTGATAAAATAGTATGTCAAAATGTTATAGTTGGAAGACTATTTGAAAAGAAAAGCATTTCTATGTGATAATCTAAGAATGTGTTTTATTATGTTTGGAGAAAAAAAAAACTTTTGTAGTTTTGTACTCCCTATGAATTTGATTGTGTCTGATTTTTGTAGAGTAAAAACGTTTATAGTTTTCAACTCTGGATAAATAAGACCATGCAATTGGTTTAAGAATATGAAAACTTCATCTAATAAGTCAGTGTTGTACTTTAAAGGGAAAATGCACAAGTACCCCCCCCAGCCTATTCCCCAAATCCCTGAAACACTCCTAACCTTTACTAAGGTCCTATTACCCCCCCTGAACTTATTTTATATATAATTTTCTACCCTTTTTCGGCCTACGTGGCACTATCCTTGAAAAAATTGTCAACACGCGTTGGGCCCACAAGATAGTGTCACGTAGGCCGAAAAAGGATAGAAAATTATATATAAAATAAGTTCAGGGGGGTAATAGGACCTTAGTAAAGGTTAGGTGTGTCTCAGGGATTTGGGGCATAGGCTGGGGGGGGTACTTATGCATTTTCCCTTTTGTTTTCTATAAACTTCATTGTTAAATAGAAAAAATTGTACAAAAGTTTTTGTCTTTATTATTAGTATTCTAAACACTAAGTGGTATGTCTAATTGTGATAGAAAAAAGACAGGTGACTTAGAGTTTGTGATTTTGTGCCTCTATGGAATGAACTTTGACAATTGTATAAAGATTGTCAAAGGGAATTAAAGCACCATAATTCTTTTGTAGAATAATATTTCAAAAGAGGTTCCATATTGCCAATGACATTTTGATAGTATGAGAAGAAAAAAATATGTGGAAAAATTATTTTCAAATACTTGAAAAATATTTTTGAGATCATATTTTAAATGTGGGGGTTCTTTGCTTATGATAACGATAAAATTAGATTTCGTGTCTAATTTAAATTTGGAGCACAAGATATGAAATTTCATGATACTTATGTATTATGTTAGACCCATAAAATTCTTGGAGTATATTTGATATTGTGGTCGTTGAGTTTCTCTTTTACTAGTATATGGTATGAGTAGTATGAAACTACCAAATTATATGTATACTTGTTCAAAATGATTGAGTTCTTTTATGAAAAAAGTGTCACTTAAAATGTTGTGATTTTTCATGAAAAGATATGTCTATTAAATATAACTATTTGTATAGACATGAATATAGGTGAATAGTAATTTGTCATGTTTCGTAAAAGAAGCATTTGGACTATATTACCTTTATTGGACCCGATGAAACTTTGTTCATGGGTAGTTCTATAACAATCAAATTGAAAGTTATGGAAAGGTCCTTTCGAAAAGGACATTTGACAAGGTGATGACTCTAAACAATGTTTGTATCACGCAAAATTATAAATAGGAACAAAATATTTGTGAGAAAAAGGTACCTCGCGGAGAGCTTTTCAAACTCAATATTTTTATTTGTTCCTACTTGCTTAAGTCAAACTGTTTGTGAGATGAACACTTGGGGCATGTCAATTACAAAACCTTGTAAGGAAAACTGATCAACTTAGAAGTTTTGTCTAACTTTGAGTGCAATAAATAAAAATGTCAAGGTTGTGTGGAATCTAAGTATGCTGAGCATTTTTATAAATCTGTTGAAAGAAATTCTAATTCCTTAGAGTTGATTTACACTGACATTTGTGATATGAAGTCAACATCATCTCGTGGTGGGAAAAAGTATATCATAACTTTTATTGACAATTGCATTTGAAACGGTTATGTATATTTGCTGATGGTAAGGATAAAGCAATAGAAACGTCTAGGCAATATAAAATTGAAGTTGAAATCAGTTGGGAAAAAAGATAAGAAATGATAGGGATGGAGAATATAAATCTCCTTTTGCAAAAAAATGTTTGGAAAGTGGATTTATCCATCAAACTACTACCATATTCACCTAAATCTAATGGAATTGCAGAATGAAAAACAAATGAACTTTGGAGGAAATGATGGCTACGTTACTTATAAGTTCAGGTTTACCACAAAACTTGTGTGGAGAAGCTGTCCTTACAGCAAAAGGGAACAACAAAAAGTTGTCTTTTCAGAAAGAAAGCAATAAAAAGTTTTGTTTGTTCAGGACACAATCTATTCCATATGAGAAATGAAAAGGAAGGAAATCCAACTTGAAATATTTCAAAGTGTGGGGGTGTCTAGCCAAAGTCCAAGTTCCTATTCCTAAAAGGATTAAAATAGGACTTATGACTGTGGACTGTAAAATTAGACTCGAGTAGTCTAGTGAAGGGTCCAAAAGACCTTGGAAAGAAAAAAAGGAGAATGTACTTAATAAAGAGATTGAGAGGCGTAGTAAATGTCAAAGGACATCTACTTCCTTCGAATATAATTTTGTAACATTTCTTGTGTCTTATGTAGACTCATCCTTTTGGAAAGATGGTGTCAATAGTGAGATTGATTCAATCTTGAGCAACCATATTGGAAGTTAATTAACTTTCTTCCAGAAAATAAACCTTTGGGCTCAAAGTGAATCGTCAGAAGGAAAATGAAAGTCGATGGAACTATTGACAAATACAAAGCAAGACTTTTTGTCAAAGGTTGTAGACAAAAATAAGGTTTTGATTTTGTCGACACATACTCGCCAGTAACTAGAATTACATTCATTCGGATGTTAATTGAATTAGTTGCGGTATATGACCTCCAAATTCATCAAATGAATGTGAAAACAATTTTCATAAATAGAGAATTGGAGGAAGAAATTTACATGGAACAGCCCGAGGGTTTTGTGGTTCCTGGTAAAGAAAAGAAAGTGTGTGAACTTGTTAAGTCACTTTATGAACTAAAACAAGCACCCAAACAATGACATAAGAAATTTGACCAAACTATGTTGGTAAATGAATGATGGAAGTGATAAATGTGTTTACATTAAAATCACAAGGTCATTGTTTGTTTGTATATTGGTGATATGTTGATCATCAGTAGAAACACTAATGACGTAAATGCTACTAAACATATGCTAGAAAGCAACTTTGATATGAAAGATCGTGGAGTTGTTGATGTGATCTTAGGTATAAGAATTCTTAGAACTCCAAGATGTTTAGTATTGTCATGGTCTCATTACATTGAAAAGGTACTTGACTAATTCAAATATTTGAATTTTAATATTGTCAAGACTCCAATAATGTGAGTTTTGCACTTCAAAAGAATGAAGGTGAAAGTGACTCACAATTGGATTATGCTAGAGTATTGGAAAGTATGAAGTATATCAGAAAGTGTACGCGATCAGATGTAGCATGCGCTATTAATAAACTGAGTCGATTCATGAATAATCTCAATCAAACTCATTGGATGACAATAAAAAGAGTTTTGGGGTATTTAAAACATACTCAAAACTGTCTTGCATTATACAAATATCCTACAGTATTGAAAGGATATAGTGATGCAATTTGGATCACCGAGATCAAATGAAGTAAAATCTACTAGTGGATATGTATTTACTCTTGGTAGAGGAGCAGTCTCTTGGAAATCTTCCAAAAAGACATGTATCGCTAGCTCTTCAATGAATTATGAGCCAGGTGCTCTAGATAAGGTCGGTGAACAAGTTGAAAGACTCCGGAATTTCTTGATAGATATTCTTTTTGACCTAAACCTTTGGCATCAGTATGCATACACTTTGATAGTCAAGATGCAATAGGTAGGGCATGGCGCATGATGTATAAAGGAAAGTCTCGTCATATAAGATATAGACATGATACCGTTATAAAACTACTCTCTAGTGGAATTATCACAATTGACTATGTAAAGTCAAAGGATAATGTGTCGGATCCACTTACAAAAAGGCCTAACTAGAGAGAAAGTTGAAAGATCATCTAAGGGAATGGGTTTACGGCTTAGGACAAGCCATCATGGTGGTGACTCTATCTAGCAGACTAGAGATCCCAAGAGCTAGATTCAAGGAGAAAAACAAAGTTGTGACTGACGGTTCAGCATTGTCAACCAACTCAATCTATTCCCATGATGAAGACAATACTCAGGAACAAGGATATAACATTAAGGCTTGTTAATGAGTTAATAAAGCTTAAAGTTTTTAATGATTTGCTAAGTTTGGCAGATTTGACCAAATAGAGTATCTATGCGATAACACGTTTAGAAATCACCTATGTGAGTGTGAAGTGTAAGCCACTTCAAAGAGGATGATTGTTAAAAGCCTATTTCTCTATACACTCATGAAACCAAGAGGTGTTCATGGCTGAAACGAACACAACCGTAAGAACCATAAATGGTAAAGGGTTAATTGTGTGACATATGGTTGTCTAGGTATACACCAAAGCTCGACAGTTCAAAGATATCGCATCTACCGATTGACCGAGTATATCTGACATATGTTCACTACGGAAAGTCCAAGGGGAAACCTACTTATCCAAATGCAATTAATTCTTGCTTGTAAAGTACACATACTTGTCCGTTTCTTTGTCTTGGAGTCATTCCCCATTCATGCGGGGGATTGTTGGGTTTTAAAAGGTGTGAATGGAAAATGATGAGTTGAGACTTTTATGAAAAGTTGCGACTTTTATGAAAGGTTGCGACTTTTATGAAGAGTTGCGACTTTTATGAAGAGTTGTGACTTTTATGAAGAGTTGTGACTTTTATGAAGAGTTGTGACTTTTATGAAAAGTTGGGACTTTTATGAAAGGTTGTGACCTTTCCGAAAGATTGTGACTTTTCCAAAGGTTTGTGACCTTTCCGGTAAGGCACAATAAGAACCTTTTCACACTACCCTTTGTTTTCTATAAATTGAGAGATTTCCTCTCATTTTAGTGGAACTAATTTTTCTGGACTTCTTTTACTACTACTAAATCTAGTATTCTAAGTGTATTTTACTGCGTTGAGTGGTTCGCTGACACCATGATTTTAGGTACCGATACACCGGTGAGTAAGATCGTTCTATCATGGGAGGATATTCCATTAACCTCGGGTACTTGAGGGGAATAATTTCCTTAAGGGGACACTGTGCATTCAGTGGGCTCGATTTTATTTCTTTGAGAAAAATATTTTTATATTGTTTCTGATTCTATTTTCTCTACTAGTTTTTATTTTCTAGCTTGAAAATACTCTTTAAACTTTGTTGTTTCTTACCAAGTTCTTCAAAGTTTTGTTCTAAGTATCTTAGGAAAACAAGATGGACAACAGAAAGTACGTTATATTGTGGACCATTAAGTTGAGTCAATTACAATTCTAACCAACAAAAAGTTGTGGTAGAATAGTAAGTAGTACTCTTTCATCATTAACCAGAGATCTCGAATTCAAGTTTCCTTGATCTTGAGTATGAAATTGTCTTCATTAGGAGCGTTCAATCCGAACTAAACTTTGTGGTTGTTGAAGAGTGAAAAAGATTAATGGTAGAGGAAAGAACATGAGAATCAAAAGAAAAGCGGTGTTCGGTGAAGATAAAAATAAAATTATTAGCTGTTTTTGAAGCTATTAATTTAATGCGCCTTTGAAAATAGTCACTAACTTCCAATTACTCACAAATTATATCAGCAACAATTTAATACACTAACTGTCTTAGCTTCTTACATCATCTTCGTCTTCTTCTAATATAATAATATAAAATATAAAAAAAACAAAAAAATTTACTTTCCAAAAACCTTTCACATGCAATTGGTAGTAAAAACACAATTGGTTTATCCATATATTTTTGTTTTTAAATTGATTCAAAACTAATTACTTTCTTCGTTCACTTTTACTTGTCTATTATTAATAATTTTTATTTTTGTTTGTCATATTTAACATATCAATAAAAGACAATTATTATTTTTAACATACGAAGACCATTTTTACAAGTAACACAAAATAGCCAAGAAATCTCATTTTTTTTCGTTTTTCCTTCAACAAAGAAATTACTTATATACTTCTATATAGGATTTTCTATATTAATAAACATACGATGGTGAATTGAGCTTAGTCAAGTTAAATTTCACAAGCTAAGTCAGATGATACAATTTTATACGTCGATGCATATATACTAGCTATTTTGATGCCTTTTCAACCTTTTTAACAACCACAACAAACATTGGTTGGTTGTATTGCAATGGTGGGACTGCACGCTTCAGTCTTAATCAGATGTCTCGACTTTGAGTCATGTCTAAGGAGAAAATCATATTGGGAGCGCCACTCCAAATGAATTCTACAGTGCGCGATCTAAATTTAGTCGGGGTTTAATGTGGACTTCGAACGCAGGGTGAAAACCCGGAAAAAGAAAACAACTTTTTTGAAGGAAATCATAAAACTTTTATAATGGTAGGTAAGTTCAAGTTCATGTTAGCAACAACATAACGCAAACGGCAGAATTAGTCAATTTTAAATAACAAATTAGTAATGAATTCACATATATAGTCATACTCATACCCACTTCCTACATTTGACTAACCAAGATATGGGAAAAGTGAAAATATCACACAATCCATATATAATAACAGGAAATTATTGATTTAACTTAAAATATAGCCATTATTGCATGTATATAAATTTTACATTATCAATATATTCAATTTGTTATAGCAGATTCATTTTATGTTCAGCAGGTTATTATTATAATCTCACATTTTATGAACGATAACATGTACTTTTTCTGTCTCAATTTATATAACTTACTTTCTTTTTTAGTCAATTTCAAAAAGAATAACACATTTCTAGATTAAGTAACAATTTAACTGTAAAATGTTTATTTTACACTTAATGAAATGATTTATAGTCACGCAATTATCTATCCTCAAGTTTCAAAAATCTTTCTTTCTTTTTTAAACTCCGTGTCAAGTTAAACTAACTCATATAAAATGGGACGAAAGGAGTATTATTTTACTTGATCGTGTGAGTACTGTATATATATTGTACACCGTACGTAAGTGTAAAAAGTTGAACTAGTTAAAAAAGGAAAAGAAAATAAAACACTCTTTGAGGTGAAATGATTGAAAATGCATTTAATCACCCCAGCTAAACAACTGTCTACATTGATTATTCCAATTGAAAGTTGTTGTGATCCTTTTCTTAACTAGTTAGTAGTTTGGTTTTTATATTATAACACCAAACATCCAAAGGCATTTATTACTTTAAAATTATTTACCTCCTCAATAATTTTTGTATATATAAAGGCAACTCTTATTTCCCAATTATCACACTTGATTTAGTTTCTTTAAAAAAAAGGAAAGGAAAGCAAACGTAACACCACCTAGCTAGTTCATTCTTTCACATAATTAGTTCAATGGCTTCCAATATTATTATTTTGATGATGATTATGGTATTAAGAGTAGTAGAGGGTGCAGCTGAAAGAGCATTTTTTGTGTTTGGAGATTCATTAGTTGATACTGGAAATAACAACTATTTGGCTACAAGTGCTCGTGCAGATTCACCACCTTATGGCATTGATTATCCAACTCATCGTCCAACTGGACGATTCTCTAATGGCCTTAACATTCCTGACATTATCAGTTAATTATATTATTTCTCTCTTCTTTATTTTCATACACATTTTCGTCACTATTTTGCTGAACATGTCGCTAATTTGTTGCTACGTACGAATTTTGTTGTTTAGCTACTTCTATTATTAAATCCGGTTTTTTTAGTAGTGATATTATTATAAGTTTGATGGCATATATGGACACACAAAGACTTACTATATGACCCTCTCTCTACTTTAATTTGTGGTTTGCATTCCATTCCAAAATATACATCATTAAGTTAACAAAACAAGTTCCACGTTGGAAAAAGGGATGGATATATATAATTGGTTTGTTCATATGGACTTGGACAATTTTTACTTTATTTGGAGAGTGAGTTAGGTCCAAGATCTATTATTTTATATGGTATTAAAGTTGATCCCTTTTCCGATTACATTTTGTTTTAGTTTCTATATTTACTTTAATAGGAGTTGAAGTCTTACAACCTTCAAAATATTTTCTTCCTTCCTCATTATTTTCACATTTGGTGCTGCTGTGTGCATGCATGCAGCATTATTCTGTATCAGGCACACGTGGTCCTTCATGGGACAATTTTGGGATCTAGAAACAATAATTCCATTGTGGGATCGAAACTTCAAATTTCAATAGTCATGACTAATTTTTATACTAATTGCAGAAAGAAAAGGGGGGAGTGGAGAGGTGGAATTAGCTAGCATTTGAACAGAGATTTTTTAAATCTATCATATTTTAAAATTGTCTTTAAAAAAAATTCAAATTTCAAAAATTGATATTCCAGACGTATTTTTGGGAGAAATTTCACTCTCACTTGCAAAAGCTTTACTCGGTGCAATATTGCTATGATTATCCATTTTGTCTTTTTGTTTTATACCTTGTTATATATAATTATTTATTAAAATTTGTTTTGTCCTTGTTAACGTAATTATTAGGTGAAAAACTTGGAATAGAGCCTACATTGCCATACTTGAGTCCTGAGCTTCAAGGGGAAAAGCTTCTTGTTGGTGCCAACTTTGCTTCTGCTGGGGTTGGTGTACTTAATGACACTGGAATTCAATTTGTAAGCTTTATTTCTATTTTCAATTTCCATTATTCAATTTGCAATAGTAATTGATTTTGTGGCATCATTCAAATTTTGAGACTTAAATAAGTACCAAGTATAATATCACATAAATATTACTCAGCTTTTAAATACATAAATTTTGTCCGAAGAAATTTAAAATTAAGATTAAGAGAAATATTAAAAATACACTTAAACTATGCGTGAATTATTAATTTCATCTCCAAACTATTGACAGTCTTAAAAACACTCATTTACTTGACTAATTGAACTTAAATACACCCCCAATCTTGCAACATGAGTGAAATACACCCCTATTTCTCATTAAGTTTAGGGGTGTTTTCAAACTTTTCTCGGCTTTTTATTAAGAGCCTCATGCTCCTACGAGAGTTTGAAACTACTTTTTATGTCATGTTGCAGATCGGAGGTGTATCTAAGTTTATTTAGTAAAATAGAGGGGTGTTTTTAAGGCTATAAATAATTAAGGGATGAAACTAATAATTTGTGTCAAGTTCAATATTTTCAGTACTTCTCTCTTCAAATTTATAATCAAAATTAAGAAATTTGACTCTCGATTTTCTTGTGCACTAGATAGATTTATGATATGAAGAGTTTTTTTTTTTCAGGTAAATATTATAAGGATTGGACAACAACTAGAGTACTTTGCAGAATACCAAAAAAGAGTTGGAGCTTTGATAGGAAGTGAAAAGGCAAAGCAATTGGTGAAAGAGGGTCTTGTTCTAATTACACTTGGTGGCAATGATTTTGTCAACAACTATTATTTAGTCCCTTTTTCTGTTAGATCTCGTCAATATATGCTTCCAGATTATGTCTCCTATGTCATCTCTGAATACAAAAATGTTCTTCAGGTAACAATTATACATATATATATCATTTTTTATCATGTGTCGGATCACTTTTACTTGTCATATTTGGACTTGACATGTCCATTAAGAAACAATAACGACAGGACTATTTTACCACATTACTCATATTAATTAATGTTTGATATTAATTAGGTCTTAGAAAGTAATTTGGGAAATAAGTAATTAATGTTATGAATACGTTAAAAATGACAATCTACTTTTTTTAAATAGTGGACAAGTAAAAGTAAGCCGATGAAGTATGTTCTATATTGAACCAATGCAGACCTACTTTAGAGGGGAAATAAATCATGCATGTGATTAATTATTGTACAGCTCTTAGTTGTACATGTCATTATAGTTCAAGTCATTTTGTGTAGCACATCATAAAGACAACATTTTTCATTATTGAATTTGAAGATCTATCATAAAGCAACATGAATCTCTAATAATTGACCAATGAATTTAAATTATATATACTGATAGCTTAATTTTATGACGCAGAAACTCTATAGCTTAGGAGCTCGTAGAGTTATTGTGACGGGAACAGGGCCATTAGGTTGTGTGCCCGCGGAATTAGCCCAAAGAAGCCGCGATGGCAGCTGCGCGGATGATTTGCAGCAAGCAGCAGTACTGTTCAATCCACAACTAGTTGAGATGCTTAATGGTCTCAATAGTGAAATAGGCAGCCATGTTTTTGTTGCAGCAAATACAAACCAAATGCATTTGGACTTCATTACTGATCCTCAAGCTTTTGGTACATAATTTAACCCTCATAATTATTAATTACCTACTTACTTTTGTCATTCTTAGCATATATATAAAAAAGAAAAATTAGATGAGAGTACTATAGGTTGTAGCAATATAAGTTGGCTTCTTCCTAGGCTTTAAATGATATCTAACATTTTTAGTCCTTTCTAATATCTACTACTTTAATTAATGAGAGCATAGGGTAGGGTCCGGAGGAAAATCTTACTATATTATTTTTACCACCTCCTAATCAGAGTTTTCACCTTTTTTGCTCCTTTGATAATTCAAACACACGATCTTAGGGTGGGAGGTGAAGGATGTTTACCATCTGACCAACTCTCTTTAATCTTGTTGTATTATATATATGAAAAATTATAGGATGTAACTTTTATACACTAGTAGTATATATTAGAAGTTTTACACTATGATCAAGCTTTACCTAAAAGATAAATACAATTGTCCATGATAAGAGGGATAGTAACCTAGAAAATAGGGCAAGTATTTGGTACAACATGTTAATATACATGCATTAGTTACATACTATGTTGCTTTGGACCCTTCGAAAATGTCAAAGGGTATGTGTCGATTCCTTCAAAAGTAGTGCACTTTTTGAAGGATCCGATACGGTATGGCATCCTTTTTGGATAGTCCGAACAACATAGGTTACATTATATATATAGTTGGTTTACTAACTTTGAAGGTAAATGGAATATGGGACAGGATTTGTGACATCAAAGGTGGCATGTTGTGGACAAGGACCATACAATGGGATGGGGTTGTGCACACCTTTATCCAACTTGTGCTCAAACAGAGATGAATATGCATTTTGGGATCCATTTCACCCCACGGAGAAGGCTAACAGAATCATTGTTGAACAAATCTTGACTGGAACAACTGATTACATGCACCCAATGAACCTTAGCACCATTATGGTCATGGATTCCAAGGCTTAATAAATTCTACTCTCAATTTGTTTAAATTTCCACTAGAAATGTTATTTATTTAATGTCCTTTTAGTTGAGTAATTCCTTCTTTGAAAATAAGATGGATATTGTGTTAAATGTAAGTGTTATTGAGTTGATCATTCTCATAACTTGTCTTCCTGCATCTCTTCTTCTAATAGTATGTCTTCTTTTTTGTTTTCTTGAATTAATTATGATGAACGAGTTTGCATTATTGCAAAATTTACAAATATTTAGAAGTATGCCAGTAGTACAAGATTCTAAATTAGATGTAATTAAGCAAAAGAAGTGTTACAAATATTGACAATATTAGAGATTAATCATATGCAGCTTAAAACATGTAAACAAGGATAACATACATTTCTACAGTAGTCTTTGAGTTGTAATTGCACAATCAAACAGTATATTTATAATTACACTATGCCGAACAAATAGATTTTTATATTATAAAATTACAAGGCACTATCCTAGTAATTACACTAAATCCAATGAGATGGCTTTCCAAACAGACCTAAAGAATTTTCCTTCTTAGGTGAAATATTATAAGGATGTTGTCAACAGTTGTTTGAACATACAAGCATGAAAAAATTAAAAATATTTTTCTTCATACCAAATACACCCTTTGAATGCCACATTTTTTATGCTTTATATATACATACATAGAGAGTTTTGTTCCCTCAACTTCATCCATCTTTTCAATTATCAGTTCCTTTTTCACCTATATATTTTTTTCTTTGGATACTCCAAAAACCAAAATTATAAAACACAATCTGCACATTCCTTCCTGATTTCTTGTATTGAATGAAATTTCACATTTTTTTCACACCTTTTGTTGCAAAAGAGACATCAATTTTTGTACCTGAACAATTATTTATGTTCTTTTGCTTTTTCTTAGATGATGCAACTATCTCAAGGCAGATGAATACCTTATGTTATAAAACCAAAATGCTTCTTATGGTTTCTCTGTACTAAGCTTGCATTAGAGATCTTGAAGGAAGGATGCCCTCAAGGGTTTGATTCAATTATAAGAGCGCAATATGAGATGTGTGTGCCAAACACACATGATAAGTCAAATCCTACTACAAACAAGAGCCTAAACTTTAATTGGAGAAGGATAGAGAGGGCACACTCATTCACCGAGTTTCGAATAATGTAGCAAAATTAGCAATGCAAATACTCTTATTACTACCAAAACTGTTTGCTCTACAAAAGGCTTGCACCAATCAATACTAAGCAAATAATCACTTGAAGAAGACAAATAACATCACAAAACTTCCAAGACAAAGAGACATTTGGCTTACTCAGCTTTAAGGGCTGTGCAAAGGGTAAACAGCTTTACTATTTTGCCTCAACAATAATGGTGATGAATTCCCAACATCTCTAAATGGTGGCCTTTTAGTACTCCTGATTTTTTGCTGCAAGAATGTTCTTTTCTTATCCCAACAGAAGAAAGTTCTGATCTACCACTCCTGTCATTGGCCCCGCGATTTTACTTCAGACAATGCATAAACATGCACTTTTCCTTCTAGTTGCTTCCCAAGAGAAACAGGTGGCAAATCTTTTGTTGAAATCACTTCAACACCTCTTTGTTTTTGCAACTTCTGAATGGCATTTTTTCAACCGACAAACCAACACACGTTTTTCCTTCTCAATTTGCTTGGCTAATGACAACAAAGGTGAATTCGGGGTAGATGTTACCTCTCTCTGATCATGTGCCGTAGATTTCTCTGTCCTTGATTTTTCCAGCTTGTCTTTTGCTGCAGTTAATTCACACTGCATATCCTTTGCCTTGGTTTCAAATGCTTGTGATTTGCCTTTCCATTCTTCCACCTATAAAAGCAAAGAAAATGAGATAACAAAAACAAAATATCGAGTGAAATCCCACAATCCCACAAAGTGATGTCTGGGGAGGATAGAGTGTATGCAAAACTTACCAGTACCTCGTGGAGGTAGAGAGATTGTTTCCGAAAGAGCCTTGGATCAAGTGAAAAGTAAATGAGATACTTTTGAAGAAATAATATAGTGAACTGTTTCAAATCAAAACTTATTTCATCAAACGTATCATTGGAAACCAAGAACCAGATTCTTAAAGAGGACTGTAAAGATTGGATTTCACGAGCAAAGTCAAGGGCTGGTTTTTCCCAGAAATCACGAGAAGCCTGAAGTTCTTCCTTCTCCCCTCTCACTTGCTGCAGCATTTCCTGCATTTGTGACCATTGCTCAGTTTCAGCTCTTGTTCTACTATCCTTCGCACTATAGCCTTGCAATGCCCTGAGCATTTGTTCTCCTCAAGTGGCATCACGTCCTGTTCAAATGAAACAAGAGTGCAAAAACTGTTTCTTCAGTTCAAAACTAGCAATAAAACTCTATAATATGATGAAGACAAGTACTCCATGTTGCAAATGCATGATTCTTGAGCTGTTTAGCAAAATGCTTTCTCTTTTAGGATTAAGTTCACAAATGATCTTCGAACTAAAGGTCTATTACAACAAAGTCATAAAACTAAGGTCAACAACTACGATAGAACACATCATCTATTCCTATACTCAGCATAAAATGAAAGTCATTAGAAATATCAACCTGACCCTGACATTACAAGCAAGTTGCCGCATAAGATAAAATTTCCAAACAACTACAATTAGCAAAATAACATTTCCAAGTAAATATAAGATTGATTTCTCAGATGATCACTCAATAATAGTTATTATAAGATTGATTTCTCATATGATCACTCAATAATAGTTATTATCTCACCAGTCTTCTTGATTTCAATTTTGCTCAATAAAGAAAGTGACTTTCTGAGATAATAACTACTATCAATTGAGTGACTACTAGTATTTTGATGATTTGTTTGTTTGGTAATTTTATCTTATGTTGATATAGCTACTTGTCCACCACTTACTTTAAACAAATTTTGAAATAATTCTAGGGTCTTAGTAGTATCAAAATCTTACTACAATACACCACAAGATATACTCACTCCTTTTCAATTTGTTTCCTCTACTTTCCCTTTTAGTCCACTTCAAAAGAATATCTTTTTCCTTTTTAGGAAACTCTATAAAGAAATTTTGAAATAACTCTAGGGTCTTAGTAGTATCAAAATCTTACTACAATACACCACAAGATATACTCACTCCTTTTCAATTTGTTTCATAGTTTCCCTTTTAGTCCACTTCAAAAGAATATCTTTTTCCTTTTTAGGAAACTCTATAATTACAATTTTTCGCATAGAATGTTTAAGACCAATGATTAAAGGGAATTTTGGAACATTTGACATATCTTTGATTTAAGACCACAGGATTCAAAAGTCTTGTTTATTTTCTTATACTCAGTATCAAGTCAAAACAAGACAAACAAATTGAAACGGAAATAGTAATACAATAAGTTCACTATTGTAAGTGTTGTACATCATTTTTGAATTAATATTGAGGTACAGACAGAGAAGTACAATTATTATATGCATAAAAACATTTTATCTGTTCTGACTTTACCTGAGATGGTTATTGTCTTGTAGAGAAAGGTAAAAGGGTCAATTCTCTTGGAAGTTGCAGCTGAACTGACAACTGAACTGTTTGTTGTGCTTGAAAGTATTGTCTCATATTATTTCCCCTTTCTATCTAACATACCCTTTGACAGTCCTTTCATTTTTTCCCTCAACAATTCCATCTGCAGAACATTTTTTAAAAATATTTAAGGGAAGTATTGACTTAATTGGTAAAATTGTTGTCATGTGACTAGGAGGTCATGGGTTTGAGCTGTGGAAACATGTTGCTTAAGAAATGCAAGGTAAAGATTGCATACAATAGAAAGCTCAGTGCAGTGGACTGCCTTTTTTTCATTTTCCCAAAATCAAAGCTAGAAATAGTCAAAATTACTAGTATAATAAAACACCACTCCTGTTGTCTTCTTTCAAAAAATTTATTACAGTATCTTTTTTTAAATGGTCCACATGGAGTTACCCGTTTAACCTTATTCCAAGGTGAAATTTTCAAATGATAGCAGGTTCTCAAATAGTTCTCAATCCTAATTAACTAATGCACACAACATTCAAAAGTAAAACCAACTATCTTGTTCTTTTCTCAACAAAAAGTCCTATAGTAGTGATTACTTAGTTGATAAATAAATGGCTTACTTTATAGCCTCTATTAAGTTAAATACATAATTAAGATCACAACTTTTTCAATCAAGAAACATCTTTACTTTAATTCCTTGAGAGTTTTTTCATCTGTTAAACCTCCAAGCTTCTCTAGCCTTTTCTGTAAATGACATGCTTTTTTATCAAAATTACTACAACCCCGTTACTGGCCCTCTTCCATTTAATAATTCTACTATTTTTCAAGTTGAAGAATAGAGTAAAAAGCAAAGAACATTAAGAAAAAATTACTCTTTCATATGTATAAAGAGAAAATTTGAACAGTGGCGCATTTGTTGGACAGACCTTGCATGAAAAATCTGAAAACGTGTTTTACTTTTATTTCTACATTTGACAATTAAGTTTAATACATTAATTAATAGTATAAAAGAACTATAAATAATTATTTTCACCATACTATGCATATATAAGGTGGAGTTTTGGCTAAAATTATCCCTGAAGTATAACCCAAACTTAGGGTACATCCTTACGCTACAATTGTGAACAAAAAACATCCTTTAAGTATCCCAAAATTTGCAATAAACATCCCTCTATTAACTTTTGTTAAGAAACTAACGGCTGAAATAAATATGTGTCAAGCACATTCCCCCCAAATCTCCATATTTCTATTGTAATTTTGTTCTTCTCATATACCTATGTGTCAAGTTTAAAGTTTTCCCTCCATCGGGATATGACCAACTAATGGTTATACGCTGACGGGATCGCAGAGCTCATATGTGTTTTAGCTTCCTTTTTTTTCTCTCTAAGTATAATTTTCCTCATATATGTCTAAATTCATTGTATAGATCTCTTTTTACTGTTTTTCTTCTGTTTTGCCCAAAAAAATTACTGTTTTATTGCTATTTACTACTGATTTACCAGTTTTAAATTTTTTTGTTGTTGATCCTTTTGCTGTCTACGATTGGTTTACCAGTTTTTTTGTTGTATGGCTGCTTTTTGGTTAATTTGGTGTTGTTTTTCTAGTGGTTTGTCAATTTTTCTGCTGATTTTTTCTACTGCATTGCAGTTTTTTGCTGGTTTGGTGCTGTTTTGCTGGGTTTTTCTACTGGTATGCCAGGTTCTTTTTTGTATTTTTTAAGCATTTCTTTTCCTGTTTATATTCAATCAGACCTAAGTTGCTCGGACTCTTCACTTTTGGTGCCGCACCCTTGTCGACACGGGTGTGGGTGTGAGTGTGGGATCTATGTCCGATTTGGTCAACCGATTTTGGGTACTTTGACCAAAATCGATGGAGAAAGTTTGGACAGTTTTAATGATTTCTATAATCAATACAAAAGCTAAGGTGAAATTGAAGAAGATGAAATATCTTTTATATAGAAATTTCTATTCACTCATTTTCTTTTAATCTCCTTCCAAGATTCTCCCCAAGTTCTCCATATAATATCTCATAATTTAGGTTTTATAACTCTATTTTTAGATATTTTAATTATATTAAGGTGAATCCCCGCACCCGTATCCATACATGGATCCATATCCCCGAATCTTAAAAATTAGATCATGAAGGATCCGACCTCTAGATCCGCACCCCTATCGAACACCCGCACCAAAGTCCAAGCAACTTAGAATCAGACCGAATATGGATATTTGGAAGGAAATCATGTGCTTGGCACACGTATTTATTTCAACGGTTAGTTTTTTAACAAAAGTTAACAAAATATTTATTGCAAATTTTGGATAGTTAAAGGACGTTTTTTGTTCACAATCTTATATCTATATAAAAGAGAACCCTCAACCCGATGAAGTGGCGCCACCACAAGCTAGGGATTCCTTTTTAGTCAAATTTATATATTCTCACCAACTACCCTTCCCATTCTCCAGAGAAACGCCACAATCAAACGTCGCTTCAACCTCATCAGTCCCTAAACAGCCGCTTCCCCGCTTCCTTCCTTTTAAACTTATTGCAGCTCTTCAAAAACGTTGTCTCTGTTTACAACGGACGCCACCATCTTAAGAATTGAACCACAGACTATTCTGATTCTCTAAACTACTTCATGTTCTCACTGCTTCTCCCTGTTTCTGCTCACCAACCTCAATCAAATCCCGAAGTTCTCCACTGCTGCCTACGAAGTTGCGCTCGACACCGCACCAAATACGTCACTATTCAGGTATGATACTTATTCAACCTACTATCCATTCTCCCTTTTCCCCAGCACGGTCCCAATAATGACTTCGTTTATTAAACATTACACTACTTCAATCCAGACTTTTATGTTTAGCACTGCGAATTCCACACTCACACCAGATCATCCAGGTATGCTGCTTTCACGTTGCTATACTCCTGCCCCTGTAAGCCTTGGGAACCTTCTCACACTTCCCATCATCAAAAAAAAAAAAATTGGACTCCTCATATGGCTAATTTCACCCTTTATTGGCTGCCACAACCTTATTCACACGCTAAGTCTGCTTTATGTAATTCTGCAATATGATACCTCCCTTTGTTGTTCTTACTTACATCCCCTTTTTATTTTTGAGAAAGGTAACATTTACTTCTATATATCCACAAGTATACTACATCAAAGTGTAGTCCCCCTCCAAAAAGTTTTACTTGCATCATTCCTAAGATCTTCTAGTTACAGCCAGTCAATAATATTAAACACATTTTCAGCATCTCCTATTACTACTTGCTTACCAAAAATAGTAAAGCCCTAGGCAATTTGTCTTTATCTTCTGGATGTTGTTCTGTTTTCCTTCAACACATCTTTGATTCCTTTCCTTCCAAATTGTCCACCAAATGCAAGCTGGGACAACCCTCCATCTCTTCTCTTGTTTTCCTGCATTTCCATCCCTGTTCCAACATTGTAGGACTTCTTTTTTTTTTTTTAATAAGATAAGTGAACATTGTAGGACTTCTATAGTTCTCCCAGGCTTTGTCCACTTGATCTTCCTCTTTTGGATGAACATCTGCCACAATTGATCTGTCCATTTGCAGTGTAAAAAGAGATGGTTGACTGTCTCCACCTATTCTTCACATAGATAGCAACTAGAACGTAGATTGGGCTTCCTCTTGTTTAAGTTCTCATGTGTCAAGATTGCCTCCTTTGCCTTTTTTTACAAGCTTACTATTCTTTCTTATGGCTTGCCACTTATCCAATTTTACTGCAAATATCTCTTTGCCCTTTCTCTATTCCAAAATTTGGTGACACTTGGTACTTCAACAGCTACTGAATCCATGCATTAGTTCTCCGTTGTTGCTGCTACATTTTTTAACATTCAATCTTTCAGTGCTTACCATGCTCGCTTGTGCTACTTTATGCAAACTTCAACTTGTGTGGGACACTAATTGTGTTTTCCTGCAACTTACTACTTTGATAATACACCTTATACTTAAACACGCAAGAATACACCAGTGCAGAAAAGAAATAGAGTCCGTCCTACACACCTAAACCCTCCAATTGGTTGCCCTGGTAAAGTATAGATTATACATTCTACTTCTTCGTTGTTGGCCACAACTAATATTGTCTTTCTTTTTTGCTTCAGTAATTAAACTAACTCCGGTCCCCCTCGAATGGGCACACACTCACATGTCAAAATTTTGGATTGAATGCCTGCGGGGAAACCAAGAACCACTGAGACCCTTCATCCATCCAAGAATGCTCTGCAAGATCCATCAGGCAATGAATAATGATTGTGGAACTGATGCTTAATGTACAAAAAAAAATGTTATCTCATGTTTACTGTGTCAATTTGCTGCCCCTGTACTTCCAGTTACCCGCCCACCCCCCTTATTACACTTTACATTCACATTGTTTTGGCAATGTGACTTTTGTCCGACTAGTTCACCGCCCATTTTATTTGTATTATGGTACAACTCGCTTTATAATGGTATATCCTTCTCTAGCTTTATTGCCCCTTCATTTACATGGTTTAAACACAACAAAGCTGGGCCAATGGTTATTAATCACTTGGTAGACAATCAAGCCTTCTGCATAGGAATAAGAACTAACGTTTTTCAATTGACCGTACTCGTGAAGGTTAATGAATTCATATGGGTTAAGGTGGTGTGATTGCTCTAATGGTAATATTATAGTCTCGGCTAGCCTCCACATTAACAATCTAAAACTGAAAATTATATAATGAAGTTCAACTTTCATGTTCTGTGAATTTTTCCTTCTTGACTCAATTGAGATGTATAGTCGAATTTCACGTCCAGTAAAAGTTCCCTTCTTGTCACGTAATGAATGGTGTTTCTACTTGATTATCTATACACTGTTTGGGAAGAAGTTCCCAAACGTAAAAAGACTCATGCTTTCGAGTCTAACATGCGGACAATGCAAAATGATAAGCCTTGATGGACTCAGATATTAGGTTGTGGCTGTTGGAATCTAATAATCATCATAACATCATTAGGAAGTGAAAAAGTAAATCGGTTAGTTAAGATATTTACATACATAAGAGTAAATCAGTTTCCAGCAAAATAACTTCAAAGATTATGAACATATAACAATCTGACGTATCTTAGCATTATGTGCATTACCACTTATAATGATAAGTGGAAAAAACATCTGCTAAAAAAAGTAAAAGATAATTGTATGGGCCTATTATCCACTCACAATCCTTCTCATCTAAAATCTAAATTCATCACATCCAAAACCCAAATTCATCATAAAAGAAATTTCAACAAGACCTCAGAAACAAGTATATTTCTCCAAGTAAACTCAAGAGGAAGTCGAAAATCATCATTTCATCATCATCTATACTAGTAAAGACAATACCAAAGCATTCATATGGAACTTCATTATATTTTTTTGATGACAAGGGAAACCCGCAGCCGCTATCCTTTGGGTGCGCACAGGGTAAAACCCCCGCTCATATGCAATAGCTCGCAAACCACATAGGAGAGGTAACCCGCACTAGGCAAGCCCAGTGCGACGAGCTCGACCCAGAAGGCAAACCCCTTACTTTCGCTGGCAAGGGGTTTCGAACTTGAGACCTCCAACATGGAAGTCCCAAGCCCAAACCACTAGGCCACCCCGAAGGGTCATATGGAACTTCATTATATAAAAGGATTTAAACTTTCCAACCAAAAAGATTGGCTGCCGGAAACTACCCATAGAAGAAGCAGGGAGAACAAATAGAGAACCAAGGCAAGGATGAGGGCGGAGGGAACAATTGGTGGTCACGACCAGTTTTATGAACCTTTAACCCAGCATAGAGAAGAGAAATAAAAATATTTTTATCTCTTAAGGCTTTTAGAATAGGGACTCATACCACCATGTGCATTAATATTTAATTTTAGTGGAAGCTCATATAGGATGATGGAGGGGAAAGCAACAGTTAACACAATTCTGAATGTCAATGGACTACACTTTGAGCAAAAACAATTAAGGCATGGTTTCACATGTATGCATCATTTCCCTCCAGAGGAAAGTGACATGAAGATAGACAAGCTTGTTTCGACTTTTGAGACAATAGTTTATTAAAATTATCTATTTATAAAAGCATTCTTTACCTCGTGATAATTTATGTTCTGGATCAAAAGATGTAAAGAAACAGCAGGAAAAGGGAAAATCTCCTTACCTCAAGTTCCATAATCTCACACACTAAGCTAAGATCTGCAATTGAAGGTTGGCCACTCCCAAGCAAAAACCGTCCTTTTCTCTGGAGCCAAACAGACTAGATATTTGCAAGAGATGCCAAAAGGACTTTCTCAGCTTCTGCTGCTGCTTGTGGATTCAAAGTCAACCCAAAAGCAGGAGCGAGAACAGTATCAAAGATATATCCAGCTGAAAACATAAGCACTGCTTCAGAAAACTGTTGGAAACAGCTAAAGAGCGGGATATCAAGTTATCAAGGACAAGTAGTAATTAGAGAACATTGGTGAAAAGACTACCTATCCTAGTGGTTTTAGTTACTGTCATTGTTGAAGAAAAAAAAAGTCACCATCATGCAGTAGCTAGACTCACAATTAGAGGTTTGAGAAAGGTCAGGTGTTTCAATTAGAGGAATCAAGTCCTAAAGATAGACTGAGAAACTTGTAGGCTTGCAGCAACTGTCTTGCATTAGGTTAGTAGCGAGTATCTTAGCAAAGAGCATCATGAAAAGCAGATGCTCTTTTTTTAAAACTGATCATACAAACAAATTTCCTTGATTAATCTCATTTGGGATAAAAAAAATATTCAGTCATTGCCTTAACTGTAGCCTGTAGGCATCTTTCTGCCCAAGTTCTCGCAAATCCCAGCATTCACCACTAAATTAACTCTCAAGTAAGGTCAAGGTAAAGTAATCATAATTCAACTGGAAACTGAAATAATCTCAATATCTGATATAAGCACCGGTACCCCGATGCAAGTTTGAGTGATGCCAATCCAACACAGAGTCTACCTTTGCTCTTTTGTATAAGTCAGCAGGGTACCTTCAATAGGACAGTGTAAGAAAGAGGAGTTAAAGCAAACACTAACCAGGATAAGCATTTATACAACCTAAGAGTGTGTACATTAGTCTATCACTAAGAATTAAGAGCAACACTGTTCATAGGCACCATAGATGTACTTTTTTTTCTTTTTCAGATAAGTTGGTACAGTACATAGATTCTGATTGACGACTTCTGTGTTTTCACATTCATCTCTTCTCAAATTTATATAGGGCTTGTTTATTATTCGGTGCTGTTGTTGAGCAGGTATTTTCCAATCTGCTAATGTGTTACTTGTTCTTCTTTTCTGTTGGAGTGCTTCTTTGGTTTGTTCGGGTAAAAACTTGCCCGCATCGATATTTACACCAAACAATGTACTTTACCATGGTGAAGTAACAAATGAGATGAAAATGCACATTAATTAACCATAGTTAGGTAATAAAAGAGTATGCAGAAGACATGTGTCATGTTTTTTTTTTATGAAGGAAGATGTATTAGAAAGGCATCAAGGAGATGCAAATACATACACAAAAATATGGTTAACTCCAGAGAACAAAAACACCTATTTAATCAGGGAGTTAACCACAAGCAAAAGAATGGTCGCTAAGCCATATTGAGAGAACTAATGAAATCTAAGAGGGGTAATGTATCATTTATAGGGGATAAGTTGCTCCAAGGAAGAGGTTAATAAGGCAAAAGGATTTCAAACTGCTAATTGGAGTTGAGATACCATCAAAACATCTGAGATTCCTTTCCTTCCAAATACACCAAAAAATAAATGATGGAATCATCTGCCAGGTCTTCTTGATGGGGCTATCAACTTCTCTAAGACTCCAACCAACTACTTCTTTGACACTTCGCCGGACAATCCAGTTGATACCAGCAATTGAAATAAACATATTCCAAAGAGCTGCTGCCACTGGACAGTGCAGAAACAAATGAACATGTTATTATTGGTTTGGTACAAATGACGGGTTTCTTAGCAAAACCAGATGTGTTTCTTAGCAAAACTCTACTACTCTACTCCCAGTTAGAAACACAACAAGCAATTAGCAACAAAATACCACGCACAAGTGGGATTAACATCACACAGATGCCAACTGCAGAATAGTTCCATTCGTAATGCCGATTTCCATGTTTAGAGGCAGATGCAATATGGGTTCCGCTAAACCCAACATTTTAACATGGAACTTAGATATATACATGATCATTAATTTTTTAATAACTATTAAATTCTTAACAATAATTTCAGAAGTGCAATGGGTCCAGCAGTGAGAATATATAAGTTGAACCCATCAAGTTTAAATCCCGAATCTGCCCTGGGTTGTATTCCATGTCAAGAAAGATTCAAAGAGTATTCATTTCCATGATACAAAGCATTTGACTAATACTCAAAATAAGTCGATGCACTTACCAATGATCTGCAATTCCTGGAAATGCACAAGCCAGATAGCTAAGAATTGCATGACTGGATTTCATCGTAAACAGTTCTGGAAATCAGACCTCTTTGCACCACATTACTCCAAAACATATCTAAAAGGGTATTCTCATCAGAGTAAGAAGCATTAAAACTTTTGTACATTTTTAGGGTTATCATTAGCCTTCTTTTGTACATGTCGTCTAACAAATATGACGCAGCATCAACCTTCCCTACCATAAAGTAAGCATATGCAAGAGTAGCATATATTAGACTGTCTCCAAGCACTCCATTTGTTTGCATAATGTGGAAAACTTTTTCAGCACCATCAATTTTACCTCTCCTGCACAACCTCCTTATAATTGCCCTATAAAAGGAAACATCAACAAGATGACCTCCTCTTGCAAACTCATCTGGCAATGAGACAACCGCTACCTCATTATTCAGATGGCAGTAAGCATCCACAAGCCACGAATATGAGCAGTAGCTAGGAAAAAGTCCAACCCTAACCATGTCAAATAATACTTCTTTGGCCCCATCTGTATCCTTTACTTTACAAAATCCATGAATCATAGCATTGTAAGTGAAGCGGTCAGGTTTTAGTCCACCTTCCAACATCTTATTTTTCACCTTAAGAGCAGATTTCATATCCCCGATCTTGCAGTAACCATTAATCAAAGTGTTGCAAGTCACATTATCAGGTATGACTTTCTTCTCATTCATTTCATTTAATAGTATATTTGCATCCTTCATCTGGCCTTGCTCACACAATTTCCGAAGAATTGAGTTGTAAGTAACAACCCCAGGATACAAACCCTTTGCCTCCATTGCGGCTTTCAATCTTAAAGCTTCAGCAACATTGTTGGCTCTGCAATATCCATCTATCAATGTGGTGTAAGTAACCAGGTTAGTGGTAGAACCTTTAATTTCCTTGAAAAGTCTCAAAGCCTCCCTCATCCTCCCTTCCCTGCAGTAACTGTAAATTAAGGAATTATAGGTTACAATATCAGGACATACTCCTGCTCTTTCCATCCTATCCTGCACGCACAAAGCTTCATAATGCATGCCTTTCTTGCAGTACAATGATATCAATGTGTTATAAGTGTAAAGGTCAGGCAGTGTAGCTTTAAACTCCATTTCTCTCAATAAATCATCAGCCCGCTCTACATCACTGGACTTACAACAGGCATGCATAAGCACGTTATAGATATAGATATTCGGAAGGACCCCTATTTTTTGCATCTTTTTGTAAATTTTCCACAAAGTATCAGTCAACCCATCCTTGACCAATGAATTCAGAAGGGTAGTACAAGCATGTGTATGGGGCATAAGCTTACAAACCCTCATATGCTCAAAAACTTGAATTGCATCATGGGGTAGTTTTGAATTAGCATAGAATATCACCAACCAACTTAAAAGATGTGAGTTCACATCATTATTCATATTAGATCTCACAAGCGCATTCAGAACTGTCGGTGATGATAAAAAGTTTTTGACCGCCACCTTCTGAAGCATGTCTTGTGCAGTTTTGAAGTGTTTTTGTTTGGTGAGTATGTAAATCATAGTCCAAGAGGATTGCAATGAATGCTTGTAATTGGGAACTGATTCAGCCCACTGAAAGAATGACCATGAGAGGGAGAAATAATATTGCGATATATGAAGAAGAGCTTGGCTAATAGTGGTGGAAGTCACAAATGAACCGATCTTAGGCTTCAAAAGATTGTCCCAGTGCCCCTTGAAGACAACTGCAGCAACAGCTTTGACCATTTCATTGTCCACATTTGCGCGAATCAGGTTGGCCATGGAAAAAGAAAGATAAGCAACCCACCCAAAGTTCAAACCACACTGGTTTTCAATATTTGTTGCAGCTTTTGCTCAAGTAGTTATGTGGTTCAAAGATATGGGGAAAAATTATTGAGAATCAGTTCTCGACTTTGGTGTATCTCATCAGTCATCAAACTCATCAATGCTGGCTGCAAAAGTAACACAAAGACCAAAGAGAAGATGATTTCAGAGTAAGAACTCAGATATAATAGAATAAATTTACTACCAACTACAAAAAAAGATAAAGAAAATGTAGAAATTATAATGAATTCAGTCCCTGCATCTACAGGCAGTTCATCCTTGGATGGATTGATGCAAAGTATAGTATTCTTGTACTTATTGATATTCTTTGTTATATAAAACTATTAATAGATAGAGCAGGAATCAGCAAGCTTTGATTGGGTAATCACCCAGATATGTATCCTAGAAGCTCAGCACAGCTATACTTGGCGGTGACAGGAAGCGAACTAGACACAAATCCGTCATAAGTACCTGCTATATTTCATCATCTTCTACTCTATCCATGTTTTGGTCAATTAATAACTTAAAGAAAAAATATCAGGTGTGCTATTTTAATATATAAGCAAGGGGCACATTTGAGAGTGTTCTACCAAACCTTACAACCACCCACCAACAAAACAAGGTTTCTTCTTTCTCATTTGGATATTTGACAAAAGATGAACTATCTTCAGAATTCTCTATTCACCATGACCAATCTCTCCCATTCTCAAGCAAAGCTCGGCGTCAGTATAATCACACAATCAGCATAAAACATGACTACTACAGCCCCCTCACCAATATCCCATTAATTCAATCGACAAAACATATTGTGAAACCAACATATAATAATTGTCCCTGGAACTCAGATAAAATTGTGAAAGGACTTTGGTTCCTTTTTATACATCATTTCAAGCAACAAAGACTGCAGGGCAGTGCATACTTGAGCAATTAATGGGCACAAATCTCTCACACTTTTTCTCATGTTCCACAAATTGATGTGAATACGAACGAAATACCACTCTTATCAAATGTAAAAGCACAAAAAAGAAAAGGGCAAAGTTCTCAAGCATAAGAATGAAAAGAAAGGCACAGTCCAAGGTTTTTGAATAATGATTAGTTAGAAGAAAACATATTAGTTATCTAAAACCAAACAATAGCTACTTTAGAATGGCTATCAACTTATGGCACATATGATAAAATCTTTTATCAAGTAAAATTTGTATCGGAAAAATTCAGGGAAGCTTTTCCGAAAAAGAAAAATTAGGGAAAGCTCACACAAGAATTAAGTTGTGTTAAAGGTATACAAAATTGCAATTGGAGTTGCCCACATAATCAAAGATGTAATAAAGAACTTATTAACAACTCCTGCCGTAGTTGCTGTCAACCTGTGAAATAATACTGAAAGAATGAAGTATAATCTGATAGAGGACAGACAAAAGAACCCAATTAGAATGAACCTGAATCATGCAAAAAAGGAAGTTCATAAGGTAAATCCTCTTTTTTTCCCTTCATACATCATTCTCATCATAGACATGGACAGAGTTTATGCAATAAGCATAATACAAATTTCTTTTGATTTATCATTCTGCTTTCAAGTTCATTGAAGATTCAATTTGAGCTCAACAAATGAACACTAAGCATATGAGAAATAAATTTCTGAAAATAAGGAGAAGGAATGAACCTCAGTGTCTATGGATTTGAAATTCAAAGCTAATGGACTGATGGAGTTGTGAACGGAAACTTAAGACAATCAGCAAAATTTCGCACAGTAACCGCCGCTAGTGCGACCAAACTCGGACCCAAAGAACAAAGGAACTTTTTAAACCTTAATGCCAGTTGAGAAATCATATGGGTTTTGGTAGATGACGAAAGCTGAGGTTTTATGGTGTATTCACTGTGTTCCAAGCAGTGGCGAAACATAAATTTTATGAAGTGGGTCCAAGAATTGCTTACAAAAAATTGACTAATGGATGGTAAAAAAAAAAAGTCAAACTACATAATATTTAGTTTTAATGTGTATATTAAGTTTAATATAACGTGATCGACACAAGAAAAAAAAAAAAGAGAAAAGAAAAAATTCAACTTAAAATTATATTATTTTTATGCTTTGAGCGAGGACAGCAACAACGAGACATGTAAAATAAGGAGTACAATCAAACAAGTTTTTTAAAAAGGAATTCTATATGGAGCATTTTTTGCTTTAAATTGTTTTATAAAAAAATCGAGGGTTGTTTATTAACTTAAATTAAATTTTAAGAAAATTAAGTTTTATTTTAAATTTTAATTTAAAAAAGAAAAAGTCAAAGTCAAATAAATTAAAATTCTGATTGGCTGCTAAATTTTTAATTTTTTTCTTAAATTTGTAAGTTGTATCTAATTAAGGATTATTTTATCAAATAATATTAATTTTGAATTATTTCTAACAATAGATTTATTAACTATTATTTAGATTTAGAAAGTAACTAAAAAAGCTCTTTTTTAGTAACGAAGAATTGTTAGTTGCGAATTATACAAATGTGGTGAATTATACAAACATGGCTAATTTACAAATTTGAAGTCAGCCCACATAATTAATGGTTTATGTTATTCGTGAGTGGTAATTATAGCAAAATGGCATGACTAATTAAGTAGTATAAGTTTGTTTAACCACGTAATTTTCCCATAATTATATTTATATCATTTGGTAGATAAAGTTCTTAACTTAGAGTTTAACTTCATACTTTTATTTGTGGCTCTCTCAAACTCTTGGTTATTTTACAATGTGAAGTGTTTGCTTTTGAGTCAGATGCAATCTGTCAACTCATGTGCATGATTCATTTAGTTTGTCACCTTATTTCTAAGTAATTTTCAATGATTATTTTTGTGTCAAATCTTAACGGTTTAATCAATAACCAAACCTATAACGATCAATAACTGATAAACCACTAATTGATAAGTCAATATCTTAATGGTATCATAACGGTTTAACATGTCTACAAATTGGTAACTGATAAGTCGAACCGATAAACTTCAAAATCAATTTGAATCAACCAATACACAGCCCTAGGTTTAGATATAGATAAAATCTCATTGAAGTATAATTAATTAAGTGATATTACAAAAATATACCCCAAAATTTTATATTATAAATCTTTAATTTAAATATAATTCGATATAAAATAAAATACTTTCAGTATATGACAATATCTAAAACTTTCATTTTTTTTATAAAAAATATTTAAAAACATGATATACAATACTCCCTCTGTTTACTTTTAATTGTCATGTTGTGTTTTTCAAAAGTCAATTTGACTATATATATATATATATATATATATATGCGGACCCACATATTGTTCTCCGGGTGCTCTAGCACCCATTAACCTAGTAGCAGATTATATATATCTCTATAGAAATTGAGAAGCATTGATATATATCTAACGTAGAGCATCCAGTAAACAAATGATTTATTGGTCCAACGGCTCATAATGGGTGCTTAAGATTGTTCTAGCCTATTGGGCTTGTGTTCGAATTTGACTCTCATCATGTTTTCTTTTTAATTTTCAAACCCATTTGTAATAGCCCTTTTGCAACTTTTCCTAAAGAGGGTATACAAAAAAATATTTTCCTTTCTTATTTATTCAAGATAATAAGTCCTACTCCCTAGTCCATTCAATCCTAAATAACTGTCTTGTTTTACTTTGCAAAAGTTCATTTATAATTTTCAAAGCTAAATTAGATTAAAATAGTTCAATATTTTAAAATTAAAATTTTGATATTCAAAAACTATACTAAAAGTTGAAATTCTCAAAGTTGAGAGTAAAGTATAAGTAAAATGTCAAAGATTGCCTCCTCTTCTAGGGTCACTCTCTTCATTTATTCAATGCCTTGGAAGAAGAGGAGCGGCTACTATAAGTTGTAATTTCTCTTATATCAATATGATAAAAATATATATCTTAGAATGTTGTTTAAAATTGATATTTTTTTACTCTAGAAAAAGGAGACTATATGACAAGTGAAAAGGAACAGAGTGAGTAGTTATTCTTATTGGTTGTTTTTGCTATTGATTTCCAATATGATCGCTCTTTTGTGACAAGAGTTAAATTTGTGCACTTATATTTTTGTGAATAGTAGCTAAGTGAGGGTGGGTCTAGGTAGGCACAAGGAGTTCATTTGAATCCTCAACGGCGAAAAATACACCATTTATACATAGTTAAAATTATATTTTGTGTATGTATAGTAAATGTTGGACACTCTTTGACTTCTTGTGTATTTATCTTTTTATATTTTGAATTCCCTTAGTGAAAATTTTGACTCCGTCACTACTAAGCTAAGAGAACACCCACAACCTTAAAATCCTAGATCCGCCACTATATATATAGAGTTACATAGAGAAGGTAATATGACACATCTCTATAAGACTCCAGTTGCATCTATCTTTTTTTCCTTTATTTGGTCTTTCTTTATATTTAAATTAATTATTAAAAAAAATTGCTTAATTTATTACAAATAAATATTTTATTAATGAACGAACATTCACAACAAAGACTCTTCATAATCCAATATTTACATTGAGTATTTATCCATAATTGACACCTCTTTAATTCAACTCTTAATAAGTTTCTTTTTTTTTCTTTGGTTAAAACACGACTTTACCGAATCACATGAAATTTTACCCAACTCCATATCTGGAATATATGAAATACGTATGAACGGAGGAAGAAAGAGAATTTTCTACTTAAATTGAATTGAAATTTTCACTGAAACATAATTAGAAGGGGCATTCCCCATATTAGAATGTTGGGCTGTGGTATGACCATTATTGATAAAATTACAAAAAGTGATGCTCCTAGTGAACGAAGTATTGTCGATGCTACATGTAGTGCTTCGATAGCACACATCGATGGAACTTCCAAAAAGGAAGGAGCATCAAGTTGTCCTTCTTTTGCAGCTTCTTTAGCTGACACATTTGTTACCTTGTTATGTTCCTTGTACATATGTATTGGTCTCTGACTCCTTAGCTATTTCATCAGTAATTTGCATTCAACAATGAGGTTAGAATAAGGTTAAATAATGACGGTGAAGTCAATATTAATCTCTAAAGGGGCTACCTTTTTATGCTACGCATGCAATTTTATTTGAGTCGTGTTTGTGTGAGAGCTACTTTTTTGTTGAATCACCATAGCTAATAATCTCCCTTATGGTCTCTTATTAATCCCCCTATGACCCCCATGCCTTTGAGTTGTACCAACATATCCATCTGTGTTCAGTTTGAAGGAACCTTGATTTAGGGGATTTTTATTTGACTTGGATGTTTGTCTTCTTCGATTCCTGACTTTCCGATTTCTGACTAACATATGGTACTCAGTGGCCATTACGATGACATAGTTTGCTTGAGTATGATATTTGTTTTTATTGAAAACATTGTCATTTCTATTGATTCAAATGTTTCAGAGGCCGAAAGGAATAAGGATTTTCCAGGGCAACCATTGATTAAAGTGTTTGTGGCTTAATGACTTTCAAGTTGTATGCCAGTTGTCGGCAGTCATGGAGGAGATATCAATGTTGACAATATGGTTGTTTTTCGAGGATAGCTGGTGCCAAAACATAATGGTCTTTTTGTTCCTTTTCTCGTCGTGCTTTAGGTGAAAATCGCGAAATATAGGCAAAAATTGTTTTGAGGATAGTTCTTTGATGAAAATTTCAAAGAAGAAGAAGAATAAAAAGAAGAAGATGAGGAAGAAAAAAATCACGAGTTTTGAGAAAAAAATGATAGATAAAAAGGGAAAGAGGTGACATATAAAGATAAAAACGAACCTTTTGAGATCACGGTGTAGACATTGAAATTTTGTGGGACCCTACAAGATGCGTTCAATTCGAGTTGGGGCTCTACAATGTGTGTTCAATTCATATTAGGATTTTTGTAGGCTACTCAACCCTAAACCCTAGTTTACTCCTATATAAAGGGTACAAAATTCCCTTAAAAGACATTTGAAAAAATCCCATAAACTCTAAGGTATTTTTAAAGATCAAGATCTCGAATATTCCACAAAGTCATGGAATATTCATAAATAGATCAAATTCAAATCATTTTAATTCGAGAAATACGCCACTAACGGCCCTCGAATTATGTAGATCAAGTCCAAATCATCCTAGTTTGAAAAATACGCCACTAACGATCCTCAAATTATGTAGATCAAGTCTAAATCATCCTAGGTCGAGAAATACGCCACAAACAACCCTCGAATTATGAATAAATATCTTATGAGAGAAGAATCAAGAATCAACAGAATTATACCCACATTGATTTATCAATAAAATATTCTTTTTTCTTCAGATTTTATATATGGTTGATTTATTTTCCATATGTTTAAAATTTATTGCGAACACACAATATAATTTTCAATTCTAAAAAATTACTATATTTAATTAGAAAAATTATATTGCCATAAATGGTGTAAATATGTTCTTAATATAGCATATTTAGATATTTTAACCCCCAAAATAAAAAAATTGAATGTAAACTTTGACCCGAAGTAGTCGGGCTGTAACGTCATTTCCCTCCATGTTAAACCCCTATTTCTCTTGCTCTTACAAAAAAGAAAAAAAAAAAGAAGCAAAAACCATCCAAAAGCCTTATCCCCTCATTCTCTCTCTCTTTTCCTCAATGAACTTTCACTTCTTACTATAATTTTTTTCAAATTTCACCTCCAATGGCTGGCCTTTCCATTCACCTGCCTTTCAATTCCAAATTCAATCTCCCAATTCCTTACACTTCAATTTCTCGGTCCATAGGCAGTGTAAAGGCGTCAGTTTCATCACAGCCGCGGAGAACCAGAAGGAAAAAACAGCAACAACATCAGCTGAAGACGGTCGACGATGACGGTTCTATGGCTTCTGGAACGGAAAAAGTGTTAAGGCTTGTTTTCATGGAGGAATTGATGGAGCGAGCTCGAAATGCTGATTCTGCAGGTGTATCTCAAGTCATTTATGATATGATTGCTGCGGGTCTCTCCCCTGGACCTCGTTCTTTCCATGGATTGGTTGTTTCTCATGTCCTTCACCGTGACAATGATGGCGCAGTAACTCCCCCACCCTCTCTTGTTTAAATGCTGAATGTCAACATCTGCCTACTTCCTACAAGCTTAATTTTGTTTAATTCTTAGGATATGTTATTTAGTTCTCTCATTCAACGCTATGCTACTATTAAGATACAATCCGATATCTGCTTGGTGAAACTTTTAGTGAAATACATATTGAATGCCTATGTTAAGTATAGGCCACTGGAATTACTCAGAATTGCGTCATCGTCATACTTAATAATTAGAGGCTTAGCGCAAGCAACTACTGATTGTTTCCTAGTGCTATGATTTAATTACAATTTTATTAGCGCCGTTGAGTACTTGATATTTTCAAGACAGACAAGCACACTGACATATGAGGACTAAATTTCACTGGTGATCATCCAACTTAGAGTTTATCACACAAAAGACATTTTTCATTACATAAAAAGTCATCTAACTTAAAGTTTATCATAGAAACATCATTTTTCTGTTTTTGTTTCATAAAAGTCATTCAAATTTGGCTTAGTTAACTAAACAGTAAATCATAGCTGAATTTTAATATTTTATATCAGAAAGATGGCACGAGATAGTCCAAAATAAGTTAAGTTACATCTAGGATAATTTTAGAAGCCTCCGTCCAAGTTTTGCTTTATAATTTTATCTCTGTTGTGGTTTACTATATTATGTTTACTTTCCTTATTTTAACTCATTATCATTAATTTAAACAGTACAATTTGACTATTTTTCTCTTTACTAATGTACTCATTTATATAGTGAATTTTATAAACACATTTTTAAAATTAAACAGAAGAGTCGTTGTTAGAGTATCTAACAATTCGATGACAAACACAATATCTTAGAGCTTGATATGTTTTGTGGCTTCAAATTGTTACAAAAATATCAATATAATGAGCTAAGTGTAATTTCAAAAACAACAAAGGGATTGGTGTTATGAAGAGAAACTTTGGAGAAGATCTCCGTAATTGGTCCATTACACTTAATATGTTTTATTAACTTGACTAGCTATTTGGATTGCCATGTCATATTTCCAGTACAAAATATAAAAGTTCCGGTGAGATTTACTTTATAATTAACTTGGCCAAAGATGGATGACTTTTATGACAAAAAATAGAAAAGTGATTTTGTGTTATAAGCTGTAAGTTAAATGATTTTCATGAGACAAAATAGAAGAGTGGATAAAGTTCCAGTACAAAATATAGTAATTCAGGTGATATTTACTTTATAATTAACTTGGCCAAAGTTGGATGACTTTTGTGACAAAAAAATAGAAAAGTGATTTTGTGTTATTAACGGTAAGTTAAATGATTATCATGAGACAAAAAATAGAAAAGTGACTTTTGTGTGATAAAGTTGTATGACCACCGGTGAAATTTACTATGTATATGAGCATGTTTTACTTTGTTTCCTTTTCTTCTGATTTTCCAATTAGAAAATTTGTCTTCTAATTAATTATTTAAGCTTGATTGCCACCCTTGTCTAGGAATTAAGCTCTCCTTTTTGGTATATCCTGTACGTGTAAACTCTTCTGCTAGTAAAGCTTCTTGTGTATTAATTTGTTTTATGCCAGCTGCATTTCATTTAAGCTAATATTACTGAATCTGACCATACAAATTTTAGTGAGACTAGAAAATGAATTTGGACACACTAAATGATAGGGTAACCATGGGATTGAACTCATCTGATATCCTGCAATGGCAGATGCATGCTCTTAGAAGGGAGTTGAGTGAAGGTCTTCGGCCTCTACACGAAACATTTTTGGCATTGGTTCGTTTGTTTGGTGCCAATGGTCTTGCTATGAGAGGCTTAGAGATTCTTGCAGCAATGGAGAAATTGAATTACGACATTCGCCAAGCTTGGCTAGTTCTTGTTGGTATAGTGAAAGCAAGCACCTAGCTTGATTTGTTGCATTAATTTTATTTACGTTCTCCATAAACCATTCTTTCGTTGAGTTTTAAGTTTGTATTATCCTTGGAGCAGAGGAGCTTGTACGGAGTAATCATCTAGAAGATGCCAACAAAGTGTTTCTCAAGGGTGCTGAGGGTGGACTCAGAGCAACTGATGAGATCTATGATCTCCTAATAGAAGAAGATTGCAAAGTAGGAGATCACTCAAATGCGTTAACTATTGCCTATGAAATGGAGGCTGCTGGCAGAATGGCTACTACCTCCCATTTCAATTGTCTTTTGAGTGTGCAGGTACTTCTAATACCACTGTATCTTAACTCAATGTATCTTTCTCTTTTACCGGATAAGAAGCTTAATTTTCAGTATATTGAAAAAAGAAAATCCCACTAGAAGTGTTATTGAGGAGAATATTCATTAATTGCAGAAAAAGGCTGCAGCATCTCTAAGATTTTTTTTTTTTAGATTTCTTTTTTTATGATGATAAAATCCTATTGCAACACATTCCGTACAATTATGATCTTCTATACAAACTCAAGTTGCACATCATATTGGGTGTGTTCGAGCTTGAAGCTTAAAAAGAGTATGGATCATGGGTTTTGATAAATTGGAATTTGGTCATTGGTAATTGCATTGGATTCTTTCATTACTAGAATAATATATTATAGTGCACATTTTCATGTTATATCAGCCTCTGAAAATGTAATTTTGCTAGCATTCTCATTGATGGAGAAACTTCTACTGAATGTTGGCTTTCAAAAGTCGCAAAGTGTGTAGGTATATTTGGAAATCTCTAGGTTTATAAATTTGAGTTAAGCAAGTTAATCGGGGGTGATTTGTTTAAGTTAGATGACAATAACTTACGACCCTTTTGCTCCTTCTTGTTTCAAGATTAGTGGAGCTTCTTTCTATTTAGGCGTTCTTGTTTAAATGATCTTCAATTTTTTCATGTTTTTTTTATCAACTATTGAAAGAATGTTAAAACCAAAAGAGGTAAACCGGCTGAACGTATGAAATCCTTGACTAATTTTAGTTACAGTAACAGTGGACTTGTTTATTTTATAGGTTTCTCTAATTCTTGTTTTTTATTTTCCAGGCTACCTGTGGGATACCTGAAGTTGCTTTTGCAACATTTGAGAACATGGAATATGGTGACGGTCTGTAGTTTCTTTCCCTTGTCAAGCTTGTAGTTGACCCACTTTGATTCCTTCATTTGTGCTTGAGCTAAATGCTTTCAGTATTTGCCTGGGTTGTGATTCTGGGCAGAAAATATGGCTTATTTGTTATATTTTGGATCAATAAGTGCATAAATGTTTTTAGGATGCATCTGAAGTTTAACCTTTAACTCATGTGAAGATTTTCATTATAGGTGACTAAAATGAGGTTGCTCTGAATTGGATCAAATAGGAGATTGAGTAATAATAATTCTGTTATTTCTGAACTATACAACAATGGGTTTGCCAGTTTTGGGTTGTAAAAAGAAGTGTGTATACATCGGCTAGGGAAGAGTCTTCAAGTTGTTAAAAGTGGACTGTTTGACTACAGAACTCCTTGTCTTCTCCCTTGTTGGCTTTGCTAAGGTCTTGTTTGGTAGTGCAGTATACTGTGGAAAAGTATTTCTTTCAATAGTACTTCCAGAGGAGATTAAGCACTTCATTAAATATTTGGTATGGTTATTTTTTAAAATACCTCTATTGTCCTGTAAAGATATGGCACCTGAGCCTAACTCAACCCAAAAGTTAGCTCATGAGGGGAGGTTTGTCCAAGTCCATATTTCCAATTTCTCATCCCTCTACCGATGTAGGACTTCTTAACACTCCCCCACACATCCAGACCTCAATTGGAGCATGGACACTTACAAATGGGGGCTCAACATCGGTGAGCAATAAATTGGGATGTGCTTGGCTGTGATACCACTTGTTAGGATTGAAGTAATTAGGTGTCATGTGGAAGCTAACAGAGCAAACCTTGATAGACTATGAGTAAGAAGACAAACGAGAAATATATCAAAAGAGATACAAATATTTAGAGGTCGTTTGGTAGAGTGTATAAAAATAATGCTAAATAAAGTGTATTAGTAATACTTGCATTAGCAATGCGCTTGTATTAGTTATGCTTGCATTAGTTATACATAGATTTTTTTATGCGTTGTTTGGTTTGATGTATTAAAAAGTAGCATGCATTGCATAAAAAAATTAATTTACAAAGATACCCTCCACTATTATAATAGAAAAGATGTAAAAAAGGTTTTGAGGGGCAATTGAGTCTTTAATTAAGTTAATGCATGCATTAAAACCATTGCATTGCTAATACCTAGAAATTCATGGTATTAGCAATACACAACTTAATACACAATAGAGTGTATAACTAATGCTTGCATTAGTTATACATAGGTTGGAAAAGAGTACCAAACAAGGTACTAGTAATACACAAGGTTAATGCATGCATTATTTTTCCTAATACACTCTACCAAACGACCCCTTAATGTGGTTCGGTCAACCGACCTACATCCACAAGAGGAGATGAGCAATTCACTATATAAAAGAGAGTACAAAATATCGAGAGAAATAACCTCATACAATTCACTCAGAATTAAAAGAAGTGCACACAAGTGTTAACACTTGTGTCTCACAAATTCTCCCCCTACACAAGACTTTCAAATCCCCTAGGATTACATTGTGAATGCTACCAAGATAGAAGGAATAAATTTATATTTTTAGAGTCATAAACCTTTTCCTACAAGAAAAAAGACTAGCCAAATATGGGACCTTTGTGTTTTCCTTTTAGGGAAAGGAAAATCCAATTATGCTAGGAAATCAGGGCAAATACCTAACAATTCTCCCCCTTGGCATGCATTTATGAAAAAATAAATTTGCTCCACCCTCTTCACATAATCTTCAATAGGTTGAATCTCCTCGGCAAAAACTATGTCTCGACACAGAAAACCTTTCTGAAGAAATTTCTCCAACAAAAATCTTCATTACTATCAAATAGGTTGCGGCTAGAACTGAAACTGCCACGATGAACACCCGTTTTTAACCTGGCTCAGATACCATGTAAAGATATGACATCTGGTTTAACTCAACCCCAAAAACTAGATCATGAGGAGAGATTTGTCCAAGTCCACATAAAGAGACCAATTTCCCATCCCTCTACTGATGTGGACTTCTTAACATGTCTCATATAATATTATAATTAAAAAAAATCTACACTTGGATTTGGCAGTGCACAAACTGTAATGCTGCCTATAATTTTAAAATTAAAAGTGGCTTGAAAAGGTGCATTTTGGCCAAAACCTCTAGAAACTAGAAATGCTTTTTAAAACAATTACAATGCGCTTGAGAAAATGCACTTTGTGCCAAAACACTTAATAACTTTAGAAACTACTGCCGTAAATAGCATTGACTTTATATAGGTTAAATGTCACAACCCAAAATCTAATGTAGCGTGATGCCACTTGTGCCCAATCTGGTAGGCGAACCAAATTTCATTTTCAATCAATTTTCGGTTAATAAGCGAAAAAGTATTTGTGGGAAACATTAACAAGTCATAAACAGTAGTTCCATAATCAATAAGCGCGGAAATAACAAGGACACCCCTAAACCTGGTGTCATGGACACGAGAGCGACTAGAACATGAATATAAGCCTGAGAGAAATCCAAATGTCTAGGAATAAGAAAAGACATAATAAGTAGGGATAGACGGGTCTGGTGCTGCGGATCACCCCGATAGCTCACCCGGGAATCTCCAAAAATCAACTATTGAATTAAGTGGGTCTGTGTGCTATGCAATCCCATTAATGAGGGAAAATTTCACTCTTGAGATGCAAAATCTAATCCAGTTAATCCACTTGTTGCCAAACCCCATGTCTTTTAGAATTTTTAGGAGGAAATTTCAATTGGCATGGTCATAGGCCTTCTCAGTATCTAGCTTGCACAGGATACACGGTTTCTTCTGTTTCACATTAGAGTCTACCAACTCATTGGCCAACAAAGCTGCACCCATTATCTGTCTGCCTTTCAAGAAGGCCATTTAATGTTCCACTAATTTGCCTATAACTGTTTTCAACCTATCAGTTATCAACTTAAATATGATTTTGTATACCCCTCCTATCAAGCTGATTGATCTAAAATCTTTCAACTCCATTGTTCAGGGGCTTCTATGGGTTTAGTGCTATGAATGTGGCATTGAAAGACTTTTCAAAAACACTCCTTTGGTTGGAAATTCTGATTGGTCCGCATCAGATCCTCTTTTAAGATATCCCAGAATGTCTTGAAGAAATTCATAGTAAATCCATCTTGCCCGGGGGCCTTATCTCCATCACTCTGCTTGATGATCTGTACCACCTCTGCTCTGTGAATGGTCTCTGGAGCCACTCTTTTTCTTCCATAGAGATTGTAGGACATCCTTCCAGGTCAAAGGAGGGTCTCCATAGTTCAGAATCTGAATACAAATTAGAATAGAAATCTATCATTGATTCTTTGATTTCTTTGGGTTCCTGAACTTCCTCATCCCTCACCATGAGTTTGTCAATTGTATTATATCTCCTGTGACATGTAGCCACTCTTTGGAAGAATCTAGTGTTCTTATCTCCTTGCTTTAGCCAAAGGGTTGTAGACTTTCTGTTGGCTAGTTCAGAAAAGGTCTTCTACTCCATTCTTTCAGCTTTTTCTTTAGCATTTTAAGCTTGAACCTCAACCTGAGTACCCTTCAACAACAAAGCTACTACTTTGACTTCTATTGAAACCAAGTTGGATGAGATGATTGTCCATCCTCTCGTACCATGCCTTTGCACTTGTTTTAGGCCATACAAGGCATTCGTTAGGAGATAAACTCAATCCTCTTTTTTAGAAATTGAGAAACCATCGGGTTGCTCTAGATAGATCTCTTCACCAAGCAAACCATTCAAAAAAGCTAATTTGACATCAAGCCGATGAATCTGCCAAGAATTATGAGATGCAAATGCAAAAAGAAGCTTGATTGTGTCAATACTTTGCTACTGCAACAAGTTTTTCTTGGTAATCCACACTATATTGTTGTGCATATCTCTTCACCACCAATTTAGCCTTGTTTGCTAATTAAGCCATCAGGATTGAGTTTTGTCTTGAAAATTCATTTTATGCCAATCACCTTGCGTTTTCTATGCCTATCTCCGAGTTGCCAGGTTCCTTTCTTCTTGATTATGTCTAGTTTAGCTTGGATAACTCTCCTCCATGCTTGAGTGTCTTGTGCTTCAATATAGCTTGTTGGTTCAAAAATCACCAAGTTACACCGCCGATAGACATCTTTTAAGATTCTGGTGCCTTGCATTGGTACGCCATCCACTAGTTCATTTTCCACAAGTTGGGACTGCTCTTTGAAAATATAAGAATAAGAAGTTTTCTGATTTTTCCAATCCCAAGCAGTTGCTTCATCAAACTTCACTTCTATGCTGAGAATTAGTTTTTCTGTTTTCAAGCAGAAAATCCTTTAGCCTTTGGATGATGAACCACAGCCCATTAATATGCCCTTCTGAGCCTTGTTGTCTTGTTTGCTCCTCTAAGGTTTTAGAACTTGACAATAACATATACACCCAAAGATTCTGAGATGGTGTACTGATGGTTTGTTGCCACATCAATCTTCATATGGAGTCAGGTCCTGCAAGGCCTTAATGGAAAATCTGTTCAGCAAATACACTCAGGTAGCTACCTCTGCCCAAAACTGATTTGGGATTTCTTTTTCAAGCAAAAGACACCTGGCGTTCTCCATTACAGTCCTGTTCTTCCTTTCAGACACGCCATTTTATTGTGGCATGTATGGTAATGTCAATTGGCGTTCTATACCTGTGCTATTACAAAACTCTACAAACTGAGTAGAAGTATATTCTTTCTCATTGTCAGACCTTAAAGCTTAAATATCGAGATCACATTGATTTTCTACTAAAGCTTTAAATTGTTTAAATGCATTAAAGACTTCACTCTTCAGTT
Source organism: Solanum verrucosum (assembly GCF_900185275.1). NCBI lineage: Eukaryota > Viridiplantae > Streptophyta > Magnoliopsida > Solanales > Solanaceae > Solanum > Solanum verrucosum. Next base: position 843,171 of record NW_026020371.1, read on the forward strand.
TAATAAAATAGACCCAACACATCTGGGTGCAGTCATCAATAAAGAGGAGAAAATATTTGTTACCACTCCTGGAATCTGTTTCATTAGGCCACACACATCCGTATGAATGAGTTGAAGTTTCCGGTTATTTCTCCATACTTGATTTGCTTGAAATGACAATTTGTTTGCTTTCCCAGTTATCGGTTTCACTTTCTTTTTTTTTGAACTTGGTAACTTTAACTTGAGCATTAGAAAAAATTTCAGGCATATTTTCCACCAACTTCCTTATTTTTTTCATCCCTGCAATGCTTCTATGATTGAAGTGACCAAACCTTTTGTGCCATAGGTTTGTACATGTTTGTGAAGTATCAGTATAATCATGCTCAGTTTTTTTTCTCCCAATCAACTGAAAAAGTTATGTTGCTCATCTTGGCACAAAATAATTCTACTCCAGAAGCGTCAGAAACAACACATTTGCAATTCTTAAAATGCAGTGAGTAATTCTTTTCTGACATTTGTCCAATACTCTATGAATTTTTACTCATATGAAGTGTGTACAAAACACCAGGAATAGTTTTGATACCTGAGATTGTTAAGATAGTCACTGTACCTCTGTCTTTGACTTCTACAACAGTACAACCTTACCATTTCCCACTTTTACTTTGGATTTGTAAGTATCATCAAGGAACCTAAACATTTCAGCATCATTGCACAAGTGATGTATGCAACCACTATCCAGAAGCCTAGAATCGGAGGATTCATTTGTTGAAAAAGTATAAAACTGCAAACCGTTGCTCCTCATGTGCATCAATAACTTCTGCTAGTTGTGCTTGCAAAGCTCCAGGGGTCTTTGTTTTGGATTTGCAAACCTTGGATATGTGCCCCGTCTGCTTACAGCTGCCGCTAGGGGTGTTCACAGTTTGGATAAAAATCGATCCGAATCGAAAAATCGAACCAGACCGATCTAATTAACTGATTCTTATTTAATTTAGTTTGGTTTGGGTTTACATTCTTAAAAAGGAATAAAATTTGATTTGGTTTGTTCAAAATAACTGAACCGAACTGACAAATTATATAATAATATATACATTAACTCTAATGAAAAGAGTAAGGTATGATGCGTCTTTTATTTGTAAGGCATCTGAGAGCCATACTTACCATCTTTGAGGGCATTTCAGGACTACATGTTAATTGACAGAAAAGCTGCCTCTGCCCAGTTAACAATGTGCATAATATGCAGCTTCTAGCTAAGAATCTAGGGTGTCAAGTGGCATCACTGCCAACTAAATACCTAGGAATGCCTGTTGGAGCAAAAAACAAAGAGCTAGAAGTGTGGAGTGAGGTCCTGGAAAGAAGTGACAGGAAACTAGCAGGATGGAAGAGTCACTATCTGTCTTTGGGTGGTACATTTACTCTTATCAAATCAGTCATGAATGGCCGATCTACATGTATGATGAGTCTATTCCCCATACCAGAGATCATAGAGAAGAAATTAAACAAGGCAAGAAGAGTTTTCCTATGGCAGGGCAACAAGGAAAAGAAGGGGTACAAGCTTGTCAAATGGGATATGGTAACCCTTAGCAAACAACATGGTGGGCTGGGCATAAAGAAGTTAAGGACAACAGAATGAAAGTTTACTGAAGAAATGGTTATGGAAATTTTGTTGTGAAGATATGGCACTATGGAGGAGATTCATCTCACAAAAATACGGGCTTCAGAATAGCTGGATTACTGAGGAGGTGACTGGTACCTTTGAATGCTCTGTGTGGAAAACAATTAGAAGATTGTGGGTCTCTTTCAATAACAAACTGAAGTACAAAATAGGTGATGGGGAAATGACACTATGGATTGGGGAAGAGGATCTGAAGACTAAATTTCCAGACCTATTCATCTTGAGCTTGCAACAGATGGATAAGGTGGCACAAGTATGGAGTCCTCAAGGGTGGAACTTAATTTTTAAGAGGGCACTAAATGATTGGGAAATCAACAGAGTAGCATTCTTGCTCCATACCCTAAATGCCTTCCTAGGGACAGCTTTAGGCCCTGATTTGCCAATCTGGAAGCTGCATAGCAAGGGGTCCTATACTGTGAAATCATGTTACTGGAGTTTGAATTCTAGACAGACAATGACAACAAAATGCCCATGGAAATTGGTTTGGAAAGTTAAAATACAACATAAAGTCTCATGCTTCATCTGGTTGTTGATCAGGAGAGCTTGGTTAACCCACGAAGTACTACAGAGAAGAGGTATCCAGATTTGCTCAAGGTGTTTTATGTGTGAGCAAGAGGCAGAGATAAATAGTCATTTATTCATGCATTGCAAAACAACAGCAAATCTGTGGAACATGTTCTTTTGTATACTTGGGATAAGCTGGGTAATGCCAAGGACCTCATTCGATATGCTGCAAAGTTGGGAAGGAGTGGGGAGAAGAGGATCACAAAAAGATTGGTGGAGAAGTATCCCAACAAGTGTTTGATGGACATTATGGAAAGAAAGAAACGAAAGAAGCCATGATGGGAAAGCTAGCAGTCTTCAAAGATCAAGATGAAGAGTATAAGTTTTTTGTATTTTTGGTGTAAACAAGATATAGTGGGGGAGATAGATAGCTTGGTTAATTTCATAGAACAATTGTAAAGTTTCTATCTAGACTTCGTAATGAAGTATACTCTCTAGATTGTAAATCCCACCCCGTCAGCTTTTACCTGATGGGCCTTTTGGTGTGAATGTACAGTTACCATTATCAAAAGAAATGGTGCGTCTTTTATTTGAGCAGCAATATCAGTAGCTTGTGCATTATTCAGTAAGTTTATACTGTTTAGTACATTGGATAAGCTAACAATATATGCATGAAGTTAAACATAAGTTGAGTTATGGATTAAGAATTATAAGAACCAAATAGCATGAAGACAATTCATTTCCTTTTGAATGAATTGTTTTTTTCTCTTTTGAATGAATTTTCTTTTATTTTTGTGTAAGATTAATAATCGAACCAAACTGAACGGTACGGTAACAACCAAACTGATAAATGTATATTTGGTTTGGTTTGGTTTTGAATAATTTAAAAATCGATTAAATTGGTTTGAGTTTAACTAATAACCGACTCAAACCGACTCAAACCGACCCGTGAACACCCCTAGCTGCCGCATATAACATGAAGACAATTCATTTCCTTTTGAATGAATTGTTTTTCTCTCTTTTGAATGAATTGTTTCTTTTATTTTGTGTAATATTATTAACCAAACCAAATTGAACCGAATGGTAACAACCAAACTGATAAATGTATATTTGGTTTGGTTTTAATAATTTAAAAATCAATTAAATAGGTTTGGGTTTGGTTTTAACCAATAACCGACTCAAACTGACCCATGAACACCCTAGTTGTCGCATATAGCATCAACTCTCTGGTAAAACAAAAACTTGCCTAAAACTGAATTGACGTATAAAAGCACAAAAAACTCATTAAAATTCCAGCATATCATTAACATGGAGAACTACCGAATTTATACAAAAAAAAGATAAACATTTCCTATCTAGCAGCCACTTACAAAGTGGATAGAAAATTGAACAAGAAAATGTATCACTAACAGCCATAAAGGGCCACTAACTTAAGGAAATTAAGGAACTAAATTTGACCTAGTCTTTTGCAAGAAAATAGGAAGGTAGTAGACTGAAATAAGTAAAAAGCAGTAAAAACAATAAGATGGAAGTAAAAATGCCAATTGTCTAACATTACCATTGTTTTATTGAATCCTTTAGGTATTTTTTTGTGTCGCATAACTTCGGTAGCATCTAGAGCTGTCAATATGGGCTAGTGTTTTGGACGGCGAGAGGCGACAAAAGGCGACAAGGGCCTGCCTCGCCACTCGCCGCTCGCCTTTTTGAATTAAGGCGCCAATTAATACCAAAAATTAAAATTTTTAATTGCACATATAAATATCCAAAATCTTAATAACAATAACATATATAAGCAAATATTTAAATTTAATAACTAATAGTGAACAAGCACTGAGTGAGTGAACAACTATGTTCACTACCACACTGAAAACAGAGCACAGTAGTGAGTGAAAAACAGAGTAGTGAAGAAGAAGAAGAAGAAATGAAGAGAAGAATTAGAAGAGAAGAAGAGAAGAACTGAAGAAGAAGAAACGTACCTGGCAGCAGTCACGAAGCGGCGAAGGAGCAGTAGTTGCGAAGTCAGTTGAAGAAGAAGGTCGCGAAGTTGGTGTTTGCAAAAAGGAGGCAAACACGAAGGGAACGCGACTGAGGAGAAGAGGAGGCAATCGCAAATGTGGAGTGTTTGCAAAAATACCCCAAAAAAACCCTAATTTTGGCTTTTAATTATAAATCAGACCTTAAAAAAAAAAAAAAAAGGCGACGCCAGCCTTGTCGCAAAAGGTTGCCAAAGGGCGCCATTTTCAACTCGCCTCGCCTCGAGGCAAATAGGCGAAAGTGCCTCGCCTCGCCTCGCCTTATCGCCAAAGGCGAAAGGCGAGCGCCTTTCACAACACTGATATGGGCTAGGCCCGTTGGGTCAGCCTGGCCTAACCCGTGATTTGATAGGGTTGGGCTACGATTTTTGGAGCCCATTTAAGAAAAGGGCATTTTAGCCCGGCCTGAATAAGCCTGTCGATTTGTGGGGCTTGAGAAATATGGATAGGGCTGGCACGTGGGCCAAATAAAAATTAATAAAAAATAAAAATAAAATAGAGTATTAAAAATGACAGGAGTCTACACTCAAAATTTGTTTAAAGTTTGAAATATTACAATTTAAATACAAATTATATTTATAAAAATATGTATTGCATAAAATAAAGTTCCTAAAAATTCTAGGGAATCGCTACATATGTCATAGCCTATGGAATATTATCATAGTTTTTGTGTTTTATTATGATCATTGGAAAACAATTAGGTTAATATTACTATTTAACTATTTATGTTTTTACTTGAAATCCAATTTAATAAATATTATATAGATAATTTTATTTGTGTATTTGATTAACAAGTAGTAACACTAGTCGATATTTATGATGATATTTTTAAATTATAATTTAATTTAAAAAATTATAAAAAATATACTTTTAAGAAAAGAGGGCTGACCCGGCAATGCCCGTAGCCCACACACTTGTGGGCTGGGCCGACCATTTTCTGGCCCACATAAAACATGGGCTAGCCCAGCCTGGCCCGTCAAATTGCAAAGCTTGTATGGGTTAGTCCGGATGGGGTGGGCCAGCCCATATTGACAGCTCTAGTAGCATCCCTCGAATTCATCCATCCTATATTTATTTAACCCCTAGTATTGAGAATGGCTCACAAATGCCTTTCATTAGCCTTTTGGTTTATAAATACCTTTAACGTTGCTCAAATATACCCCTATAACTAACAGTTCTGACCTGGTCAATTTTGGCACTTCAAACAGCCATGTGGCATTTTTATAAGCTTGCCACATGTATTTTTTTGTTTTAAAATTAAACCTTCCCATTTTTTAAACCCAACCCACTTTGACAAATTAAGATTATGAATATGAATGATCACTACATTGATCACTGCCAGACAATGACCACATTAGACGTCCTTTCAATAATAACAGTTCACTCCTTCACTACCTACACCTGCAGTAATATTCAAGCTCTCATGCTACTGAAATATTTGAGGAGAATGCAGGATTTCACAGTTCCACAACCGTAACTTAATTACCAATATACCTCTTTCTTTTCTCCTTCTACTTCTCTTCTGCCTTCTTCTTCATCACTGTCATTTCTTTCTCCAACTCCAATTTGCCATCAGCCACCACTACTGGCTACTGCTCCCCAAAGCTACTTTGAAAATTTGAACTACTCGGTCAAGACTGAGGTTCCATCAGCTCCTCAAAGCAGGCTGGGCTTAAGAAATGGGTGGGGTCTGGGGAGTGTGGGGTGTGCGCAAACCTCACCCCTGCCTTGTGAAAGATCAGATTTTACCAAACTTCAATTATAGAGAGGTGCAAATGCCTAAGCCTATGGGGTCACTTTTGTAGTTGGATAACCAACACTGAAAAACGTCTTCACATTGGATGGTTTCCGGATATTCCTCAATCTGAATATTCATGGAACATGAGAAACAGATTAGTCATCATTTGTTTTTGGAAGATATCGAAGATTTTCTGGGGAATCCTACAAGTTCCATTCATCTTAAATATCTGAATCATCTTCATTTAGGCACCACAATCCTGTTTACTCTTTACTTTACTTTCATTCTTTCTATGGGGTCGAACTTACAATTGCCTATATTTGGTCTTTACTTTTGCTTATCCTAAAACCCTTATTCTTGTACTTCTCCATAGTTTCAATTTTTGGTTGACTCCATCACTAATTTCATCAATCAACATAGTATCTTTTGCAAGTAGCATGCATCATGAGAGCTCTTCATATTTATTTATTGGTTTGCTCATCTTTAAATAGGGTTGAAAAGTATGGAAAAATCCTCAATATCTAGTCTAACTGTTGCCACACTTGTGACCTTTCTTTTGTAAAGATATGGAAACAAAATGATTATTTTGGGTGTAATTCATATCTTTTGAGCAGGCTACCGTATATGCAATTGCGTGAAATATCTCCCTTCACTCTAGATAAAACATGTGAAACCCACTTACACCTCTAATTTCCTGGTCAGACTGAGCAATCAAAATGGACAGACGGAGCAAAACAACATGTGATATAGTTCCGAGGATGACCCTGCTTGTGGAGAAGACAAATATATATAGCAGAACTCTAATTCGTATCTGTGATTGATTGATTCGTCTACAAAATTACTTCTTTCTTTTTAAGCTCCTCGTGATCCTTCTTCTTTTGGAGCCACATTGTTAAAGTTCTCACATGACGTATACCCTATGCTAATTTATTTTCTAAATCCGTATCATGATCCATTTATCTATCATGCATCTGCTTTTGAAGCACTCGCATCCAGATACTGTTTTAAAATTTCAAGTACCTTGTTCATTAAAAATAGAAGACAAAGTTGCTTTTGCATCTTTAATTTTTATTATGCTGGAAGAATTGTTTGTTAGTTTTGTTTTCTTTCCTGGCAGTAGTTACTCACTGAGTGTTAGCGATAACGACCAATATTTCTATCAAATGAATAAGCTGATCATTAACTTTGTTTTGGCAGATCATATGAAACCTGATACGGAGACGTATAATTGGGTTATCCAAGCATATACAAGGGCTGAGTCCTATGATAGGTTAGTTTTGAATCATACCCATGTTTATTTGTTGTTTCATCTTCCCAACCATGCTATCAAAGTTAGCTGAAGCCTGCAGTGATTCAAGCTGCCGAATTATGTATACACAGACCTCCAGGTGATCTGGGTTTATGTTTCTATAGTTAAAGAGCTAAAATGATTTTTCAACTCTGCCCACACATGCTCATAAGATGTCTTTACCAGACATATATCAGTTACCATCTGTTTGAGTGCACCTTAGAATCTACCAATAACTGCCAGCTAAACTGAGTTTAATGTAGGATTTATAATTAAGGGTGTTTAATGAACAGGTAGGATCAAGATTGGACAGGTCAAAGTCAAAACAGGTTAAACAGAAGTAAAGGTCTTAGCCTAACCCATTTAAAGTTTGTTCATAGCAGTATAAGTTGGGTCAAATCAATGTTCTGTTGGGCATACCCAACTTTCCCAACTCAAGGCCACTTCTCAAACACATTTCTTGTTGCAGCTGAGACAATTTTTCTCTCTATCCACTTTTATTTTAATTTTTAGTTAGAGAGTTGAGTAATTTATTGAGTCCTATTAGCTAAGCCTTTGAATAGTGGCTTGAAAATTAAGTTTTTGGTTTTATTATTTTTCTTTTTACCAATTTTAGCCCAAAACTTTAATGGGTCAATTCGTGCCCAACCCATTATGATCCGTCCTTGAATTATCAAGCACCGACTTGTCAATCTTTCGGTTACATAAAATTGGGGTAATGACACTCCTAGTCATAGTTTGGAAGTCGGAGTATGTTTTTAAAATTTGTGACTTTTCAACCGCAAGAGAGGCCGAGTTTGTTGAGTAGGTGATCCCCCGAATTGGGGATTTCAGGTTTGAAACCCCCGGCATGATTTCTCGGTCGAGCTCATCGCATAGGATTTGTTAGTTTGGTTTACCTTTCCAGTGTGGTTTGCGGGCTATTATACTGGAGCTGGTTTTATCATGGGTGCACCAAAAGGGTAGCGGTTGTGGGTTGCCTTGTCAACATGTTTTTTTTTTGTGACTTCATCTATGCATTGGTTTTGTTCTTCACTGTTGATTAAAGTGTTATACATCTTTCTGACATGTTGTTCATGTGAACTTTGGTGGAGAAATGTTAAAATTTTGTACTTATAGCATGTCTCATCATACAATCTTTACTGAAGCTTTTTGTCTGACTGTTAGAGTGCAGGATGTTGCTGAGCTACTAGGGATGATGGTTGAGGACCACAAACGTTTGCAACCAAACGTGAGAACCTATGCGTAAGAAACTTTCTTTTATTCTATCTTCAATAAGTTTTCTGTAGCATGAACATTTCTCTGTTTTTAGAAAGTAATATTTTGATTATTCATCTTGAAATGTCTCATTTTCCCTGCTGCGGCAAGACTGTGGTATGAGCCAATAGGATCCAATCACATTTCTTGGATCTTTTTTCTCCAGTTTGTCCTTCTTTCATGACAAGCTCAAGTTCTACTTATTTTATTTTTTTGAACAGTGGGAGAACTTTTTATGAACTTTTTGTCGATTTGAGAAGTTCCCAACTTAAGAAACTGTAACCAGGACAAGCCCAAAGTTTGATCCTGGGGAATTAGGTTTACTGATAACTTTGGGCAGCTTTTCTAATTAAGAAAATATACTTAATTCTTGGAAACTCTCTTAACTGAGTGGAAATTTGTACTGAGCCTTCTCGTCAGCAAAGTTTTATTCCTATAGTTGATTCTGGGGAATATAAAATAAATAGCATGCTTCTGGTGCAAGCAAATGTATTTAGAGGACACTGAATCCATTATAGATATCCTAGGTTCCTGTTAGGATTCAGATTCAGTTTTCTTACTTTTTGACAAGCTGTAACTATGGTTTAGTGCAACCCAAGCACTGGTTCAATGAATATACACAATGTTACCTTCTCAAAAATAAAAATAAAATAAATAGCATGAGCTAGTTAAGCAAGGAGTAGTACTTTGTTCTTTTTGTGTACTCTGTTTAGTTGTTTCTAAAGTTCGGTTGCTAACCTTTTGGTTAGCCAACTGCGGAAATGGAAGCAAGGAAGTCACCATTGTATTAATTAGTGCATCACTATGCACCCACACTCAGCTTGTGTAGAAGTTGCCTCCCCCACCCCCACCCCCCCAAAAAAGGATTTGTATGATGACTTTTCGTGTACCTTTTTCAGTTTGTTGGTTGAATGCTTTACCAAGTATTGTGTGGTCCGTGAAGCTATCAGACATTTCCGTGGTCTAAAGAACTTTGAAGGTGGAACACAAGTGCTTTATAATGATGGAAAGTATGGGGACCCACTTTCATTGTATCTTCGTGCTCTATGTAGAGAAGGTAATAAATACTACGGACATTTCGAAACTGCTATTTTTAGGATCAAGTGGCTCTTGCCTGCCCCCCTAAAGGAACAATTCTCTCTGGTACTTCTTTGATTTGCTTGTTATCCGCTTGTGTCACCTATCACATGGATTTGTTAGGTTATAACTGATAATACAACTAAAAATATACTGATCTTTTTATATTGGAAATTGAAATGTGAACAAGCTAATGCATAATAGATGTGAAACGACACCATCAGCATCAACAGAACAATGATAGAGTTATATGAAAGAGACCCTTTTGTCTCATTAGACAGTACAGAATAATGAAGAATTATTCAGCTATTATTAAGTTCCCGTAAAATAAACATCAGTGAGCAATTCAAAATTGGGAAAGGAAAACATGTTACAACCATGCATATCTGATTTTCTTTTGGCTTGGCGGGGAGGGTCGGGAGGAGGGAGCACTGAATGTTGAACAACCTTTCAAATTGCTGGAGAGCATAGTCTCTATCATAAGAAATTTCACTCTTATATACATATATAATGGAAACTCTCACTGTGGAAGGGGATAGCCACGAGCCCTGTGCATTCCACCTTTCTTCTATTTCTATCTATATGAAAAGCCAGCACACTATATTCACCAATTTCAGGTATTTACTTAAAATCAGTATGCTTCAAGTGTAAATATCTGATTGCCGAGAATATTTATTTTCCTCCTTTGTACTTCAAAGCATCCTATTATGTTCTCTTCTGTTTTTTGGCATTAGTTGCCCCTGAGTATTCTTAAGCTCATTTAAGGTGACACTAATAGATAACCCCTTAAATTGGACACCAGTTGTGAGGGAGAAAGTCATTGGTAACCCCTTAAATTTGACACCAATTCACTTAAACTATGTCAATTACCATATAGATATCTCAACTTGGAAAACGTGTCTCTTGGACACCCAGGAACATTCAAACGAAGCAATCAAATAATGATACCTGTAATAAATGATACTCATAACTACAAAAATATATAATAGTACAAAGATCGAAAAAAGTAAACAAGCGCCCTCCAACACACCTCATCTTCACCCCACCCTCGTAGCCTCCATCCCCACACCCCTGCCTCCATCCTCACCTCCCGTAGTATTTATTTAGATTATATTTATACAAATGCTTTTAGAGTAATAATTTTCGCTTACGTACCAGACACAAGAAAATAAGTAAGAACCCACTTATTTTCCTTCAAACCGAACACACTTATAGTGATATGTGGATTGATCACACGTCACAAATTCAAACCCTGCCGTAGACAAGAGCCTGGTATTTAAATGGAGAAGGGTAGAAGAGTGGATTCATTATCTACCGAGTCTAGGACTGTGCACGAGCCCGCCTCCGAATCATCCGAAGCTTCCACCATCATAGGCGTTTCTGTGCTCCGTGTACCATTGTTTTGCCACTGGTTCCTCCCATGGAACTCGTTTCATTCAAAAGCACCAATATTCATTACTATTGAAGCAAAACTGGAAAATCGGTAATAAATAGAGAAAACAAGAAACTAAGAAAAAAATATGATTTGAAGGCACCTCTTCCCCAAGCTATATTCTTAAGTCTAGAGTTTTAACTACTCTCTGTAGCTGGAGCAATTTCCCCCTGTCTATTCCCCTGAAGCTTTTTTGGACTTTGTTAGCTCCTTAACCTTAGATTAGCCTTTCGTAATAGAGCTAACAATGTCTTGTACTTTTCTATGCTCTGTAATTTATGCATCTTCTTGATGCCTGCTATGAAATTCATTATCTTATCAAAATATAGAAACAAAGAAATATGCTTACTGATAATAGCTTTGTTTTTTATATTGGTTTCTTATCTGTAAATCTGGTCCTTTGATATGATGATTTGAGTTTATGTGAATTTAGAAAGTTAAGTTAATACCCTCCATTTATGTGATACTCTTTCCTTTTTAATAAGTCCCCAAAAAGAATGATATTTTTCTATATTTGAAATAATTTTAACTTTAAACTTCTCATTTTACTCTCAATGAGATGATTTATAGCCATGCAATTATCTATGTCTTGTTTACACCCCAACTTTCAAAAGTCGTTTTATTCCTCTTAAACTATGTGCCCAATCAAACATGTTCATATAAATTGGGAACGAAAGGAAGTGTCTTATATTGAGGAATTGAAGCATTTTTATATTGTTTTAAAGTGGTGCCAACTTAAATGCTGGTTGACTAACAAAAAAGATGAAGAAGAAGGGTGGCATTTGGGGAGAAATAGAGGTAGATAAAGTTTATAAAAGAATTTCACTATGCTTTTTGAGTTGGAAATGCATTAGAATAACCTCTAACACGCTCAAATATGAAGATAACAAACTCGTGGTGCCAGGTCAAACCCGGGCTTCCAAGCGACACACCTCTACCAAGTAGAGTTGTCTAAATGGCAACTCGGAAAGTTACGGTGTCTACATGGCAGTTGGTGCCAAGTTTTAGGGTCAATCTATGAATTTGAGCCTCATTTATTTTTAAAATTAGATAATGTGGTGTAATTTCTTTGAGGAGTCTTAACAAGATTATCAACAAAATGATCTTTTACTCCAGGGAGGATTGTTGAGTTGTTAGAAGCACTTGAAGCTATGGCTAAGGATAACCAGCCAATCCCACCAAGAGCAATGATCTTGAGCAGAAAATATCGTACATTAGTTAGTTCATGGATTGAACCTTTGCAGGAAGAAGCTGAACTTGGATATGAGATAGATTATATAGCCAGGTAAGCATTTTTATTCATGTTAGTATCATATCTTGTTGCATACTTATTGACTTTGACATCATTTGTTTATTTTCCTAATTAGTATTTGGGTACAAGCATCATGATGGAGGTATCAACTAATTATATGCCTAATTCTCGATCTTTGCTTGTGCATTGTGCAGTGATTAATTCAACAATCAGGAAAAAAGGCTGTTATTATAGCATCTTGGTTTCTATGTGTATTGCTCCATTGATACCCAGCACTTTAAAATTCATTATCAGGAATTTCCCACTTTGATGACTCTTTGCAAGCTTTCAGTTGGCTCTATTTGCTTAGTAAATTTATCTACTGATTGAGCTAAGATTGATGATGTAATATTGAAGTGTGATGCTGGGATAATAAAGCCACTCAGTTGTATGATGATTTATGTTGACACTTGAGAGTATATCATTTTGGAATTCGCTTGTACTAAAGATGCACATGATGTAACATTATCAAGCTGATAATTCCTTATTTTTTACAATTGAGGAAACTAACCATTTTTATGCAAATTAGACTTGCATGATATCCGGGTTGGTGGAATAGTCACGGGAAGATTATATAGCCTCTAATTCATGATTTTTTTTTCTCTCCAGGTGCTCATTACTGTCACATCTATTCTTTTCTGTTTTTAGCTGATAAGCTCACATTTTTGAGTTTTTCTAGATAGTGGGCATGGTAATTGTACTGTTAATAGACTGCCTTGCCCTAATTTCATGTTTAATGGTTGGCTGTTTTTCTAATTGTTTGTTTGTTTGTATATTCATTGTTTTTTCCGTAGGTTTATTGTGGTAATGTTCTGCTTCAATTTCTAGCTTTGATTTTTTACTATAAGATGTGATTTAGTTGGCCGTAACATTCAGGTATGTTGCTGAAGGTGGACTCACAGGTGACCGCAAACGATGGGTCCCAAGAAGGGGAAAAACTCCTTTAGATCCTGATGCCCAAGGGTTTATATATTCCAATCCTAGGGAAACCTCTTTTAAACAAAGATGCTTCGAAGAGTGGAGGTTGCACCACAGGAAGCTTTTGAAAACCTTACTCAATGAAGGACCTTCAATTCTGGGGAAAATATCCGAGTATGATTACATACGTATTGAGGAGAGACTGAGGAAAGTCATCAAAGGACCTGAACAGAGTGCCTTGAAACCAAAAGCTGCTAGTAAAATGATTGTATCAGAATTAAAGGAAGAACTAGAAGCACAAGGTCTACCAACAGATGGAACCAGAAATGTACTCTACCAACGAGTGCAGAAAGCAAGGAGAATAAATCGCTCTAGAGGCAGGCCACTTTGGGTTCCTCCAGTCGAGGAGGAAGAAGAAGAGGTAAATGTTATTCCAAGTGTATTAAATGTAACTAGTTGTCTTGAGATATCATGCAAATCCATGTCATTCCTCACAATCTATATTGTGTTATTTTTTCAGGTTGATGAAGAGCTTGATGAGTTGATCTCACGTATAAAGTTGCATGAAGGAAATACAGAATTCTGGAAACGCCGCTTTCTTGGGGAGGGATTAAGTGAAAATTATGGCCAGCAGTCAGAAATAATAGACTTAGAACCTACTGATGTGGTAGATGATAATGATGCTGTCGATGATATCGCCAAAGAGGCTGAAGATGATGAGGCAGAAGATGACGAGGCACAAGATGAGGAGGAAGAAGTGGAGCAAACTGAAAGCCAACCGGAAATAGGTGACAGGAAGGACAAGGAAGTTGAAGCTGCGAAACCTCTTCAAATGATTGGAGTGCAACTGCTAAAAGATTCTGATCTAACGGCTAGCTCTTCAAAAAAATCCAGGAGAAGGCTTTCTAGAGTAGCTGCAGTGGTATGACATTTTATGGTGTTCATCGATTGCTAATTATTTGTTATAGCATCTACATAGAAAGAAAAGTCAGAAGATACAAGCAAGTCATATGTTTGATATCTGCTCTCTCTATCTCATATGCACCCAAGTGGAATATCCACTATCATTCCTGTATCTTCCTGTGATATTTTAGTAAATCATTTGGAACAAGATGGACCTGAATTGAGCAAGACCGTATTTGAAAGATCTATTAAGCCAACCATAAATAGTTTAGGATTGAGGCATTGTTGGTTGATTGATTTAGTTGATATCTGTTCTCTCAATCCCAGTGGACTCTTTTTCTAATTTTCATCTGAATATCCACATCTCGTCTGGTTCTTCCCATGAAAATTTTCAATTGTGGACAAGGAAAGTCAAAATCGTCACCGAATTTCTGATGAGACACATGTCACTCTGAATTCACAATCTTTTCCTTTTTCACCCGATAGCTAAAATGTAAGTTTTGGTGCCTTCTTGTTTCTCATATACATTGCAGTGATGTGCTTCATAAATAATTTGTTTAATAGTTATGATTCAAAATAGAAAAACAATTTGGCGAGGAGGGAGAATCGTGTGGTTACAATTTCCATAGCTGTTGAGGGATTGACATTTATATCATGTTTTTCCTCTTCCCTCCCCAAGTTCCGACTTTACCTTTACTTTATCTGCTTTTGTATGTTTTATCTTCATAGTTCGTTCTTAAAACACATCTCCGATTCACCATTTTACGAATCTTATTACATTCTGTCTTATCTAGATCACAGAGACGGTGTGCTTTAGGTGACTAAAACTTGTGTCTTTGAATCTGTTGACAGGAATAAGTCATTGTCTGTGAGGTATTACGAAGCTTGACTGCTAATACAATAATTTCTGTGCTTCACATTTCATGTATGTACTACATGATTAGGTTTATAAGTGCTTCTCAGTAGTTGTAAACTTAGGCATTTGTGACTGAAGTAGGAAACGGCCAATCAGATCAGTTGGAACTGGAACACTTAAACCTGATGACAATTTGGTCCACTTACTTATCTTCTACATTTTCTGTTGCCTTAGAACATCTATATTTGTTTCATGGGCAAATGTTTAGCATACAAGCATAAATGAAAATAGTCATCCAGGTAATAACCCTAAGTTTTTCCTACAAATTACCCTTAAACTTACAAATTTTCGCATAATGACTTGTTTACTTCTGGAAACTGCATAAGATTTACAAAAATTGACGTTTAAGAGCATGGATATTTGATTGATATGTCTTTTCATATTTGCACAGGATGATGACGATGATGATTGGTTTCCACTGGACATTCATGAAGCATTTGTGGAGCTGAGGAAACGGAAAGTATTTGATGTATCAGATATGTATACAATCACTGATGCTTGGGGCTGGACATGGGAAAAAGAAATCAAGAACAAAGCTCCTCGAAGATGGTCACAGGAGTGGGAAGTTGAATTGGGGATCAAAGTGATGACAAAAGTATGCTATGATATCCTTATTAATCTCCTCACCATTTTCAACACCATTTACTGAATGTTACATGCAGTCTTTCCTCAATCTACAAGTTACCTCTTGCTAAATAGTATGCTGATATGTTGAATTTCTATGCAAGTATATGCCGTGACAGATTTTTGAGAGTCCGTGAAACAATGTTGTTGAGAATATCATTAACTAATAAAAGTTGAGTTCTCTCTCAAACTCTTGTCTTCTAACATGGTATCGTCCTGAAATCGAATCTGACCTCCCATTTAAAATGAAATTCCACGTGCTTGGCCCATGAAAAAGAATAGGCCCGCATGTGAGGGGGCGTGTTGAGAATGTTAGTAACTAATAAAGCTGAGTTCTCTTTCAAACTCCTGTCTTCTCACAAATGTATATTGTTAGACAAGTATAGCTAAATTGTCCCTGTTTTCTTACAGACTTGGTAATTAATATCTCTTTGCTCGGTGATTCTTCATAGCTCTATGCTAATTTGTGTTGAGAAAAAAATGAATTAGTGATATTGCATTTTTTGCTTTTAGTGGGGGAGACGGCCAACATGTGGGATATGACAGCTAGTTACATAAGGGAAGCTGCAAGAGAGGTGTTGGGGGTTTCTAGAGGCAACTCTAGTGGACGAGGAGATTAGTGGTAGAATGGTGAAGTCTAATGGAAAGTGGAAGCAAATAAGGCTGTTTATGCGAAGTTGGTGGAGAGTAAGAACGAGGATGATAAGCGGACTAAGAGGGAAATGTATAAAGTGGCGAGGGAGGAGGCAGCGTTGTCGGTTACACCGGCAAAACTGACAGTTTTCGAATGCTTGCATGATGAGTTATGGGACAAAGGCGGAGATAAGAAACTGAATAGGCTAGCCAAGGCAAGAGAGGAAGGCCTGAGACCTCGACCAAGTGAAGTGCATCAAAGACAAAGTAAACAAAGTTTTGGTGGAGTAGACACTCATTAGATGGAGGCGGCAGACATTCTTCCACAAGGTCTTGACTGATGAGAGGGACATGGACATTATGCTGGAGAGTTGGAGCACTCTGAGAGACGACAAGATTTCGAGTATTGTAAGTCTATAAAGGTTGATGAGATCAAGTGCTATTCGTAGGATGAGCTAGGGAAGAGTGACCAAGCCAGATGAAATTTCGGTGGAGTTTTGGAAGAACATAGGAGGGAAAGCTTGGAGGGGCTAACTGGTGTGTTTTCATTTTTAGGACAAAAGATGCTCGAAGAAGAAAGGCGGAGTATGATGATTCCATTGTATAAGAACAAGGGTGATATATAGAATTGCAACAACTATAGTGGTATTGAGCTGCTAAGCCATACAATGAAGATGTGAGAGAGGGTGGTGGAGATAAGGGTAAAGAGGGTTGTGTCTATTTCCGAGAATCAATTCGAATTCATGTCGGGGCGAACTACCACAGAAGCCATATACCTTATGAGGAGGCTGATGGAGCAGGATAGGGAGTGGAAGAGGGATTTACATATGGTGTTCCTCGACCTAGAGAAGGTTTATGACAAAGTCCCCAGGGAGGTCCCATGGATATGCTTAGAGGCTATAGGTGTAGTTGTGGCTTATACTAGGGTGATCGAGGACATGTACGATGGATCCAAGACCAGGGTGAGGGGGGTATACAAGATCATTGCAAAGCTTCTATCAGAGAGACTCAAGAGGGTGATACATTGCCTGGTGGATAGACATCAGATGGCTTTTATCAAGGGCAGGTAAATTATGGATGCCGTTTTGATAGCTAATGAATGCACAGAGACGAGACAGAGGAGCAATAAGCCAGGAATTGTATGCAAGCTGGACATACAAAAAGCTTATGACTTCTTAAACTAGGACTTTCTTATACAAATGCTGGAAAGAATGGGTTTTGGGGCCAGGTGGATAAGATGGATAAAACATTGTATTGGCACTGTCAGGTTCTCTATACTTGTGAATAGAGTACCCACTGGCTTTTTCTCTTCCCAGCGAGGCTTGAGACAGGGGGATCCTCTTTCCCCATTTTTATTCATCTTAGCTATGGAAGGAATGAGTAACCTTATTAAAACAACAAAGGGAAAGGGGTGGATCAAGGGGTTCCAAGCAGGAGAACTTTCTAGTTTGGAGATAACTCATCTACAATATGCAGATGACACATTGGTTTTCTGTGAAGATGAGACAAAACAAATCCTGATTTTGAGGGTTATTTTTGTCATTTTTGAAGCTGTCTCTGGTCTCCACATAAACTGGCGGAAAAGCTTCATCTATCCTATCAATAGTGTGCTTAATACAGAAGTTCTGGCCAGAACACTAGGAGGTAAGGTTGGGGAGCTTCCAACTACTTACCTAGGTATGTCTTTGGGAGCTAAAAGCAAGTCCAAAGGCATATGGAATGGGGTCCTGGAGAAATGTGAAAAGAGACTCACCAACTAGAAGAGTCAGTACCTGTCCTTGGGAGGAAGATTGACTTTAATTAACAGTGTGATGGATGCATTACCCTCTTATATGATGTCAGTCTTTCCTATGCCTGCCAATGTATCTAATAGCATTGATGCTATTAGAAGAAATTTCTTATGGAAGTTTCCTCTTGTTAAATGGAAGGAACTGATTGTGAGTTAAAATACAGGAGGCCTAGGCATAAGAAATCTGAGGAAACAAAACCAGAGTCTAATGATGAAGTGGTTATGGAAGTTTGCAAATGAAGATAACATGCTCTGGAAAGAGGTCATCACAGCAAAATATGGCATGGAAGATAAGTGGATGACTAAAATGATAAGTACTCCATATAAATGCACTGTATGGAGGGCAATCAGAAATCAATGGCCAGTGCTATATCACAGAACCAAGGTAGAAGTGGGAGATGGTTCAAAGACATCCTTCTGGGAGGATAAGTGGAATGGGTCTGTCCATATGAAACAGTTGCATCCTGAATTGTTCATTTTATGCCAACATCAACAGGCCACTGTGGCTACAATGTGGACTGGACAAGGATGGAATTTGTTCTTAAGGAGGAACCTTCAGGATTGGGAGATAGACGAAGTGGCAGAATTTCAAGATTCAGTAGGCTCTTTCAGCAACCTCACCGAAAAGAAGGACTTATTAGTTTGGCAGAATGACACCAAAGGTCAATTCTCAGTAAATTCAATTTATAAGGAGCTCAACAAGAATGCTGGACAGGAGACGGAATGGCCATGGAAGAGCATCTGGAAACCAAAAGTACCCTACAAAGTAAACTGCTTCATGTGGTTATTGACAAAAGAAGCGGTTTTGACTCATGAAAATCTAAAGAAAAGAGGCTATCAGTTGGCTTCTAGATGTACTTTATGTGAAGAACATGCTGAGACTATTAACCATCTTTTCTTGCATTGTACATGGACGGAACAATTATGGAGAATGTTCATCTGTCTAAAGGGGATAAGATGGGTGAAACCAGGGAGCATTAAAGGAGTCCTGAGCAGCTGGAATAGAGATGGCAATGCTTCTGACTAGGAGAAGAGATGGAAACTTGTCCCAGCATGTATTTGGTGGATAATCTGGAAAGAGAGAAACAACAGGAGTTTTGAAAATTGGTAGAATAGCTTACAGAAGATCAAGATGGACTGCTTAGCTCTTTTCTATTTTTGGTGTAAACAAAATATATTAACTAGGACTGAAGACATCTTTGATGTGCTAGATTGTTTATAGGCAGCAGTTTAGACTAAGACTATTTTATTCTGTAAGTTGTAACACTTTTGAAGGGGAACTTCACTTTTGTTGTAGTATACCTGTGGATATATAGACTAAAGTTACCCGTTTAAAAAAAAACAATAGTTGGAGACTAAAAACACTTTCCAGTCATGATGGGGTTACACCAAAGGTTGACTCTTAGTCCGTTTTGTTTTGCACTGGTTATGGATGAACCGACGCGGTATATCCAAGGTGAGATGCCATGGTGTATGTTTTTTTGCAGATAACATAGCATTGATTGACGAGACTTGCGGTGAAGTTGATGCTAGGCAAGAGATTTGGAGACAAATCCTGGAGCCTAAAGGGTTCAAGTTGACCAAGACCAAGACTGAATACTTAGAGTGTAAGTTCATTGATGCTACGCATTAGGTCCGCGCAAAAGTGAGGCTTGATGCTTAGGTCATCCCTATAAGAGGATGTTTCAAGTATGTGGGGTCTTCAATTCAAGGTAATGGTGAGATGAATTATGATGTCACATATCGTATTGGTGTTGGATGGGCAAAATGGAGGCTCGCTTCCAGAGTCTTGTGTGATAAGAAGATACTACCAAATCTTAAAGGTAAGTTCTACAGAGTGGTAGTTAGACCAAATATGTTGTATCGGGCAGACTGTTGGCCAGTCAAGAACTCTCACATTCAGAAGGTAAAAGTTGTGTTATGAGGATGTTGAGATGGATGTGTGAGCATAGTAAGAGAGATAAAATTATGAATGGAGATATCTGGGACAAGCAGGAGTGTCTTCCATGGTGGACAAGATGAAGGAATTGAGGTTAAGATGATTTTGGCATGTGAAGAGGAGAAGTGTAGTTGCCCTAGTGAGGTGTGAGAGGTTAGCAATGGCGGGTGATAGGTGAGGTAGATGCAAATCGAAGAAGCATTGTGGAAAGGTGATTAGACAAGACATTTGAG
The DNA here is from genome assembly GCF_900185275.1 of Solanum verrucosum. Classification (NCBI taxonomy): domain Eukaryota; kingdom Viridiplantae; phylum Streptophyta; class Magnoliopsida; order Solanales; family Solanaceae; genus Solanum; species Solanum verrucosum. Next base: position 863,397 of record NW_026020371.1, read on the forward strand.
CTTACCGAGGACACGACCTTAGATAGGAGGGTTTGGAGGTTGCGGAATAGGGTAGAAGGTTAGTTGGTGGTTGAGCGTTCTCTCGCTTCGTGCAGGATAGGCATGGTGGTCGTACTTGTACCTACTTTCTTACCAATAATTTAACACTATTCTCGTAGTTTCTTGTTCTTAGATTTTGGTTATCACATGTGTTTTTTTGTGCTTCAGTTATCACATTATTTTGTTGTCGTTACTGCTCTTTCTTTTTTATGTTGTGTACTACTCTCCATTTTGTATTATTTTGTTGTTGTTACTGCTTTCGTTTCTGTATTCCCTTTTTCAATCTGCTTTGAAATGCTTTATTTAAGCTGAGGGTCTATCGGAAACAACCTCTATATTGCTAAGAGGTAGGGGTTAGATTTGCATACACTCTACCCTCCCCATACCCTACTTCTGGGATTACACTGGGTATGTTGTTGTTATTGCATTTTTTGCTTTTACCGTCCACCTATATCTTCTTATTTAATACACAGAAAGATAGTAGTCTAGAACACCCAACATATTCACATGAATGATGCCTACATTTAACACTTGCTCTTCCAGATTTTTCATTTTACCAATTCATGCTTCTTCCTAGAAACTTTCAGTATGGCAGTTATGGATTAGAATTTGGTATGATTGGTGACCAACTTCCTGATGACTGACTCTCATCTTTGGTTTGAGAAGGAGAATTAAATGAACCCAACATTGAAGATTTGGTTGAATAAAGTTTCATTTTTGCCAAGATTTTCCTACATAATCCAACATTAGTCTATTATGGTCTTATGAAGGAATCGCTAGCTGCTAAGGATACTCAAAACTCACTTTCATTTTCTTTGCTTCCTGTATCATTTTTATCAGCTGTTGCTGCATGTAATGAAGTCACTAGTGACTCCAAGCCACGGTAAAACCATGATTGGATCTAATGTTCTTACAACTTTCTTGGTTCTTCTTTCAGGAGTTTTTAGTTTTTATTTTGTAGCATTCTCCTGTAACGCTTTAGGAGTTACAGTCTTGCTTTTCTAGATTTCTTTAAATATTTAGTCTTTCTGGATTTTTTAAATGAAGATTCTCAGTATATCAATAAATTTTCAGTGAATGAAGGTTAGGGTTTTACAACTTTGTTTTCTAATATTGTTGTATAGTGAATTATGACATTCTAGCAGAACTGGTGCTATGCTGTTTCCTGTCCTTGTAGCTAGTGAACTTGGCTTCATGTATGGATTCTTCTGTTTTCCTGTTGTAAACGAAAAATGTTTCTATCTCAGGTAATAGAATTGGGTGGGACACCAACAATTGGTGATTGCGCTATGATATTGCGTGCTGCAGTACGAGCTCCTATGCCTTCTGCTTTCTTGAAAATTTTGCAGACAACGCATAGTCTTGGTTATGTATTTGGAAGGTAAGTCTGGTTTTACCTGAAATACTTCCTTCTTTATGAATTATGTTTTCGTGCTACTTGCATCAGACTTGCAACAAACAAATAAATGATATAACATCAGCAAAAAGAAGGTTTACACAAAGATTGGCTAAACAAATAGAGTTGCCTGTAGATATTCAAGCTGAGATTGTGTTTACTTTATATTGGTTCACTTCCAGCAAATCTTTCTGCTTTGCTGTGCTTTTACCATAATTTATCTTGTTTCACATATTATTTAAATTGATTATTGATCTTAACCCATTCGTTGCAGCCCTTTGTATGACGAAATCATCATATTATGCCTTGATCTTGGGGAGCTTGATGCTGCAATTGCCATAGTGGCAGATCTAGAGACTAGTGGAATCAAGGTCCCCGATGAAACCCTTGATAGAGTAATTTCTGCCAGGCAGGGTAGTGATACTCCTGCTAATGGTTCGCAATAGGGAATCTGCATATTGCAATTTTACTTGTAGGTTAGGAGGAATTTAGAATAGCATACCATAACTGTTGTAGCATATAGAGTCTCAAAACAGACAAGAGTTAGTTGTAAGCAGAAATAGATTTGGTTTATTCTTGAGTGTTGCTTCCAACCCCTTGTCATTGGTGTAAACAGTTGAAATTCACATACTTGTACTTGAGTAGAAGTTGTTAATACGTAAACAACTGTGTTTGATTTGCTGGTTCATTGTCAGCAGTTATAGAGAAATTGATTTGCTGGTTCATTGTCAGCAGTTATAGAGAAATTGATTTGCTGGTTCATTGTAAGAACTGTGTTTTATTCTGTATCCCCATAAAATGGCATGGTTTAGAAAACTGAGGTTATACAGTTTTTTCAAAAAAGATGGACAAAACTGATACATAGTAGTTCTTGCAACTTTTCAGTGTCCAGTTCAGAAACTCAGGACATTGTGTATTTAAATTCAACTTTTTAGTTCAAAATTTCAGGCCATTGTGCTTTTAAGTTCAGTTTTTAATCCAATCTTTTCGCTTGGTCTCTTGAATTTCTTTTGTTCAGTTTAAATGACAGTGACACTATATTCAAAAGTTTACATTGTCTAGTTGATACAAGAAAATAGGCAAACGCAAACCTACAAAAATAAGGAAAAATGTTCAAATATGTCATCGAACTTTGAGAAAAGATTTATTTATGCCATTCGTTAAAATATTGGTTTATCTATCCCATTATCTTTTAACTTCGGTTTTGCAAAATCATTTTTTTCCCGTGGTCAATTATAATTCTGCCACATCATGTCAAAATTCTAAAATCATTTTTGGAGTCAAAAATACCCACCCGTATTTTTTTTAAAAATATTCCCAAAAATATAATAATAATGAAAATCAGTTTAAAAATTCTGAAAAACTGCTTATTCATATTTTTGACGCTAGATCTTTGTTCCCTAGTGTTTTCTGGGTCTATGTTCAAAATTTCAAGTGATTCGGAGTTGTGGAGAAAATTCTATCATTAAAAGAGGTTGAAATTTTATAACTTTAAAGAAATTTCAAGTGGATTTTGTTGAATTAGGTTGAATTAGAGCTCAAAAGATTTTGAGTTTTGATATCTAGCTCAAAGGGAAGCTATTCTTAAAATTTAAGGTGATTTTGTGAAGAATCGAAGAAGTTGGAAAATTGGAATTCTTGGTGTTCTTCTTGTGTTCTTGAGGAACAAGAAGTAAAAATAATATATATTTGATCCAAAATCCTAATTGAAAAGTGTTAAAAGTTGTTTGGGGTCTTATTGATGTAAAAAATGATTATGCAAAGTTATAAAATAATGACATGGATGAGCCTTTTCTCAAACTGTAATGACATAGATGAACCAAACTTCTAACGGATAAAAAATAAATGAGGTTTTTTTTTTAGTTTGAAGGCATGTTTGAGCCTAATAAAGAAGACAAAACTAAAAAAGAGAGGCTCAAATTAGTTGTCCCAACTAGACTGCGCTAGATTCAGATAAAAAGAATCAAGAAATCAACAAAAATCAGGTCAATTTACATTTAGAAAGTTCTCAGTCTCCTTCCTCTTCATCTTCTCTACAGATGTAAATCACCGGTGAAATTGGAAACTTGTCGCTAATCAAATGATAAAAGCACCACCTGACAGACGTCTTATAGTACCGATTCAAGGTCTTCCTAGTGATTTTGTTGGTGTTAACAACTTAGAAACAGGAGCTCCGATAAGTACTTCTCATCAAAACTTTCTTCTAAAAATTTGAAACAAAAATCATACCCTATCTAACCTTGATTTGAATAGAAATCGGTGTCAATGAAGACCAGCTTCAAGTGTAGAGACGGTACTTCCCAAGATCTATGTTTGAGTGGGATAACTTTTTTTTAAACCCAAAGGGGTCGTTTGGTTACTGTATAAGAGACATCTTATTCATGTATAAAAAGTTGCATTAGCTTTACTGTGTTTGGTAGAAGTTTTATATTAGGTATAAAAGTCAGCATAACTTATACCACGTTTGGTTGGTAAGAATTTAAATGTTGTATAAAAGTTATTCATGTATTAATTTATACGGTGTTTGGTTGCATTTTTGTAGTCCTACATAATTAATACCAACATAACTTATGAGGGAATCTATGTATAAAGTTATGCAGGGTAGAAGGTGGAATAAGTTATGTGGGTATTAGTTATACATGTATTAAAATGATAGATTACATATTTACCCTATTAATTTATTTTTTATTTTTTAATTGGAAACTTTACTGTTTCCTATATACGTTTGTTGTTTTTATTTCTTTTTATATATAGATCATTTTCATTTCTTTTAATTTATTTTATTTTATTTAATTGGAAACTTTACTGTTTTCCTATCTACGTTTGTTATTTTTATTTCTTTTTATATATAGACTATTTTCATTTTTTTTTATATTTACCGTTTTTATTTATTTATGCAAATATAAATATTTTTTTAATATTAGAGATTTGATTGTATATTTTTTGACGGTACATATGCTAATCAAATATTAGCATTATGCTGGAGTTGTTCTATCAGTTTAGGATTTTTTTGTTTCCAAATTAGATTATTTCTAGTTGTTTTTGTTTTGTCTATTTTGTTGACCGACTTGGTCACTCTTGGACCTTGTTTGGACACATTTTTATTTGATGAATAAATAGACATGGTCCAATGTTGATTAAAAAAAAATAAAAATATTAGTATTGTATATTATTCAATATATTCCACATTTTATTAACATGTATTATTACTTTGTAAATAATATATATTAATAATTTACTACAAGTTTAATATAATAGTTAATAATTCATGTATTGTAATCTCTACATAACTAAATAATATCTACATAACTAATATCCACATAGCTAATACCCGTATAATTAAACCCTGCATAATTAATACCTGCATAACTAAACCCTGCATAACTAAACCCTACATAATTAATACCTGCATAACTAAACCCTGCATAACTAATACCTGCATAACTAAACCATGTATAACTAATACCTGCATAACTCTAACCAGTAACCAAACGGCCCCAAAGGGTTTATTCCATAACAAAATGGGAAAGTCTGTACATAGACATGACCCAAAAGTGGTCATGCCCCAAAATGAAAAGAGAAAACTAAAACAACAGAACTAGAAAGAAAACAAAACAAGACAAATAGTCAAGAATAGGAAAGCTCTAAGAGCTCCGACGAAGCTACTCTCTTTGTGGCGGCGACATCGAAATCGGAGCAACCTCTCTAGCCAACAAAACCATACATCCACACAAGAGGATCTACCCCTTATCGACTCTAGGAGTACACAATCATAGAGCTTGAGCGATTTTCATTTGGGTATCAAAAGATCTCACTGATACCATGAATTCGAACTCAGGGAAGACTTCTTTAGCTCACAATTAGGAGTGGCAAACGAGCGGGTCGAGTCGAATATGAGTCGATCAAAAACGAGTTTAATAGAAATGGGTAAAATACTCGACTCGACTCATATTTTAAATGGGTAAAAAACGAGTTACCCAATGGATAATATGGGTATCCATATTACCCATATTATTCCATGAGTCAAGCTTCTCGCATGCTCAATGAGCTCCAAAATGACCAAGTCATAAAGCATTTAAAGACATAAAATGATCAATTTGGATAATGCAGATAACTAAATCAAACAATTGTGACTAGAACACTTTTGTCAAATGACAATTAAGTCTGCCTAATCCACCAAAATTGTTATTGGAAAAAAGAGATACATTTGTGAACTTTACAGAAAGTTATTTTGTTTTCTACTCAATCAAACTCAATGGTTTGTCCAAGTATGTTAAATGTTGTTGCTGCAATATGAGATGGTGTTAATCCTGCTTCCGCCAACTGATCAACTGGAGATCCACAATTAATTGCTCGGCAGCATGTTAACTCTAAAAAGACGAAAATGCTGCACCTACAAGGCCACCAGTTCCAACAAAATTTTCACAAACTCTCAATGATTTCTGCTATTGTGGATTGTCCTTTGAGATATGATGATCTGACAGAAAAAGAAAACAAAAAAAATAAGATCGTAATTCGTAGGTATGCAGAAACTTTCATTACACATTCTAATAAATGTGAAGTTACTTTCATTACACATTCTAATAAATGTGAAGTTACTTTCATTATACATTTTAATAAATTTGAAGTTACATATCTAAGTTCAGAAAGATAAGAATAGTTGATCATAAACTGTTATTAACAACAGAAAGTACTAAGAACAATATAAAAGAAAGGCAGAAAAATATGAGTTGCTCTCAGGTCTTACCTCTAAGTTTATCAACATAAGGTTGAAGGTCAACAACAATCTCATCTTCATCAGAATCTGATTTGAATCCATCAAGATCTTCAACAATTTTTTAAAAAACAAGTCATTACAGTTCTAAATGCAAATTCACTATATTAAATGAAACAAATGAAACTAGAGAAGATAATTTTACCTTCTTGTCCACAAATCCAATCCCTAGTACATAGTTTCGCCTCAGCATTTGCAGGAAGAATAGAACTTTGAAACTTTCCAATGACACGACCTCCGGTGCTAAATGCAGATTCAGAGGCTACTGTAGTGATGGGCACACTCAAAACATCCCGTGCCATTAATGAAAGTTCTGGATACCTTAGTTTGTTATCCTTCCAAAATCCAAGTACATCTAGATTCGGATTTGTTTTACGATCAACATTAGCTTCTTCCAAATATAACTCTAATTGTGTTTTACTGGTACTCGACTCTAACTGACTTTGAAACATATCAAACTCCTCAAATGCTTCAGTCATTTGATTTCTACTACTACAAGCATGCTCCTCTGGTAATGAAGTTGACAACGAGGTTGTAGTAGATGGTATCAAGTACCCTTCGAATAATAACTTTAAATTATCTTCGATAACCTTCACTTTTTGATCAGCGCTATCAGAATTAAGCTTTGAAAAACAAAACTTAACAAAATTCAGTTTATATCGTGGGTCAAGAACCATTGCTATAGATAAAATGATGTTATATGACTCCCAATATTTTTTGAACTTCTTTAACATAGAAGTGGCCATCTCAGTCATCATTGGATCTTTACTTCTTTTGTGTTCTACCAATAGCATTTCAATTCTCCATATATTAGGAAGATACAAATTTGCTGTGGGGTACTTGCATCCAGAAAATAAAGTTGTGATATCATAGAATGGCCTCAAAAATGTAGCTACAATCTCAACCTTTTTCCACTCATCTTCAAAAAGGCCATGTCTAAAATCAGGATCAACCAAGTCATAATGAATATATGCCTGCTGATACAGAAGAGCACTTTCAATCATTTGATAGGTTGAATTCCATCGAATAGGCACATCTTGGCGTAGTTTTTTAGAACATGGTAGACCAAGGTTACTAAGGCACTCCGCAAATTTCTCTAGTCTTACTTCTGAATTCTTGATATACTTAACACCTTCTCTAATTTTTCCAATAGCTGCATCAACCTTCGCTAAACCCGCCTTAACAATTAAGTTAAGAATGTGATTTCCACAACGAACATGAAGAAACTTTCCCTCACAAACTAGTGAACGCATCAAAGACAAATGATTCTTCAAAACATCAACCACACCTTTATTGCAAGTAGCATTATCTAAAGTAAGGGCAAAGATTTTCTTTTCGATTCCCCACTCTTTAAGAAAATCAATCAAAAAATGACCTAAAACTACACCCGAATGTGGAGGAGGAACATGACGAAAAATCAAAACCCTTTTCTGAAGAACCCAATTTATGTTCACATAATGAGCTGTTACACACATATAGCCATTAGATACTAATGAAGTCCACATGTCAGATGTCAAACACACTCTACTAGAAATCAATGCAAGTTCAGCTTTTAAAAGTTCTTTTTCTCTAGCATACAAATTCAAGATATCCGACTTGGCTGTGTTTCTTGATATATGCCTCGCTATTGGATTTAAATACGAATGAATATCCCTGATGCCTTTGTGCTCTACAAAACTGAAAGCATAATTATGCCTACATATAGCCAATGACATCTTCTCTCGATAAGTTTTTTGATCTATTGGCTCATTTTGACCCTCTTTAGCCTTATCCGGGTTATGTTTCTCCAAATGACGCTTTAGATTTGTTGTTCCAAATGTAGGGCCCATTGCAAATTTTTTTTTACAGATCATGCATTGAACTTCATACTTTCCGTCAATAGAATTAGGCTTAAGTCTAATAAAATAATCCCAAACAACAGATGTTTTCCTTTTTGCTCGTATCAACGAAGTTGCAGTACTTCGTTCACAAGACTCTTCATTGCCTTCTATCGACATATCACCCTAATTTTACAAATCATAAACAATGAGCCATACATACAAATAACAAAATCAACTCATAGCAGCACAATCAATAAGGTAAGAATATGAAATGAACCAAAAGTTACTTTAGCTTTTCACAGACTATGTCTCTGTGGATCATCCATAGCTATTTCACACTATTGAGGGAACTACTTCTTTGGCCTTCAACCTACCATAGCCCTCTTTCTTCATTTGGGTTTGGAGCAGGTATGCTCAGATAGGCAGGGTTAAGAAGTAGTTGTACCCATGACTAGAAGTTGTATTTACACATGCATCACTAACTAGATCTAAAAGTTGAACTAAAAGAAACAGGTAGAAAGTCTACCATCAAATCAATCAAAACAGCAAAGCAGAGTACCACAGCAACAACAACAACAACAAAAATAGAAAAGGAGAAAATAGAGACGGAGATAGAAGTAAAGACGAAGGAGAGAGTCTCACCGGAGAAATCGCCGGAGCTGAGACAATGTTGGTTGATGGAAGACGATGAAAAGCTGAGGCAATTTTGGTTTGTGTGGGTTTCAAATTTCTGCCCTATTTTTTCTCTTACAGTGAATAGGCCTTTCTATTTACCCATTTTACCCATTTAAGTACCCATATTTTAAATGGGTATTATGAGTTGGACTCATATTTGACTCATTTTAAAAGTATTGGGTACCCAACCCATTTTAAATGGGTAAAAATGAATGGATACCCAGATTTATAACTCATTTTGCCAGCCCTACTCACAATTGGTATGTCTAAGAGCTGGAGAAAAGGTATGACCCAAAGAACTCCTATTTTGGTACTAATCCTAATTGACGGATTTCCCAGTTGTCCCTTCTCCTTTTTGCAGAATGAACAACGACGTGCTAATACCACTATAGAAGGATCCAGAACAACATGTACGTCCTCATCTTCAGCTTATCACCCGAAATGTGCGTTAGTTTTGGATTTGCAAATGTTGTCGGGGTTGCCCTTGAATGTGTGTTACCATTTGGTTTTGATTGTTGCTGCTATTTGACCTTGTCTTCCCAAATGTTCTTCGATTTTGACACTTCTTAAATCTCAAGTTTGAGACATTAGCCTTTTCCAATTGAATTATACTTTTTGCTTTATTTGGAATCCCCTGTGTTGAGTTGAATTGAAATCTATTAGTACCTGCAAAACTGAAAATATAGTTAGTGAAAAAATTCGCCAATTGATTTCCTTCTCTGGATGTGTGTGACACTATCGCAGAGTGGTTAGCCAACGGGAACTTGATTCTCTTAATCTCCTTCATGATTGCCCAAGGCACCTCCCATGTCCCTTCTACGATTTTCTAGAGGGTAAGAGAGTCAGTTTCCATCACTACTGGTACTAAATTACGGTTTATACAGTGTTCAAGTCCTAGTCTCATCGCCATAGCCTCAACTTTGAGGCTTGAGCTATCTCCAATTCTCTGAACTTCTGCAAAAACCAGTTCCCCTTCACAATTTCTGATACAAAATCCGCAAGCACTCGGCCCGGGGTTTCCTTTGCAGGCACCATCTGATTTACATTTTTAATATCCCCTCTCTGAAAACTTCCACCTGATAACTTGGTAAGATATACTAGGGGTGTATTCTTCAAACAATTTCACAATCATAGGCCACATACTTGGAATTTCCTGAATCCATGGGTATCTGAGTTTAGCCATCATCTGTAGATTTCTGTTAATCTTCATATCCATATCATGCCTAGACATTTTCCCACCATTTCTGATCCTGTTTCTCCTTTTCCATATTTGCCAGATGATAAAAGCTGGTACTGCCTTATACATTGGTTTCAGTTTAACCACACAATCAGCTTTCCACTATTTGATTATCGTGTCTTTGACTTGTAGAAATGGTCCTTCCACTCCCGCAACACCTGCAAACCAACTCCATATTCTGTTAGAGTCTGGACACTCCATGAATAAATGTTGAAAGGTTTCCTGTGCATTGCTGTTGCAACAACAACAAATAACCTCCTCTGCTACCTTAATCTTCACCAAGACTTCCCCATAGGAATTCGTAACTTCCATAATCTCCACAGAAGGAAAGATACTTTTAAAAGGAATACCCTTTTCCCATATGTTCATCATTAGCTCCTCAGTTTCTCTTCTTTCTCTCATGAGTTCCCAAGCACTGCCTACAGAAAACTTTCCTGTAGAGTTGGGTATCCACCAAGATTTATCCCAATCTTCAAGTTCATATACTGTCTCAATAGTTTGTTGCACATGACTACACACTTCTTCATTAAAGAGCTTCATCATTACTTCATTATTCCAGTTGCCTAGAATCAATAACTGGCTCACTTCATCAATAACTTTACTTTTCTAGTAGTAGTTTAATATTTTTAGAAAGAGCACTAGAGCTACGGTGGTATACCAATTGTTTTTTTGGTTGTAGGTTCCTCCTCCGTTTATATATATATATTTCTACTCATTTTTTTGAAAAATATCTGATTAGTTTCTTTAAATAACAATTTTAATGATTCTTATTCAATTTTGATTTTGATTAATGTTTTAAGATGAAGTTGTACATTTCCACTAATTTTATATCATTCTTGAAATTTCTATGTAATTTATTTTTTTATTATATTAATTTATATCATATAAGAAAAGATAGACTCATGAAGCTTAGGTTCGGTGCCTCAAGGCTTACGTCTTGCCATGTATTAGGTAAAACACCTTGCGTTATGTTCATGCCTTTAAAACATTGTAATTGTCGCTCAATATTTCTCAATAGTTGAATAGTATATCTCTTAATAATTTTTCTAAATACACGAGTTATAATAAAGAACGATCATTCAATGTCAAGTGAACTCAACTTATTCTAAGCGAATCTACTAAACGAGGGTTAACACCTCTTACAAATTTATTTTTTCAAACCCTACTTCACTTTTTTTAAATAAAATTAATGTAATTGGCCTAGGCAAATGTTTGCAACTACGAACCAACTATTAAAAATGAGAAATAAATAGATATTAAAAATTCATTATTCATACACTAACAAAAAAAATCACATGAACAAAATACTCATATTAAGTCCACAAGCTTAGTGTAAGATTTAGCTACTAATACTAAAGAAAAATAAAGCAATAAACAATTTACAAGTGCTTACAATGATGAAAATGATCACAAAAAAATAATTTTTCTCCTAAAAATAATAAAGGAAAAAGTGATGTTCAATATTCTAATTCGAGCGTACAAGTTCTGAAAAAGATATAGCACAAAAATCAACAAAAAATATTTATATCAACCCACAAATTCGAAATAAAAATCTGACTAAATACTAGTTGACATCACTTATGAACCATAAAGCTCATATAGAATATATGTCATCTTTTGCTCTCTATAAATGGTTCAACCCTTTTTTAGAAGTTCTACATACCACAGATTTATTCATGGTCCGTGAATGATATCTTCTCGATTCTATCATACTTTTATTTACGAACTGTAAATTGCACATATTATTTGTATTTTTTTTTACCGTACTTGAGTATCCTCAAAATTTCAGCTTTTAGATAGGGTCCCATTTTTCATGATCAGATATATGATTTGTGTGAGATTTGCGGTTGCATGTGGATCTGCGTCTGGTCCATAAGTTTACCACTTCAACTATAAGACATTGGGCTCATCTATGGGCTCATCTATGGTTGCATGGATGACCCGTATATGAAATGTATGATCCATAATATGCCTAAGTTTGGGTCATTTGCATTTTTATCCTTTTTGTCAAATTTTCCTCTGAGTACTTACTACAAAATATTTAACATTGAAATAACCTAAAACGAGCTAAAAACATTTAAAAATCATGTAAAAGGTATCAAATGTGTCGTAATTCCATGACACACTAGTAGTTCAAACTCTAGAAGTATGTCCTAAAGTTAAGTTATTATAATTAGGGAAAATGATTCAAAACACACTTCTACTATTGTCGAAATTGTTGTTACTCACTCCAACTTTGCAGGGGTCTATGACACACCTAAACTATTTTTAACAAGAATTACTATGTTCTTAACTGCTTAGGTGACAAAGAAAGTGTAATACACTCTCTTTGAGAGAGTAAGAACAGAAAAAAATGCTGAAATTTTATTTTCATAATAATTTTTCTGTTAAAATAGGTATTCTTTTGCTTTTATTTTTTTTTTCTTTTTCTTTCTATTTTTCCTATTTTTCATCTTTTCAATTGTATCATCGTTCTCACCAGAATCGGAATCGGCGCTGCTTCGACTCTGTCATAACCACTACAAGCTTCATTTCTTTCATCACATTTAACACACACTACAACAATGTTTGTCACTATACAAGGCTGTCTCGATCATAAGGCTACTAAAGTAAACGCTTGGGGCCCCAACTTTTTTGGGGCCCCCACTTTCTGCCAAATATATATAGTTAAAAAAATCTTATGTATTGATGAATTTGAGAAGAATTTTTTTGATAAAACATATAATAATTTTCTACCTCATATAATATAGGGATCAATAATTGAGAAATGGAATAGTGTTAGTTAATCGTAGCATCATTTCTATGTGACCATCTATATTGTTGCCTCATTTATATTCTGGCGATTATCATGAACCAACATTCTTATATTTACTTTTCTTATTCTCCTTTCACTATTTTTATTCTCTCATAATTGAATATTTTAAAACCTCTCAAACAGTCAAACCATCTACATTATGCAAAATCTATTGTTGTATGTTCATAAACAAATCAAATTTATTTTTTGGTGTCTTCTTCAAATTTCAAGCACTAAAACTAATCAATACTGTATTAATATCATTATATCAACCTATCAAATTCAACACAACACTATTTTGATATAATTATATAAATTTTTCAAAATTTGAGTCAGGTTTTATTATTGTAACCTTATATTATATATTTTTTGTTTGAAGCTTACATTGTTTACATTCTTAGTTCATAATTTTCGCGTACATCCAACCTCTCCAACCTCATGTATAGGATTAAACTGCGTATGTTATAAAGGCCTCTTTATGAAGTTTGGCTTTAGGCCCCCAAACTCGTTGAGACGACCCTGTCACTATAACCGTCATTTTTATCCTCCCAAAGCTCTACAAATCCTCCACCATTCAAAACTCATTTCACTTCTCTCTCATATCACTTTAATTAGAGCTACCTTTATCACATTTTCTATAATTATCACTGAGAAAATAACCTTTTCAACAATGATTGATAATAGAGATTACAATTGGAAATAAAAATTTTACCGAAAATTTTATCCAGTCATTAGTAATTTACCTTTTTCAATATGAAAATTGTATTTTCTAGTTATTCAAGAACATATTTTCTAATTTAACTCAAGAAAACGAAATTAAAAAGAAAAAAAATTGAATGGCAAATGAAATGAAGAAGAAAAAGGAGAAATAAGAGAAAGAGGTATGGCTGCCAAGCTTCTTGGCAGTAGCAAAATTGGGGAAAAATTAAAAAAATGTGAAATACAATATATACTAAAGAAAAGCAAAAGTTTAAAAGAATTTTGAAAAAGTTAAAATAAAAATATAAAAGAAATAGAACATAAGTGCCTCATTGGGCCTATAACTTGGATTAAAGGGTCCTTCTGAACCTCATATATGCAATAATTGCAAATTTATGGCATAAACACCTCTCTACCTATAAGCATTGTGAAGGGCTTGGAGAAAATAATGTAATGATCCGGTTGGTCATTTTTAGAGATTTTTGTAGGATTATGGTTTTGTCCCTCTCGGTTTTAACCTTGAGTCATTTCTGATTGAGTTTAGAAAGTTGATTTTGAGATTTGAGTAAAAAGTTGTGAATTTTGTAAGTTATGTGTTTGAAAGGCTAAAGTTGCTTAAAAGTGTTTTTTGGAGTCTTGAGTTTTGAGTGTCAGATTGAAATTTGATCAATTCCATCAGTTACCGAATGTGAATGTTGGTCTAGGAGAGTTGTTGGTTTCAAATTTAGAGTCTTTTTATGGATTTGAGGTCCTAAGTTGAAAATTTGTGGAATTCTACTCTTTGGGTTGACCATGGTCAATATTCAGGTTTGGATGCTCAGATTAGAATTCTGAGAGTTTCATTAGATTCAGGGGATGAATTTTGACATAGGTAAAGTCTTGGTTAATTTTTCAAAGCACCCGAGCTTATTTTGGCCTTTTTAGGCGTTATATTCATTTCTTGTGACTTTCACGAGTTTTGAGTCAAGAAAGTCTCAGATTCATATTTCAATGGTTTTATAATGTGCGAACATCGAGTTTAGTCCATTTTCATATATGGTTTGTGTGTACGGGGTTTCGAATGAATCCCGAGGGTCCATTCAATGATTTGTGTTTGGTTGTGTTTTGATGGTGTCTCCATGCTTCGCTTTTGCAAAGACTTGTTTGCTTAAGCGAACATCACAAAAGTGTAGGAGGCATTACTTTTTCGAGATGCGTTGATTGTGCTCGATTCGTGAAAGCGAACATGTGGTTCACTTTAGCGATATTCGCCTAAGCGAATCTGAGTCCGCTTTTGCGACATCTGAAAGGGGTTTTGAGCAGAATTTTCAGGGTCTAAGTCCCATTTTCCATGTTTGAGCTTTGTAAAACCCTAGAAGACGATTTTGAAGAGATTGTTTTGTGCGAAATCATTTGGGTAAGCTTTTGTGACCCTAAAACTTCATTTTCCATTAATAATTTGTGGATTTTAACATCAATACTTGAGATCTTGAGATTTTGATTGGTAAATGACAATCTTTTTCAAAAATTAAAATGTTGATTGTGATCTTATTTTAACTCCTTTTTTCAAAACAATTTTCACCAATGAGTTCCAAATACCTTGGGTAATGCTTCAAGTAAATATTTTTGGATTCAGACCTCATTTTTGGTATTGGGTTTTTGGAGTTGATTGATCCATTTATCAAAGAGTATGAATTATGTATTGTCATTTTCAAAATCTTATTGTGATTACTTGATTGAAATTGATTGTTGGCTTTGGACATGTTAAGAAGGGAAAAACTCAAGTCTTGGATTGACTATTTGATTGAATAGAGGCAAGTGATCTCTTAAACTTTGTAATCTAGTAGAATCATGTATTTCCTTTTATTATGTGTGTTAGGGAGTAATAGGAATGAGGTGATTAATCTTAATGAATAAAAATAGTATTAATAAAAAGGCTACTTGTTGATCATAATGCTTTGTGAATTGCCTTATTATGGCCCTTATTTGATTGATTTATGAAATGTTTTGATGGCATGAACATGGAGTTGAATTGCTTGAAATGTTATCTCTTCTTTATGGTGTGAAATTGCTTATGTGTATTGATTGTTGTAACTGTGATGAGACATGAGATATTATGCAGAAGGAAAATGGTTCTGACAATTGATGTGATATAAAGCCAAAGGAAAATAGTTCTGGCTAGTGATGTGATATAAAGCTGAAGAGAAATAGTTCTGGCTAGTGATGTGATATAAATTCGAAGAGAAACGATTTCGATTAGTGATACAATATAAACCTGAAGGAAAATGGTTTCGGCTAGTGATAATGTGCCGAAGGAAACTGATTCCGACAAGTGATATGATATAAACCGAAGGGAAATTGTTTTGGCTAGTGATATGTCACACCCCAAACTAGGGGAGGCATGGCTGACACTCAATTCCTTATGCGATCGGGCTAGCCATTGAAACATACCAACTGACTCAACTATGGGCCTAGAAGGTTGGACAACATAACATCTAAAATACTACGACTGGACCATCAAGGTCATAACCTGAATATCAACAAGTCACATAGACGAAGGTAGACAAGCCAAAGATAATAAAGTACTAGCTAGCCGACAAGGCTGCAAATGAAGATATACATACGTACATACATATATATATATATACACATGCCAAGCCTATGGGGCTGGAGACTAGAAGCTGCAGAGAAACCTAGAATATCGTGTCCACAATAGGCTCTAAGAGTGTCATAAGCTCTGGTCGGGACAGCGCCTCGATTATACCTAAACTGCACAATAAAAGTAACATCCTATGAAAGCTCCAAGAAGAGGTGTAGCTTACCAACTCGCAACTGAACCGTGAATCCTATCAGAGAGGTAGATCAGAATCCTTACCTGGACCTGCACGCACGAAACAAAGATGTAGTGTCCCCAGGCAATGGGACGTCAGTACGAATAAAAATGTACTGGTATGTATGGCAGAAAGTAAAATCATAAATAGTTGCTGTAAAAAGGGTAATAAAGATACCACCTGAAACAGAAACTCTGATAGCCTCCATGGCTGACATCCAACCTTATATAAATTATACATGCATGGTATGCTCGCATAATCGTATGTCGTGAATACATATATATAGATGCAAATGCATGTCATACCCAACCAAGTGCTAGTAATGGTGGTGCCTTCCGGTAGCGAACCAACATCATATTTGCCAACTTGTGGTAATCTGTGTCTCATACGTATAAATATAGGCAATAGGCCCCATACCTTTCGATTATAGCTCGGGAGTAGAATGGATAGCATGTCATGTCATGGATTCGTAATGCATTTGTGTTACCCGAATCATGTTGCCAATCTTGGCCCATTAAGACTCTTGTTCTCATAATCTCGTAATCACTTTTGTATCACATGTAAATGTCTCATAGAACCTCATATACTTGTAGATTAAACTGGAACACTTAACTTGGAATTAGAAAGGTAACTTAATCCTTTGAACTTAAAGTTCTTCATTTAGTATTTATATATGCTCCTTAGTAGTGCTGTAAAATAATTTATTTTAGAATAACACGTCCTTTAGTAGTTTAAACATACGATTTATATTTAAGAGTTCTGAAGATCGATGTATTATTTCAAAGTTTTTTTCAAAAATATAAATTTGCGAGGAAGGAGGACTGATTTCAAATTCATATTGTTCATCCCTAATCTTTTTAAGTTACTACATTTAAAGAAGAATAAGAATTTGTACACATGTATCTATAGTCAAGAGAATTAAAAAAATGACATAAAGACGCCGAATACCCTATCTAACCGAACGAATGGAATATCAACATAATGGAGTAACAAAAATACGCCAGCTGCAATCTCAATGCCTTTCACAAAAGGTCTTTCTAGCAATAGAGTAGTAAAACAATATTTGATGATTTAGGATTCCAAAATTTGTGCTCAAAGGAAGTACAGTGCTTAGCCTTAACATACCTCAATTCTGGGTCTTGTTGTATCAATATGGATTGTACCCCTTCCTTATAGTATGTAATCTACAGAAAATCATGTCACACAACCATTACAGGCAGAATATTAACACGTCAGGGTCAAAGTAGCAATTTAGAGCTTACTAGCAGAGTAATTAGCTCGCCAGACCATTTTTAAATGTATGCCTCATTACCTTTTCTTCTCCAAATTACAACCCCAAATTAATGACGTAACATACATTTTTTGCAGCAACTATTAACAAGTGGAGGCCTACACAATAGTCAACAATGAGCAAATAGAGTATGCCTGCACAGTAATAAAAACTCGGCGTATCGCCCCACCCCTCCTTTCCAACCACAAAATAACCATAACAAATCCAAACAATGAGTCTTCAAACCATTAAAGCTAGAAAAATATATGTAATACAGTCCCATAATTGTTCAATATAACCATAATAACTCGAACTTATGGCTTCCAATCACCATCCTTTGAGTTCGTCCAATAATTATGTTTGGAATCATGTCTTTATCTTCATAAGCAATACGAGAATAAAAGGGCAGAACCTTAACTTAAAATTGATGGAGCTTATAGTATTTTAGCATGTCTCCTCAATTACAAAGAGTCTCCTTAAACACAAGACGTTGAACCAAGAAGAAGTCATTTGAAAATTGCAATGCAATAATAGAACCAACGTTACAATTATTTATCTTATAATTAATTACCCATCCATACTTCTTTTTCTCTTCTAGACTCATATCAACAACAACCACACAACCAAATTATTTCCAAAAATTCCAGCAACAACAACATCAGAAAATACTTCAAAAACAACCCAACATCACATAACTATCAAAATACGTTTTTCTAGCCGTCGATTCGTGTTCTTTCTTATAACATAGCTATAACTTGGAATCACTCAATAAAATGAAGGGTGATAATTATTACCTCAAAACAACAGCAACACCACCTAAAAACGAGACTCCTTCACCACGAAGAATCCTTCAAATCACAACCAACGAGGAGGAAAGAAGTAACATAATCTCTATGAACATTCCGGGGGTGAAACCTTATTGAAATCTTGTAGATATTTGCTTGGATGATAGGGGAACATTTAGAGAGGATTTAGGACTGTTTTCTTATATTTTTTGGTCGAAAAAAATGAGTTAGAACGAAGGGAAACCAAATCTTATAGAGCTAAACCGACATAGGGACGAGGGACCCACTTTCACGTGCGTGCTTGTGCAGTCTCACTAAAATCTGAATATCTCTCAATTATGAAGTCGTATGGACAAATGGTCTAGTGAGTTGGAAAGTAGACTCGTAGACTTTCAATTTAGTTTATTGGGGTTCTTCTAAAGCTTTATAGAATGAGAGAAAATCTCCGAGACATTTTACTCAAATTTCAGAAAATTTATCAAAGAAACTTACTCTAACTTTTGTCAACTTTTATTTCCCAATTTGCTTGACTTCAAAACTTAATTCACGATCATTGGGTGACTATATCATCTTATAAAACCTCCATCTTATCATATAAAACACTCTTTGTCTTACCCTAAAGGTACTGGTTAACCTTCCGAACGGGCGGGGTGTTAGAAGAGACATTCTTTAACTCAAACTTGTTTAAGGGCATCCTTGACCCATAACATTAGCTTAATTCTTTTATTTTTACCACCCCTATGCAAACTTATTCTTCTAACATGATACACCTAGTCATATAAACCTCATACACTCATGCAATGATACACATATTATGCGAAAGAACCACGGGGTCTCACATGATATGATTTAAAGCCGAAGGGAAATGGTTCCATCTAGTTTTATTACTCGATGGGAAATGGTTCCAGCAAGAGTTTGAATATATTGAATTGATGCATTTTAATGCTTATGATTGATCTACTTTTTAGTTGTGATTGATACACTTGATATTTGTGATGATTTGGTTGACTCTTGTGATTGACATACTTGATATATGTTGATTGTTGTACTGTGACTATTGAACTGTGATTATTGAGCCTTGTGAGTTGTGTATTGTAGAACTGTTAGGTTGGATTGATTTTTATACAATTTATAGTTTGATGAAGTTTGGTTGGGATGAAAAGAGTACTCGTTTTCTAGCTAGTTTGCCTTATTTATTTGGTTACTTATTGAGTACCATGTTGGTTGGTACTTACTCCTTGCTTCTTCACTTGTGTAGGTTTCGAGCCCGATATCGTATGATTGTTTTTCTTCTTCTCCTATTTTTGAGGCTTGTCAAAGAATTTTTGAGAGGTAGTTGTTTGTCATCCCAACAAGCCCTCTTGTTTCTTATTTTATGTTTTGTTCTCCTTGAGAAACAAAGACACTGAGACTTGTAATTATCTTTCGTTTTCATACTTTATGTGCTAGTGGCCTTTACACGTGACAACCATATTTTGAGATTATAATAAAATGAATAAGTTTTTCGCTTTTATTTTATTCTTGCTTTGCTTTCTGTATTTCTTTTGTTTCGTTGGGTTGAGACTAACTTGTGTTGATGAGAATAGACAACTGCCATCACGTGCATTTTTGGGTCATGAAAAATGGTATCAGAGTCGAGGTTCATAGATCTCAAGTGTTTACAAGTCAAGTCTAAGTAGAGTCTCGAGGGTCGGTATAAAGACGTCTGTACTTATCTTTTAGAGGCAATGAAGACTATTAGGTAACTTCCTATTTTTACTCTTTCTTATTGTGCGTGGTTACCTTCGCTAGTGCTGAGTTGCCACGTATTCTTTTTTGGAGATGTCGAGGACCATAACTTCTGTTTGCGAAGGTAGAGGAGCGATATCCCCTAAGATAGTTGCTGGACCCTAGCTAGGGGTAAAGGTAGGGCCAAAGTTCAAGGTCGTGCTCGTGGAGTAGTATCGATTAGAGTCATACCCGTGGATCGAAACCAGCTAAAGTGTAACGCCCCATATCCGAAAGAGGGAACCTAGAAACTTTTAGAAATTTCAAGTGTCACCCACGAGGGGCCAACCAACCCTCGTAGGTGGGCCTCGTGGATGAAAACCCTGAAAATTTGCCTAGGGCAGTAACTACGCCAGGACCCCCGCCCCATGGATGGGTCCACAGCTCGTGGCTAGGGGGTTTCGTGGTTGTCCAAAAAGTATCTGACCAGACCACGATTGACCAGGGTATGGTCCATCCATGGCCCGTCAGCATGGTCTCATGGGTCAAGTTAGGGACAGTTAGTTGAAGGGAACTTTGGGACTTTCCAAATTGAATTAGAATTAAGTGGTGTCCTTTTACCCTAGTCTAAATGACCTATATAAGTATTTTAGACCCCTCATCTAAGGCATTCAAGTCATTACTTCAAAACCCCAAAATAAATCCCAAGCTCCTCTCCCAAATATTCTCTCTCTAGAAAGTTGAAGAAGAAAAAGAGGATTCAAGCTAGGTCAAGTCAAGTCTCTATTATTTCAAGATTTGTGGGCTTTATAATGAAGGTATGATGACTTATTTATCCATGTAATCCTTTCATCCATGGAGTCCCCTAAAATTCCACAATTTGAAGAAGAATTTCCCAATTCTAATTAGGGTTTCTTCCAATGTTGTGGGTTATGTTGAATGTTGATCCAATTTAGTGGATTATGATTGTTTATGATTGAATTTATAGAATTACATGTTTATAGGATGAATTTACATGTACCCATGCATAACCCTTGTTTCTAACCTAGAATTGATGAAATTGAGTTTTATGCCATGAAAGGGGAAATTGAGGATTTAGATGTAATCTTCTAGGATTGATGAAATACATGATAGATTACTTAAAATTGAAGCATATAGATATGAATTGCTTGGGAGTAGAGCATATAGGCAAGAATTGAATTAGATTGAAGTTTATATGATAAATCATGAATAGTAGTGCTTGCGATTGAGCCTATATGGTGATATATGATTAGAATTACTTAAGAAAGAAGCATGTGATTATAATGTCTTGAGATCTAGCCATATGTGATGATTATGAGAAGTAATGCTTTAAGAATAAGACTTGTAGTTAGGAATGTTGATTGCTAGGGCTTTGAGAGTAAAGCTAATATGATGAACTATGAATGCTAGGGCTTTGAGAGTGAAGCTTATATGATTGATAAATTGTAGATAGGATTGTTGTGGAAGGATTTACCTACATGACCTATATTATGAATGTATGAGATTATGCATGTCTTATAAAATCTATGCAAATACTTTAAGAATACTTTGAGAGTAAAGTGTCAATGATTATGATATTGATGTTGTGTTACTTGAAAAGACATTCTCATGAACACATATGAACATTAATGTGAAAGGTTTTCTCACATCGAATAATTCTAGGTTGAAAGGTTTTCTCACCTAAAATGAATCAAAGCATGTATGAACCATGCTAGCTTGAAGTATTGATATGTGATCCCTTCATGGTAGCTTGAGTTAGTAGATCTCGTGGATAGCCTTGGGTTGAGAAATTGCACCCTTTCAATAGTAGCTTGAACTAAGCACAATAGAGTGCTTTGCATGGTAGCTTAACTTGGTGAGGCCACATCATTTCATGATAGCTTGGATTGAGCAATTGTACCCTTCCTTAATTAGCTTGGACTTGCATGAGAGTATGTTTTCCATGATAGCTTGGTCTAGCATAGTAAGGTGTTTTTCCTTGGTAGCCTTGAATTGGTGAATCGTAACCATTCATGAGTAATGATGTGTCTTGGACTAGTAGAGAGATACTCTTCCATGAATAGTAAGAATGACTAAAGAGGGACAAGTCCCTAAATCAAAGTAGCATAGTTATGATGAAACAAGCTTTACTTTAAGGAGGTATTGTAAGTATGTTTATAAATGAGATTGATTGTATGATGATAGCTTAGCTTGGATTGTTAATTGAGTTTCTTTCCTTGACATATATAACTAGAGGTGATGACCTATGTAATGAGTAAGAACAAGTTGAGATTACTTGATAAGTATTCCTCTTTTTAGTATGTTGATTTATGTGCATTGAATATGCTTATGACTTATGTTGATGTCTCTTATGATTATGGTATATGTCTTATGTTGACTAATGCCTATCTTATTCTTATGTTGATGATTTATGCTAGCCATTATATTTAGTACATTTTTGTACTAACGCATACTCTTGCCTACATTCTTATCAAATGTTGGTCCGACGATATTGGCTTCCATCCTCGTGGTTAGGATCTTAGTAGAGCAAGCAAGTGAAGATTTGGTGAGTCCTCATAACATTGAGGATTTGATCACCTTTTCTTTATGTCTTTCATTTTATGTTTAGAACTTTTGTATGGGCTGTGTCCCCAAACTATTCAAGTATTAGATGTTTTGATGCAAATGTTAAAAGACTTTCGCTTTGTTTTATGAAACTTTGATTGAATTGGAAAATGTTCTAAATTCCCGCACCATTTCTATTATCTTGTGTTATGATATGCTAAGAGGCTTGTATGAGGTCTCTCGCGGTCTTGTATGCCTTGTTACATCTAGGGGGTACCCTTGGGTTGTGACATTAATGAAGAGCTAGAGAGGTTTCACACAAGCCACAAGTCGAGGTTGCTGAGGATCAGGTCTCTCCGAAGTTTGGAGATTCTTTGTTTCAGGAGATTTTGTTGAGGATGTTGGGTATGCTGGAGTACTTCTCTCAAGGTGGTGATACAGGTCCACCACATGGTTCTCAAACTAGATTGGAGGCTCAGATCCCAGGTCAGCAATAGGCTCCGAATATTCATAATTAGGTGGGTCAGCCACTAGTGGTTCCTGCACTAGCTATAGGTGCATAGATTGCTCCTGAGGTTATTCTGACGACAGTTGATCAACAATGTTATGAGAGGTTTCAGAAGATGAAACCACCCAGTTGTAGGGTGGTAAAAATGAGGATGCTCATGAGTTCTTGACCTTGTTCCGTGAGATGCTTGAGGCAGTGGGTATGGTAAATATTCATAGTGTTCATTTTGTTGCACTTCAGCTTTGTGGACCCACCAGTTGGATCTCCTGCGGTAGTATGGGATATATTCTCTAGTGCTTTTCAGGACTGTTCATTCCTTGGAGCATAAGAGGAGAGTCGACTGAGGTTTGAGGAATTGAGATAAGACATTTTGATTGTTACTGAGTATGAGGCTCGTTTCAGTGAGATATCTAGGCGTGACATGACTATTGTTCCAAATGAGGCAGAGAGAGTCTGCAAATTTGTGAGAGGGTTGATTTTCTTCATCGGGTCTTATTTCCGGTCGATTGTGAGTACCGCCAAAGAGGCACAGTTGATAGTTAGAGAGGAGTTTTGGGATTCCAAGAGGGCTTAATCGTTTAGAAAGTTTTGTAGCACCTCATTTGGAGATAAGGGTTCGCATAGAGGTAGTAGCTCCTGTTAAGGTCGTGGTCTAGTTCATGCATTGATGACAACAACTAGGGGTGAGAAGATAGCCTGATGATAGTATGGTTCTGATCGAGGTGGCCATGGTAGCTCATCTAATTCGTCACAACAATTATCCATGCTGATGTCTTACTAAAGGTGTGGGGATCCAGGTCATTTGATTCGGCAGTGTCCTTGCAGACTCACTCAGGACCCAACGTACTTATTCAGCTCTTCCAGCTAAAGATTCAGCAACTCTATTTAAGGGTCGAGGCAGAGGTCAGTCTGGTAGAGGCGACATGACTTTTGATAGAGGTTCTATATCTCCGCAGGGTAGAGGTTGGGGTACTACTTAGACTGTAGGGGGTCAAGCGGGACAATGTTATGTTTTTCTAAGGAGGCCGAGGCTCAGTCTTCTAATGTTGTGATTATATCTATCGTGTCAGTTTGTCGCCAACATGCAACTATATTATTTGATCCAACGTCTATTTTCTCATATGTGTCTACATTTTTAGCTGCTTGATTTGATATGATGTCTGATAGCGTGCATGTGTCTATTCATGTTTCTACACCAATATGTGAGTCCTTAGGTGGATCAAGTGTATTGATCTGGTCATGTTTCATTGGCCTGGTATAATACTTGGTAGACTTAATCATTCTAGGGATGGTAGACTTTGATATTATCTTGGGTATGTGTTGACTCTCCCTACATCTTGTTCTTTATTATTATGCTAAGACAATGACCTTAGCGATATCGGGTGTCCCTAGAGTTGAGTGGACGGGGGCTAATGGTTCTTCTCCTATCAAGGTTATCTCTTTTATTAGAGCTTAAAGATTATTTGACAGAGGGTGTTTGTTCTATTTGGATTTCATTAGGGATACCAGTGTTGAGCCACTTTCCATGGATTCTGTGCCCATGGTTCGAGAGTTTTTGGATGTTTTTCCTACTAATCTTCCAAGTGTTCCTCTGAACAGATATATTGATTTTCCTATTGAATTGAAGTTGGACACCAAACCCATCTCTATTCCTACTTATCGTATGGCTCAAACTGAGTTTAAGGAATAGAAGGATCAGTTACAAAACTTGTTGAGCAAGAGATTCATTTGCCCTAGTGTTTCTCGGTGGGGTGCTCTTATTTTGTTTGTGAGGAAGAAAGATGGTGCCATGAGAATGTGTATTGACTACTAACAGTTGAAAAAGGTGACAGTGAAGAACAAGTATCCTCTTCCCCGTATTGATGACTTATTTGATCAACTTCAGGGGGCTTCTTTATTTTCCAAGATTGATTTGAGGTCTGACTATCATCAGTTGGCATCGGATTTCCCTAAGACAACTTTTAGGACTTGTTATGGGCACTATGAATTCCTTGTGATGTCTTTTAGTTTGACTAATGCCCCTGCAACATTAATGGAGTTGATGAACATGATGTTCTGACCTTATCTTGATTCTTTTGTGATAATGTTCGTTGATGACATCTTGGTGTACTCCAAGACTGAGGACGATCATGATATAACATTTGAGGATTGTGCTCTAGAGATTGTCGGAGGAGAAGTTATATGCCATGTTCTCAAAGTGTGAGTTTTGTCTTGATTCTATTGCCTTTCTAGGACACGTGGTGTCCAAGAAGTGTAGTCAGGTGGATCAAGCCAAGATTGAGGCAGTTAGAGGTTGGACTAGGCCTACTTTAGTTACCGAAATTCGGAGCTTTGTAGGACTTGCATGCTATTACAAATGATTTGTTCAAAGCTTTTCCACTATTGTATCTCCTTTGACTAGATTGATTTGACAGAGTGTGAGCTACTAGTAGTCTGATGAGTGTGAGGAGAGCTTCCAAAATCTCAAGACCCTATTGACTTCGACTCATATTTTGGCTTTACCCGAGAAGGGTGTAGACTTCACGGTTTTTTGTGATGTAGCTAGAGTCAGGTTGGGTAGTGTTTTGATGCAGAAGGGAAAAGTCAGTGGAATACCCATGAGAAGAACTTCCCTAATCATGATTTAGAGTTGGCAACAGTAGTGTTCATGCGTAAGCTATAACGACATTATCTATATGGGGTGTATTGTGAGGTCTTCATTGACTATCAAAGTCTTTAGTAAATCTTCAATCAAAGGGATCTGAATTTGAGGTAGCGAAAATGGCTTGAGCTACTGAAGGACTATGACATCACCATTTTGTACCATCTGGGGAAGGCCAATATGGTGGTTGATGCTTCGAGTATGATGATTTGAGTCTTGCTGCTATTAGTGTAGAAGAGAGATTATTGGCTACAGATGTCAGAGATTAGCCAATAGTCTCGTCTAGTTGTAGATTTTTGAGGAGAACGATGGTTTGATTTCTTTCATAAAGGCTCAGTCTTCCTTAGTTGAGCAGATCCATAAGTTTTAGTTTGATGATGAGAAGTGTTGTCTCATTCGAGACAGTGTTGAGACGGGAAGCTAAGGAGGCTATCATTGATTTTGATGGTATCTTGAAGATTGGAGGCAGGATTTGTGTGCGTTAGACAAGCGAGTTGATTAGATTAGTTCTTAAGGGGCCTATGGTTCTTGATAGTCCATCCATCTGGGAGCAACGAAGAGGTATCACGATCTGATCCAACATTACTAGTAGTATGGAATGAAGAGGGATATTGTAGACTTCTTTAGGTGTTTGACTTGCCAAAAAGTCAAGTGTCAGTACCAGCGACCCAAAAGTGTATCTCAGAGGATGTCTATTCCTACTTGGAAGTAGGAACATATCACTATGGCCTTTGTTGTGGGTTTTCCTACTACAATGGGTGATTATGACTCCATTTGGGTGGTTGTTGACAGGTTGACCAAGTCTGCCCATTTCATTCTAGTTTGGTTTAAGTATACGACGTAGAAGTTAGCCTAACTTTATATCAGTCAGATTGTGCGACTACATGGAGTTGCTGTTTCTATTGTCTCTGATTGAGGTTCATTGTTTATTTCCCATTTCTGGAAGGCGTTACCACATGGTTCGGGTATTTGGTTAGATATAAGTACAACCTTCTACCCTCAGATAGATGATCATTCTGAGCGGACGATACAAGTGTTGGAGGACATGCTCCGAGCTTGTGTAATTAATTTTGGTGCTAGATGGGATCAACATTTCCCCTTAGCAGAGTTTTCCTACAAAAATGGTTATCATTCCAATATTAAAATGTCCACATTTGAGGCGTTTTATGAAAAATGGTGTAGATCTCCAATCAGTTGGTTTGATTGGGTTGAGATGGACTCTTTGAATACAAACTTGCTTAGAGATTCTATGGAGCAAGTCCGTATGATTCAAGATAGACTATTGACACCCCATATTTGACATAAGAGTTATGTAGACTGGAGAGTTAGAGCCCTAGTATGTATAGAGAACATGTTTTGCTTCGAGTGTCACCCATGAAGGGTGTGATACAGTTTGGAAAGAAGAGCAAGCTTAGTCATATTCTTTGGACCTTTTGAGATTTTGAGCCGAGGGGAAGAGGTGGCCTATAAGTTGGCCTTGCCACCTAGCTTGTCAGTTGTATATCCTGTGTTTCATATCCCTATTTTTTGAAAATACCTGTCGAATGAGTTCCATGTGATTTCTGTTGATTTAGTTGTGTTGGGTCCATACTTGTCCTTTGAGGATGAGCATATAACCATCTTGGATAGGTAGGTCCGAAAGCTTAGGACCAAGAATATTGCTTCACTAAAGATATAATGAAGAAACATTCAGTTGGTGAGACGACTTGGAAGCCAAAGTCCGACATGTGTGCCACATATTCTCATACTTTTGAAAATTTTCATATAATCATCATTTGCCCCTCTTGATTTTAATCCCGAGTCTTTTCTAATCGAGTTTGGAAAGTTGGTATCGAGATTTGAGTATAAAATGTAAATTTTCTAAGGTTTGTGTTTAAAAGGATAAAGTTACTTTTAGATAGTTTTTGGAGTCTTTTAGAGTTTTGAGTGTCGGAATAGAATTTCATTCAGTTTCGAAATATGGAAATTGTTCTAGGAGAGTTGTCGGTTTCAAATTATGAGTCTTTTTAAGGATGTGAGATCATAAGTTGGAAATTTATGAAATTTTAGCATTTGAGTTGACCTTTGTCAACATTAGGGGTTTTAATGCTCATATCAGAATTTTGAGAATTCTGTTAGATTCGGGAGATGATTTTAGGCTTAAATGAGGTCTTGGTTAATTGTTCAGAGGTCCTGAGCTTGTTTAGAATTTTTTAGGCGTTATTTTTATTTCTTGTAACCTTCACGAGTTTTAGATTAAGAAAGCCTCAAATTTGTGTTTCAATGATCCATTTTGTCTGGAACGTCGTGTTTTTGTCAATTTGCATAAATGGTTTATGTGTATGGAGTTCTGAAAAAATCTTGAGGGTCCATTCGATGATTTATGTTTGGACGTATTTTGTTGGTGTATCCATTCTTCGATTTTGTGAAGACTTGTTTGCTTAACCGAACTTCGCAAAAGTGAAAGAGGCATTGCTTTTCGAGAGGCACCACTTTTTTAGGGTTCGCAAAAGGAAACATGTGGTTCGCTTTATTGATGTCTTCTTAAGTAAACTTGAGTCCAGTTTTGCGACATCTTAGAGGGATTTTGAGTAGAAATTTCAGGGTTTAAATTTTTGAGATCTATAAAATTTTTGAAGGCAATTTTGAAGAGATTTCTTTTGCTAAATAATTTGGTTAATCTTTTGTGACCCTAAAACTTCATTTTCCATTGATCATTTATGGATTTTAACATCAAAACTTGAGATTTGATTGGTAAAGGGCAAGGATTTTCGAGAAGCTGAGTTCTAAACTAAATTTTTGATTGTAAACTGATTTTAACTCCTTTTTCGAAATGATTTTCACCAATAAGTTCTAAATGTCGTGGGTAATGTTTTCACGTAAAGATTTTCCAATTCAAACTTTATTTTTTGAATTGGGTTCTTGGAGTTGATTGGTTGAGTATAAATTGGGTATTGTCATATCCAAAATATTATTATGATTACTTGATTGAGATATATTGTGTGGCTTTGGACGTTGTTCAGAAGGGAAAGACTCAAGTCTTCGATTGACTATTTGATTGAATTGAGACAAGTGATCTCTTAAACTTTGTAATCTAGTATAATCGTGTATTTCCCTTCATTGTGTGTGTGAGGGAGTTATGGGAATGAGGTGATGATTCATTGTTCTACTTGATTAATCTTAGTAAATAAAAAGGGGATTGATGAAAAGGTTACGTGTTGATCATAATGCTTTGGGAATTGCCTTGTTGTGACCCGTATTTGATTGATTAATGAAATACGTTGATGACATGAACATGGACTTGAATTGCTTGAATTGTTGTCTCTTTTTAGTGGTGTGAAATTACTTATGTGCATTTATTGTTGTACATTGTGATGAGACATATGCTATTATGGTGAAGGAAAATGGTTCCAACAAGTGATGTGATATAAAGTTAAAGGCAAATGGTTCCGACTAATGATGTGATATAAAGCCGAAGGGAAATAGTTTCGACTAGTGATGTGATATAAAATCGAAGGGAAATGGTTCAAACAAGTGATACAATATAATATCGAAGGAAAATGGTTCCGACAAGTGATATGGTATAAAGCTGAAGGGAAATGGTTTCGAATAGTGATGTGATATAAAGCCGAAAGGAAATAGTTTTGGCTAGTGTTATTGTGCCAAAGGGAAATGATTCCGGCAAGATCTTAACTATTGTGATTTGATGCATTTTGATGTTTATGATTTGCCTACTTGTTAATTGTGATTGATGCACTTGATACTTGTGATTGATCTATTGGACTCTTGTGATTAACATACTTGATATGTGTTGGTTGATGTACTGTGACTATTGAACTGTGATTACTGAGCCTTGTGAGTTGTGTATTATAGAAATATTACATTGAGTTGATTTCTATGCAGGTTGTAGTTTGAGGAGGTTCGGTTGGGACGAAAGGAGTACTCATTTTTTAGCTAGTTTGCCTTGTTTGTTTGGTTACTTAATGAGTACTATGTTGGTTGGTACTCACTCCTTGCTTCTATACTTGTGTAGGTACCGAGCCCGATATCGTGTGATTGTTCTTCTTTTACTACTATTTAAAAGGCTTGTCAAAGGGCTTTTGAGAGGTAGCTATTTGACATCTCAATGGGCCCTCTTGTTCCTTATTTTATGTTTTTTTCTACTTGAGAAACAAATACATTGAGACTTGTAATTATCTTTCAGTTTCATACTTTATTTATTAGTAGCTTGTACACGTGACAACAAGGTATTTGGGTTATTATAGAATGAGAAGGTTTTCCACTTTTATTTATTCTTGCTTTACTTTCCACATTTCTTTGGTTTTGTTGGGTTGAGACTGACTTGTTTTTGTGGGAAATATACAAGTGATATCCCGTTCATCTTTGGGTCGTGACAAATAAATTGAGATCGTCAAGTATCCGCATATGATATGACAAATAGACATCATTTAAGGCTCGTAAATATAACGCAATAAGAGCCCATCATCAAAAGCATGTATATACTATATTGAATGGGCATCATTAATGGCCCCCCAATCATAGAATTTAGCTTCTTATTTACCTAACTTATTTGTATACTTTGTAAAGGATAACTCGAACTCTTCTAACTTGAGCATAATATATATTCAACTCAGGTACTACATGTAGACTCAAAGACGATCATGATTAGAGACTTATCGACTCTTAATATACCTCCTCAATAATCTTTAAGACTCGAGCACAATTGGAGACTCAACTCGGCATCATATTTGATATTACCTTTTTAGCTTACTTTGAATTTTGATTCCAAATTATTACTAAACTCTTGCTTGATCTAACTCTTTTGATTACTATCAAGAATCAAATATGAGTAAGAAATCGACATTACTCTCAACACTACTCCATTAGTTATCTTCAAGAATGAAATATAAATAGAACTTCAATTCGTCTTTAGTTATAATTTCCTCAAATTGCCCTTTTAGTTTAAACGAACATTTTAGAAAAATTAACTCTTAATATGAATTCAAGGATATGTACTAATTATCTATATAAAATAAAACTTAAACAAGCAAGATGTAAGTTAACTAAAAAATTCTCAAAGAATAAAGTAAATACAACAATGTGTCTTTTAAGCTCTCTCTATACATGTTAAGAAAAAAGATTCACGCCAAACAGGAAAATATATTTGTTACATACCTTTATGTTATTTCACTTAGTGATACAACAAACTTATCTTGTTACATCATCTCAATCTACAATAGCCAACAATAAAAATGACGTTCAACTAAAGGATAACTAGTACATAATTTATCGAGCAACTAACTCAATTTTTAACTAACAATTCAACACTCCTTTATATCTACAACAACCATACTTATACATATCATTTCCCAAAAGCTATGTACAACAAAATTTGGGAAATACCTCAAAATAGCTCAATATCATATAACAATTCAAATATAATTTTTTGACCATCTATTTTTGTATGTTCTAGTTGATGTGAGGCCAAAAAATATATGCTTATCATTATTTGCCTCATATTTATTATTTGTATTTGTCCTTTCTGAGCATGAATTTTATGAATTGTGCTTAATTGTGTATTTTATTTGTAGTAAATTGGTGTAGAGATAAAGAAATTTGGAGCTAAAACGAATTAAAGATGGAAAATTGTAGGAGGACACCAAGCAAGAAACTTAATGAATTAAATTAAATATAATAATATGTAAATGTATAAAGTGCAACCGAGAACTTCAATTGAAATTGGGCATACCTGCAATGTGGCAAGTGGAAACACATGAAGGACCCCTTATTTTGTGAGGCGGTTGGGCAGCGCAAATTACGAAGAATTCCATTTTTTTTGGGTTTTGAGTTCCTCATTTATTTACTCACTTATTTTATTTAGGATTTTCTACATCTATAAATAGTCCATAAAAATAATTATTATGAAAAAAATTAGATTGTGTAAGGAAAAGTTGTCAATAATTTTTAGGGTTCTTTTCTTCTTCTTCTTCTCTTAGAGATTAGTAGTAAAAGACCCCTGTTCTGGGGTTGTAACTACGGGTAATTGTTGAACATTGATTGTTTTGAATTAATATTGGTTATCGCTTAAATTACTTTTGTATCTTGTTTAAGTATTTCATGTTTGATTACCATAGAGATAAATATATTGTCTATTCTTGAACTCGAGAGACGAAGAGGTAGATAGACCTTTGAAATACAAAAAGTTTGATCTTTCTTGCATATCACTTGATTAAATTCATGTTTAGGATTAACACCCGGACGAATACCAAGCTTTATTACAAAACATGATGAAATATAAATGCTCGCCAATTGAGTCTGTCTATCCCCGCTCAACGATGTAGTTAGTCGGTCAATTAGAGTAGGAGATTAGAGGTCAAGAGACCATGATCATATAAT
The DNA here is from genome assembly GCF_900185275.1 of Solanum verrucosum. NCBI lineage: Eukaryota > Viridiplantae > Streptophyta > Magnoliopsida > Solanales > Solanaceae > Solanum > Solanum verrucosum. The sequence continues at coordinate 895,492 of NW_026020371.1, forward strand.
CAAACTTGTAAATTAGTAATTTAATAATGGGTAATTCATACATGAGATGTAATACATAAAACCTTAAGCATGTTGCAGTCCTAGAATTTTCCAACCAGGATAACTAATTTTAATATTTGATTCTTGCATTGTTAGTATTTAAATAAAAATTAAATTCTTTTGGAACTCTTAAACAAGTAATTAGACTAGTATAATTTAGTAAAATAGTTAATTGACAACCCCTTTGAGTTCGATAATCTGGCTCTTTTAGAGACACTATATTACTTGCGCAACCACGTACACTTGCGTGTGCAATTGGGAGCAACAAGTTTTTGGCGCCGCTTCCGGGGACTTACAAATTAATTATTCTTCTAGGTTATACTTTTTATTTTATTTATTTAAGTTTTTTTTGTTGTTTATATTAGTTTTTTTTATCTAAATAAATAAAAAAAATCTTCGAATAATTTAGTGCTTTTATTGATATGGATGATTGGGATAAATGGTGTTTGGATGACGATTATCTTTGTAAGTATTGTGATGGACCCACTTGGACATTGAGTGTACTGTATGTCATATATGTGGTGGTCAATATGGTCATTAGAATGGTCGTCCTAACTCTTATTCCCCTCCCCCGAACCCCTACTCTGATTCTTCCGTTATTTGTGATGTTGACAGGGGTGATGAAGTGGAGAATGCTCAACAAAATGTGCACACTATTTATTTGAAGAGAATTATGGACATGTTGGAAAAAAATAATTCAGCACTCATGGAGTTGATATGTCGTGAAATCTTTAGCACATTTGACGCTCAAAACTAAGGATTAATGTTAGAAATCAGGTGCATTTATGTTGATATGATGTGTTTGGTAATGCTTGAACAGGTAAAACACTTGGACGTAGAAGATAGAAAATAAAAGAAGAAAAATTAGTCTGGAACATGAACCACGGAGCCCAAGACGTGCCATGGTCTCTTTCACGGTTTGTCCTGAAGCTCGTGAAGAAGATCCACTAAATAGTCTTTGTGGAGTGAAGGATTGATTTTAGCCAAGGAAAGATCACAGACGCCGAGACGGGTTGTGGTGATCATAACAGATCGTGATGTCGACCGTGAAGAAGTTATAGTGAACATGTCTCGAGGACTTGCAATTTATTGGACCAAGTAAGGACTACGGAAGGCCTCACAGGCCGTGGTCTTCACAACGGTCCGTGATGGTGATCGTGGTAGATATCCCATGGACAAGCCTTGAAGAACCATGTTTTGATAAACCAAGTAAAGACCTCGGAAGGCCTCACTGGTCGTGGTCCTCACAATGGTCTGTGATGGCCATCATGAAAGATATCCAGTGGACAGGCTTTGAAGAACTATATTTTGATGAGATTTCTAACTAAGGACCACAGAGGTCTTCACGGACCGTGAAGCCCTTAACGAGTCGTCTTATTGTCCGTGAAAAGCTGCGACAATTCAGTCCTACTTCGAGTATGACTCTTTTTAGACTGACTATTTGAATTTATCAGGTTTAATTTTTGAATTATATCTTCATATCTGGAACGAGCAACTACTTTCCATATTATTCTCTACTTGTGTTTTGATATTGAATCGAGATTTGAAGTTTGAATTTGGTTTTCTGAATATCAAGTGTTCATTGAATTTTCAAACTTTCATAAGTGATTTATCTTAATGCATTTATTACAAATCTTTGCTTATTCAGTTGAAAGCATGAACGGCTAAACACCACAACTAAGGTTGTGGGAACTATGACTAAAATCTGAGTTTAGATTTGTAAAACGAGTAGAATGTGATTCATATTTGCATAACTTAGCTTAACTTTAATTATTCGTTTGTTCTACTGAGTGCAGCTTTAGAACTTGCCTATATCTATCAATTGTTCGAGAAAAAATTGACAGTTAGGAAAAAGTTGGGTTAAGCTATTGAATCAGAGTGAAAGCTCGAGTTTGAGTTCGAGAGAAAAGAACTTTGACTCTAAATTATGCGAGGGTAAAATCGAATCACACTCTAATACCGAGAGGAATTGAGTGGAAAGTTATCTAATAAGACTGAAAAGTGTTAGATACACCTAACTCCCCTGTAATTTGCAAAAAATGAATTACCTGAAACTTGTTCATGAATCAACACCAGATGTAACGTCATAGGAAACACAACCCTGATTTCATTCATTTATCAATACAACTTTAAAATCAAGACTCTGTTAATTTTTCTAATATAGTTATCTCAACAATATTGGTTACTTGGACCTTACAAATAAATGCATTTACATTTCGCAATTACCTTTTTAGGAAACAATAACAACATTTGAATAAACGCGACAGTGAAACTATCTCTGTAAAGGAATTCTCTGTGGGATCGACCGCAACTCACGTTGAGTTCTATAAATTGACTTCAACCATTTATACCTCTTAATTGAGGTGTAAGTTTCAATGTATCAGGAAATGGAATCAATATTCCTTGAACAACGAGCAAAAACCATGGAACTGCAAGCAAAATTCATGGAACTACAAGCTAAGAATGATGCTAATCAATTGCAAATTAAAGACCTAGCTAATGCTCAATTAGGGGAAGAGATTGAATCCTAACAGGAAGAAAGTTGTGAAGAAACAGAGATAGTGAGCCAATCTTTGCTACACGAACAAACTCAACTTCTAAAGTTTGAAGAGTCTATTTGTGATAGTCTAACATACATGACAACACAACTAATCAAAGGAAGAGTTGAGCTCACACAGTAAATAGATCAATTTAGCTCAGATATTCATGACTTTGAGGATTACTTGAACAAAAAGATTGAGGCGTCTGATGTCCAATCACCAATTGTTGTAGAGGATGACCAACTAGTAGAGAAAAAATAGGAATTCCAATCATTCAACTATATCTTATTCCTTAACGTCGATGTTGAGAAAGAGTACAAAAGTGAGAATGTTGTAAATAATGCAACTTCGGAGTTGAGGCATCGTGAAACTTATTCAAAACATTTTTCTACATTATGCTTGGATGACGGCATGAAATTCGAGTCATCTGAACTAATGGATGAGTGTATAGATGAGGAAAAAGGCCCTTACATCCTAAAGTTTTCTAGTCCACATAGACAAAACGACATTCCTCACATAAGGGCCAAGAGTGCAAGATGCGACATCTATTACTTAGTTCCTTTATCTTTATAGCACCACTTCTTGAGTGAAACATAAAAATTGTTGCAAAGTTCGATGCAATTCATAAGTTTGGAGTGGAAAGGAAAGTAGTGAACTTAATTAGGTCGTGCCGCGATGTTAAATCATAGGCTTATTGGGAGGCAACTCAATTCATAGTGTAGCTTCTTAAATATTTTTTTAGTGTCATTTTTGTTTGTGTTATTTTTGCAGATTAGGGGAAGTCTAAGTACCCAAGAATTTGAAGCAAAGAAGCACGTTTGAGCTTAAGTGTGGGGTGCATACGACCCTCGATGAAAATTGAAAGAACATGCTACTTGCAAGGCCACAGCTCAGGGAGATTTAATAACCATTGTTTTTAAAATTCTTTCTTTCACTCTTAGCTTATGTTGTCACACTGGGGACAATGCTTAATTTTACAGTGTGGCGTGGGGTGTAAATTCTCTATGATGTATACACTAGCTCAAAAACAGGTTACTTTATTTTTAATTTGGGTTCCTTGGAGGTTGTTTTCGGTTCTTTGGCCCAGGATAGGCCCTTTGAATTGTTCAAAATACAAAAAAGATTTTCATTCTTAGGATTGAGTCAGTTGTCGTAGTTGAGTCTCATTTCCCTATGATAGATGGATGACGACCGTCTTAAGGGTAATTTTTTTCAGTGAGTCTTAGGTGTTGTGTTTGTGTTGAAGCTATAATTCTGAAAAGGGAAATCCTGTACGAAATCATGTGGATGCCTTTGAATTCTTGTATTTGATTCTAAATATTGCAGGTTAATTTTAAATTTTACTTGAACTGAGTGTGATGCCTGATGATAGAGCCTACTTGAATTGAACGTGTACCATATGTGGTAAGGCCTTGTGTATTCCATGTATTGCATCTCAGTCTAGAACTTGCCACGTATGTTATTGAAGCAAAATAAAAAGTGTTTCTTTGTTTAAGGGATGATAATAGTCTTTCTTTGATTTGTCTTGTAAATTTTAGCATTTTCTCTTTTGTTGAATCCCTAGTTTTTGCACCTTTCTTCCATGGGCACTGTAGCCAAGACCTATTATAAATGTTAAATATGAAGAAAAAGGGATGGTTGAGTGAAAACGATAATCAATGATAGCTACAAAGTGATTAAAAAGGCCTCTTTGAAATAATGTGACATGAAAAAAAATGATTGAAGCATTCTTGAGATGATGAGAATTACTTGTGAAATAAATGTTGAATAGAGGATTGAAAATAAAGAGTAGAAAATAATGGGTGATGAAATCTAAAAGTGCAAAGTTCTTAGGGAAGTGTAATTCGCTATTATATAGATTTCCTACTTGTCCTCTAGCCTACATTACAACTCGTTAAAGCCCTATTTGATTCTATTCGAGCATGCTTAATTAGAGGAGGTGTACATAATGGGAAAACTTATGGTTCTTTGTGCATGCACGTGAATTTTCTTTGTGAGTATGAGGTTTGAGTTTTGATGATAAGTCCATACACTATAATAAATCTTGCGAGCGAGTTGTGGACTACTTTCTTTGCATGAGGGGAAGTTGTTTTATGAAAGATAATTGATATCTGATGGTCGGCTTGAAGTTTAATGTTTAGGTTGCTAAAAGTTTCGAGTCAATACTTTATGTCATGTGATGTCTTCAGGTTGGCCAAAGTCTAGTGTGAATGAAAACATGCGTATTTTGATTTGATAAAAAAATCATGAAAGAAAGTTGTGGAAGCACAAATGCTAGTATGAGTGAGTCTAGGTCTAGGATTAGCATGATAAATTTGTTCGAGGAAGAACAAAGCTCTAAATGTGGGGTGATGATTTTGGGTGTATTTGTATACCTTGGAACCAAATAACACCCATGATTTGGCCTAGTTTTTAATATTTTTTTTTAGTTTTTAATAGTATTTGAGTCATATATTTCATTTGGACTAACCATTGTGATTAGCAATTGTAGGTTGGGAAACAAGGAGAAAACACGCAGAAAAGTCAAAATCGTAAGTGAAGAGTGGGTCCAAGCGTGAGAGCATAAGTAAGAAGGTTCCAAATAGAAGTGGAAGCCATTATGAAGCGAAATATGATGCAGTGCATCCTCTCTGCGTCGCGAAGAGGAAATATATTATTCGCTCATGTGATGATTTTGAGACAAAAGAGTCTGTATCCTCTCCACATCGCGGAGAAGAGGAATGTAATAGAAGTTGAAACTAAAAGGCGTCTCCGCGTTGGTGACCTGAGCTTCAGTTTACTGCCGATTTTTCCTAATTAAAAATACACTCGGATTTTATTATTTTGATTATTCTTTATCTAGGTTTTGAAGAACAACGACTTTGGGAACTATTTCAATTGTTCTTAGGTTTAATTCCTAAACGTTACTCTGGTCGATATCTTCTATGTTAATTGAATATTTTCATATTGAGAATCATACTATTAGTAGGTACACCCTTGTTCTAGGGTTGCAGATACATGATAGTTGTATTTTATTGGTATTGATGGATTGATTTTGATTATCGTATAAATCTCTCTTTTGTTCTTGATTTAGTATTTCGTGACTGGCCACCGTTGAAATAAATGTATTGTCTGAATTAAACTCAGGAGAGGAATAAGAGGATAAAACGTGGGTCAAAAGGATCATGATATTCTCTAGGTTTAGGGTTGATTTAAATATATGATAGCGATATACCTAGAAGCCTTACTTGGTTAATGGACATGATGAAAACGTAATGCTCGATAAATGGTTTAGTCTATACCCTCACAACAATCTAGTTAGGCTGCCAATTACTGTAGCAGATTAGAGGTCGGGTGACCATGATTATTCATTTAACCCTGTAATCACTGATTTGTTAATTGATTGTCATCCACTAAATGAGATAACTAGCATAATACATAGCTGATACACTCAAATTACACTTCCCTAAAGAAGTATAAGCGATCGTTATCTAGTAAAGAACCCAACTTGTAGGTTGGGGTCGATCCCATGAAGAATATGGTTTAGACTTAAACTTAACCCACTATTATTTCTGTTTAGTCAAGGTATTTCCAAGACAAGTAAGTAAAGAGGGGGGGGGGGGGTTATGAAACAAATAACTGATTGTTGTTAAGTAACAAGTGAGCAAAATTCGAACTTTGTTGTTATCAATGAGAGAGACAAACTAGGGTGTATATGTTCCCAATAAGCTCTTAACGCGGTAATTCTAATAATAGTAATCCTTTCCTAGTGTATCACATGCAAAGTGGTAAGTTAGGTATCCTTAAGTTCTTGGTCCACCAAATAGGGAATTTCACTTCGCACCTTGGTCCGGCTACGTGTGTATAATTTACTAACCCTTACCTTTACCTCAAATTAGACATCACATCAATGTATGACTTAGTTTTTATCCTCGCACCAATTGACATTAGACTATTAGATAGTATCACACTAAATCTCTGTTGATAATTCTTTTCTTATTAACTACCTCCTTGGTCCATCAAGTAGCAACAAAGCGAGCTCTAACGCGTTCACTCATTAAAAAGACTTCTAAACAAAAGAATTACCAATACATACATCAACACTAGTCAAGAATTACTTAGTTATTATTCATATGTTGTTAATTGCTCATGGTTCCCACAACCCTAGTTGTGGATTTAGTTACTCATGCTTGAAAGACCATGATTCATAATTATAGAATAAGAATTCATGAACTTACGTATTGAGTAGAAGAAACCTGTAATCTCCAATTGAAATTCAAAGAAAAATTCTTATAAACCGAAATTAGGAAATAAAATTGCCAAATTTGCAAGTTAATTCCCAAGAAAATACCAAGAACTAAAATTGTACTATGGTGTCTAACCTCCAAAAACTAGGTTTACATACCCTATTTATAGAAAAATTTGTCCTAAACAAAAAGGAAATGAAATACGGAAATAAAATTGCTGGACGCTGCTTCGATCGACGAGACTGACCTACGGTCCGTAGGTCCCTTCCGTAGCCCAAGACTTAGACTTTTTCTAAGAAGCTGGAACCTTCAACTTTCAGATACAAACGACGAGTGTGCAGTACGGACCGTAGGTTGACCTACGGTCTGTGGGTCCCCTTCCGTGGCTCCACACTTGGAACTTTTCTTCAGGTACTGGGACTCCAAATCTCTGATACAAACAAAGGATGTGCAGGACGGCCTGTGGGTTGACCTACTCTCCATCAAAGGCCTTCGTGGTTCCACACTTGATCAAAATTCCCTGAAGATCATTCCACGCCTACCCACGATGGATCGTGCCTGGACCTACGGTCCGTAGGTCACCTCCGTGGGTGGCTCCTTCTACATAAATTCAGTTGTCATCTCTCTCGACCTCGTCCAAGCCTATTTCCTGCAAATATGACACATTAAACATTAATTCTAATACAAAATGTCCCTAGACACACAAAACGCTTAAGTGAAATGTATTAAAAATACCATAAAATCACGGTATATCAAAACCCTCAACTTAAATTCGTTGTTTGTCCTCAAGCGACACACTAAGACTCTAAACGACACTTGTGTAGAAGCAGACATTCAAACTCAAACAATCACATGACTTTCTATCCCGACCACCTTTTCTAGTGCAAATCTATTCTCTTAGACTCAACAAGCTAATTCATGCGGATAGATATGACACAAATCGACCAGCAGACACCACAACATACACTTTTAACAATCACCAAGGTACCAACTTTCCGACAAAGTAACTAGTGCCCTCACTTAAAACGAAATCCTTTTCGCACAGAAGAGATGAATTTTAGAGTTTTAGGATTCATTCAACACTCACGCTCAGAACTGAATTCAAGTACAGTTAGTGCTCAATACCATAGGCTTGCCCTTATTTTCACTGCTTAGACTCTCCAAACTAGTTTCTAGGATCACTATAGGAGTTTCTTAGCTTGTAACGTAGCCTCAGAGTCAAGTGTGGTACATTTAGATACTTTTTAGTGACTTTCTTCCCTCCTTGACATTACATTGGCTTTTTACCTCTTCCTTGACTTATTTTTGGCATCCTTTCATTTTACTTTCTTTCCCTTAACTCTTTCAACATGGATGTGACTTTTGACTTTTGACTCTTTTTTTTCTTTCTTTTACTTTATTTTTCTTCTTTCTTTCAACATTGTTATTTATCATCTCTTTGCTTCTGTTGCACAAAGTCACATCCTCTTTCTTTTCTTTTTCTCTTTTCAACACAAAACTCTTTTCATACCCTTTTTGCATTTGGTTTCGTCTTTTATAGCCACTCTCAACTTATGCATTTTGCATTAGTTGAGGTGCACAATGTCCGATGTCGGACCAGGGCCAAGATCAAGGTAACTTTTGGCTTAGCCACCCTCAACTTAGGCTTTTGGCCTAAGTCAAGGTGCACATATCCAAAGATGGATCGAGGCCAAGACAGTATTTTAAGGAAAGGTGAGTTAGGTGAATAAAAAAATGGTCTATTTAAGGCTCAAATATTTGGATCAAAGGGAACATTGATTTCATTTGGTTAGATCATTTTACGCTTAAGTGGACTAATTTGACCAATGGCCTAAGATCACTTCCCAACTCCTAACCTAGATCATCTTAGCAGGATCAATGGGGCAAGTTCTAGATTGGCACAAACTGTCTGAACATTCAACCATTCTCACACACTCTTAGCATATTGTTTCATTATCAGATTACCCAGTCCAAGTTTTCAGCTTAAGTCATGAGGTCAAATCGGTTCTTATCATGTCACATTGAGATCCTACACATTCAGCTTATCAACATTTTTGGACCGGGATCATTTTTCTCATGCTTTTCATGCCATCATGCTTTCATTTTTTTACTTACTCTTACACATACATTCCTAAACATGCTGGTTCAACAGAAATTAAAACAGTCTCTTGGGGGAAAAGAACACAGGCAAGAAAACCCCAAGAGAGGATTATGAGTTGGGTTACTCAGACTTCACCCTATCACTCACAACCCATTTACCTCACCCAAAAAAAATAGAGTGCAATTGTCCCCAATGCACAAAAGTAAAGAATAAAGGATCGGGTGAAGCAAACTTGTGGCGCATAGCGCCGAAGACCTATCAACAAGTGGGTGGGTCCGGTTTCCCGAAACTCGCTAGATCAACACTTAGGTCACCATCAGTAGTGCCCACTTCTACCATCTCAGCACCATCAGTAGTGCTAACATTAACCCTCGCCGCACCATCAGTAGTGCTCACACTGCAAGAGGCACCAACACCAAACTCCCTAATCCTTTGCTGCCGCAACTCCTTATCAATGATGGATGCCCTTCGAGCCGTCTTAGTCTCTTGGTGCTCCCTCTTGCTAACTCTCCCAGCCTTAGTATCATCAGAAGCCCAAATGGAGCGGGGGAGCTTCCCAGCATGACAGGAAGAAGCCGGTGGAGGCATCTCATCTCCAAATAAAGCATCTAACACCGTATTATCAACCAGTGCTGTGGTGGCCGACTTAGGCTCAGTGTTTGATGGAGCTAGGAGGATGTCAAGATCACCCCGGAGACTAGCTAACTCTATCTGGAAAACAGAGACATCTGTGGTGGGGGTTGGTCACTCCAAAATGCGCAACTCAAATGCATCAAGGCGCTGGTGAACGGCATGAACCTTACGGTCCATCATCTGCTCCATTCGCTGCTCAACCCTAGTCGTGAACTCCTCAATTAAACGCTGCATCCAAGGCCTCACATGCTGAAGTAGTGTAGCCATCTGGGCCTCCAGCTTCTGGATACGGGCTAGAGACACGGTAGCAGACCCTGAAGAGTGAGTGTCTCGAGAGGCACTAGGGGCCTGATTGGAGGCCGGAGAATGGGAAGCCGGGGCATCCTTCGCATGGCCTCGACGCGCACTTGTATGGTCTGGAGAGGCTTACTTATCTTATAGTTTAGGGGTTTTAGCCGTCTTTGGTTTCATTGCTTGTTGTTTTGTCTGGTTCAATAATACTGCTTATCCTAGTGAATTTTATGGGCCTACTTGACCAGAAGCTTCTCAAGCTCAAGCATTTACTTTTCTAGTTAGAGACCAACATTTTGGGCTAACGTGTGATCCGCTTAAGGACCTACTGGTTTAGGTAAATATCTAATGTGTTTCCCGGCTGGAGAGGCAAGCTTCTCACCCTGCATTTGTTCCACAGCTGCTACCAAGTCCGCTCTCAATGGTGGAACCTTAACATGCGGCTCTCTGCGTGGTGCAACTACATTGGATTCATCCCGAATTAGACCAATATTATGGGTCTTTGTCGCCTGAATGTGACAGGCTAACCAGCGCAATAGAGTCTCCCTTTGTTCTGCATTATTTTGGAATTCCCCACTCTGAACAATGTCCCAGTGATAATCGAACTCGGTTGTGTTGATTGGCAGAGTGTGGCCCGGACCGTAGAGGAACCTCCAGATAGTAGTCTCAGATCTATCAACTGAAAAGCCACGCACTAGTGTAGCCTTGAGTGGAGGCTGGGAGGAAGGCTTGGCCAGTCTGTCAATAGAACTTTGGAGGGTGGCTGCATATGAAGCATAGAACTCCCTGACGATCTCCTTACTGAAGGACCCTGGGCTACGGGCTATCCACTCGCACATGTTCCTCTGGAAGAGATCATGGATGTCGGGCAGAGTATGAAGGTTGCATGTGAATACCCGACGCTCCTCTGTAACCAATCGAGCCATTCTCTCCTTCTCATTTAGCATTCTAGAGTCTCTGTATATCTGCCACTGACCATTCACACACCATCTGTTTGGCTCCTTAACAACTGGAGCAGGATCGGTGTTTGGTGGCACTGGAATGTCCCCTGCACTACTAGCCTCGGAGGATGAAGCATTGGTGCCATCAGAACTGGAGCCAGATGCAGTCGGAGCCGGAAGTAGAAGTGGACTCAAAGTCAGCTGGTAAACCAATCAGTGTATCCCCCTAATCGAAACTTCCATTTAGACTATTTACATTGAGTTATTTCGATTAAAAAGACAACAAAATCACATTCTATCATCCCAAGGGTGTTTATAGCATACAAAGCATTGTTTACACACAAAATATTACCACCCAAGGTCAAGATCCACTTCGTGACTTCATAAAAATAACAATGAATAGAGAATTCAAAGTCGGAGTGAAGTCGTTTACCTTACAAGTAATAGAAATGGGTGATTGTGTGATACAATGAACTCCTTAGACCTTTTTCGAACCTTTTGACACCGAACCCAGACCTTGAACTCTTTTGTGAAGGAAGAATGGGGAGATTTTAGGAGAGGGGAGAAGAATTATGGAAGATGAGAGGATATGTATGGGAGATGGGAGTGATTTAGGGGATTAATGAAGGAGTTTTGGGATTTGGAAGGGTTAGAAACGATTAGGAGGGAATATGGGTTGTGGGGGATGAATTTAAAATGAAGAGTTTTATTAAAAGGGGGTCCGGGTCGGTCAGCAGAACCTCATGTTTGGACCTACGAAACCCCGTCTACAGGTCGTGGATCGACCTACGGAACGTAGGTCACTCTTACACTTAGAAGTTTTGAGGACTTACCTGGGGGTCTACGGACACCATTCACGGTTCGTGGATGGGCCCACGGACCATCGATGGGGTCCGTAGACCTCTGCACAACCTGTTCTCTGCAGATTCAGTTGTTCGTCCCTGCACATGTAGCAACCGTTAGGCCTTTCTTTTTACAGTTTTGGACATTTTTTAGACACGGACCCTATGCTATATCAAGCCAACACTAATACAAAAATAAAACACCTATTTAAAGGATTACAAAAATTCAAATAAACAAAGAAAACTCCTAAATCGAAAAGAAAAACCTATAGTTGGCTAGATTGTACATCTTGGGTTGCCTCCCAAGAGGTGCTTGATTTAACGTCGCGGCACGACGCAAGCCCTTTGATTACTCAGACTTAATCAAGGTAGTAGGCCTCAACCACTTTTTGCACACTCTGTTCTTTCCCCATGTAGACCTTGATCCTTTGCCCGTTCACCTTGAACCTTGTTCCCTCCTTGTTCTCGAACTCGACCGCTCCATGTGGGAACAGTTGAGTGACTATTAATAGCCCGGTCCACTTGGACTTGAGCTTTCCTGGAAACAAGCACAACCTTGAGTTGAATAGAAGCACTAGATCACCCACAACAAATTCACGCTTTTCAATCTTTTGATCGTGATACTTCTTCATCTTCTCACTGTACAAGGCTGAGCTTTCATAAAATTTTAGGCGAAACTCATAAAGCTCATTCATGTCATTCACTCTTTGACTCGATGCGGCCCCCCAATCCAAATTCAACTTCTTTAGCACCTACATAGCCTTATGCTCTAGCTCTACCGACAAATGGCAAGACTTTCCATATACAAGTTTGTAGGGGGACATACCTATGGGAGTCTTAAATGCGGTGCGATAGGCCCATAGAGCATCATCAAGCCTCATTGACCAATAGTTCTATTTGCATTCACAGTCTTTGCAAGGATTTGCGTTATATCTCTGTTGGACACTTCAACTTGCCCACTAGACTGCGGATGGTAAGGAGTGGCTGTATTGTGACGGACTCCATATTTCTCTAGCAACGCTTTGAACAACTTATTACAGAGTGGGAACCTCCATCGCTGATAATCGCCCTAGGTGTACCAAATCTGGAGAAGATATTCTTTTCAGGAAGGGGGTGACACTTTTACCTTCATTGTTTGAAAGCGCAATTGCTTCCACCCATATCGACACATAATCAACCGCAACAAGAATATACTTCATCCCATGTGAACTCACAAATGGACCCATAAAATCAATGCCCCATACATCAAACAACTCAATCACCAATATCGAATTCATAGGAAGCTCTTGCCTTTTTGAAATTCCTCCTTCTCTTTGGCACCGAACACAAGACTTGGCGAAATCATGAGCATCTTGGTGGATGGTAGGCAAGTAATACCCAGACTGCAAAATTTTATGCACAGTCCGAATACCACTATGATGCCCACCAACAGGCGAAGAGTGACATGCCTCTAATATACTCATCATCTCAACCTCGGGGACACAGCAACGAATAATCCCATCAGCACAAATACGGAACAGATAAGGCTTATCCCATGCATAAACTTTTTCCTTTGGTGAAAACACAAATCTGATGGCACCAGATCACTTGCCAAGTAGATAGCAAAGTCTGAGAACCAAGGAATCAGATCATGAGAAGCAACCAATACTTGTTCATCCGAAAAAGTATCATCAATTTCAGTCCCATCTCCTAGCTTGAGCATAGCTTCTTCCTCTAATCTGGACAAGTGATCGGCAACTTGATTTTCTGTCCTCTTTCTATCTTTCACCTCAAAATCCAACTCCTGCAGCAACAACACCCATATAATCAACCTTGCTTTGCATCCTTCTTAACCATCAAATACCTCAATGCAGAATGGTTAGTATACACTATAACCTTAGTACCAAGCAAGTAGGATCGAAATTTCTCAAATGCGAAAACCATAGCAAGGAGTTCATGTTCAGTTACTATATAGTTCTTTTGAGCCACATTTAGAGCTTTGCTGGCATAGTAAATAAGATGAATAATTTTCCCTCGCCTCTGTCCCAATATCACACCAAGCGCCACTCCACTCGAATAACACATTACTTCAAACGGTTGCCCCCAATCCGGTGAAATAATTATAGGTACGAAAACTAACTTTTCTTTCAACTCTCCAAATGCTCTTAGACAAGCATCATCAAAATCAAACTTACACTTTTTTTCGAGCAATTTGCACAATGGGTGTGCAATTTTGGAGAAATCCTTGATAAACCTCCTATAAAAGCCTGCATTCCCAAGAAAACTTCTAACACCTTTAACAAAGATAGGTGGTGGAAGCTTTTCTAATGCCTCGACCTTTGCTCTATCAACCTCAATTCCCTTCTCAGAAATCTGATGACCCAGAACGATCCCCTCTTTCACCATGAAGTGGCACTTTTCCCAATTGAGCACAAGATTGCATTCTTCACACTGTTTAAGTACCTCGGCCAAATGATCCAAACAACCATCAAATGAGTCACCTACCATAAAGAAATCATCCATAAATACCTCAATAGTGTCCTCCACCATATCAAAAAATATCGACATCATGTAACGCTGGAAGGTCGTTGGAGTATTACCCAACCCAAATGACATCCATTTGAAGGTGAAAGTCCCATAAGGGCAAGTGAATGTGGTCATCTCTTGGTCTTCCGGAGCTATGGAGATCTGATTGTAGCCCGAATAACCATCAAGAAAACAATACCAACCCTTACCAGCAAGGCGGTCCAACATTTGATCCATGAACGACATAAGAAAATGGTCTTTTTCTGTCCAAACATTTAATTTCCGGTAGTCCATGCATACTCTCCATCCAGTAACTGGCCGCATCGGAACAAGCTCGCTTTTCACATTAGGTACCATAGTAATCCCACCTTTTTTGGGCACACACTGAACATGACAAACCCAACTACTAACTGCAATAGGATAAATGACTCCAACATCCAACCACTTATTGATTTCTTTTTTCACTACCTCGTGCATAGGCAGATTTAATATGCTTTGGTGCTTAATACTAGGCTTGTGATCTGACATGAGTTGGATTTTATAAGAACAAATGCCAGGAGGAATCCTAATAATGTCTGCAATAGTCCAACCAATAGCCCGCTTGAACCTCTTCAATACAGAAACCAAAGCCTCAACTTGTTCTGCATTCAAATCGGCCGCAATGATGACCAGTAAAGTACCATCTCTCCCCAAGAATACATACCTCAAATGTGATGGTAGAGCCTTAAGCTCCAACTTTGGGGCCTCTTCAACAGACGATTTTGTGGGTGAAGAGTGATGAGTACACAATTTAGTCTCATTGAGGGCTTTAATTTAATAGATTTAGTGTCCTCAAATGCAAATTGTGTGCCAATAACTGATGTAAATCCTTGAATTTCAGGTATTTGGATCGAAGAACAAAACATGGACACTATTGAGCAAAACGAAACAAGGTAGTTGAAAGAACGAAGAAAAGAAGTCATGAGGATCGCCTAACCCATTGGGTGAGTTGCCGAATGGCCATTGTCTCGCCTAATGTTCCAGTGTGCCAAGCCCTGAAGGAGAAAGTCAAGTCGGCGATAGAAATGAGCAGTCGGTGAGTCGCCGAACAGTTCTGCGATGCAGTGTCATATCACCCAAAGTTACAAAACTTAAAAATGCTGAAGGCCAAAGTAAAAAGGCGATGGAATTGACCAAAGGGGGGATCGCCGAGTGGATCGGCGATCCCGACTTATTGCGTCGAATGGTCCTTTTCAACACATTTTTTGGCAACTATAAATACATTTTTAAAATTCTTAGTTTAGTATCTAGCATTCAATAGTTTTCATTATTATTCAGTTTTTAAGTTGAGAGCTTAGAACTGAGTTTTTGGAGAAAATATTTCCTTAGCTTTGAAGATTTGAAGATTTCCATTTCTAAGAAATTGGAAGTGGGTGTTAAAGATTCTTCATCTTAGACCTTTGTAAAGACAATATTAATCGTACCCAGTTGATGGAAACACAATTTGGTAACGATTTCTACCTTTTTACTATGTCTAGCTAAAACCCCAATTCTTAGGGTGTGATTATGTGATTATGGGTTGATTTAACTGTTGGGTATTGTTAATTGATAGTTTACTTGTTGTTTAAAGGTGATTTCGTTCAGTAATTGTGGTGGAATTTAATGGGTTGTAGTTGCCAGTACAATCTTAACTTAGTGTTTTTGGCTTGCTCGAGAGAGAGGTTTTAAAACCAAAATTACTGAATCGATGGTCTGTGAGTATTGGGTTGTCATGGGTTCAGCTCGAGAGAGTGAATCCTAAACTTTTTTCCACACATTCAGCTCGAGATAGTGAATGGACTAAAGCGAAGGTTGTGCTTAATTGCTGCTTATTAGTGTTCGAGAGAAACCAATTTGATTCGGGGTAAATTGTTCGAGAGAAAGTTTATCCCCACTAAAGTATAGCTTATTCACTGATTTGCAGTTGTTTACTATTAATTGCAATTACCCGGTTGTTTACCTTTGCCCATAATCCAATCACATCCCAAGAACCCGTCTCCATATTTGCTATTTTCGTGTTATTTGTTGTTTTTAGTTGATAATACAAACAAAATCCCCTGATATTTGACACTTGTGTCACCCCAAACTTGAATTATGTTTTTCTTTGTAACTTTTTATTCCTATGATTGACTTAAGCATGTTCTTACTTTTCTATTGATTCTCAATTGCAAACCACTCCATGTGTGATTCGACCCCAACTCATTTAGTTGGGTTATATTACTGACTAACGATCGTTGACACTTAGTATTGGATGAGTGTCTTGATACGTGAAATCACAGAGTCGCGATTCTTCATATCTAACTCTAATTTCTTTGGTTTGGAACGGAATTCGAATCTATCAAGTGCGGTGACCAATTCATCAAAGTCTTCAATACCATCACCATCACAATTCATCATTACCGCTGCAAGTGCATCAACACCCAACTGCTCTTCAATAGACACATCAGAACCTCGCTCCATAATATGAGTCACCACTGACACTGATTTGAGATCGTTTTCCTGCTTCATGGACCTACAGATATTAAAAGTTACCTCTTCACTATTCAATCAGAACTTCATATGCCCTTTCCCCATATCGACAAAAGTGCGCCCAGTAGCAAGGAATGGTCTCCCAAGGATGATGGAAACCTCAAAATCAACCTCACAATCAAGTATCACAAAATACGTTGGAAAGTTAAAAGACTCCACTTTAACAAGTACATCTTGGAGCACACCAATGGGCCTCTTCACAGTTTTATCGGCCATGAGCAATCGCATCGCATTCGGTTTTGAATCCCCTAAACCTAACTTCTTGTAAATAGACAGTGGCATCAGATTAATGCTAGCACCCAAATCATACAACGCCTTAGCAAAATGCAACAACCGATCATACATGGAATAGTGAAGGCACCAGGATCCTCTTTTTTCTGCACAAGCGACCTCGTAGCAATAGCACTACAATGCTGCAACCTATCATTCTCTTCAAAACTTACGGCCCTCTTCTTAGTCACCAAATTTTTCATGAATTTTGCACACCCAGGTATTTGCTCCAAAGCTTCTTTCAACGAAACATTGATGGAAAGTTATTTCAACATAGTAATAAACCTGCGGTATTTCCCTTCTTCATTCTTCTTTACCAACCTCTGTGGGAATTGAGGTGGAGGTCTAGGCATAGGGACAACTTTTAGGGTTATCTCCGCTTCCTTTTCTATAGCATTCTTGGACTCTCCAGTAACTTCAATCTCATCATCATCCTTTTCAACCTCAGACAGCATATGCGGATCAATGGTCTGTTTACCCCCTCGAGTAGTGATTGTCATAGAATACCCATCATTTTTCAAATTTTGTATTGTGTTTCTAGGAAGTGTGCCAGACTGACGTGGGTTTACTGTAGTGGACAACTGATTCATCTGCTGCTATAGTTTCTTGATCGACACTGCATGGGCGTCAACTTTTTTACCAATTCTAGACAAGTCATTCTGCATCTCCTTCACATTCTCATAAGTTGAATCAAACCTCTTCATCATCTTTTGCATCATATCCTCAATCCGTGATATACTACCTCCAGCTTCCCTATTACCAGACTCCCAATTTGCAGGTGGAACATAAGGCCCAACCCTCTCATTTCTATTGCCATTGTTGTTCCGGTTGTAGTTATTGTCGCGGTTGTAGTTCCCATTCCGGACATATTGACCCTCTCGGTTGTAGTTGCCATAGTTCCGACCTTGGTTTCCTTACCCTTGGTGCCAATTATCCGAGTTGGAACCTTGGGCGTTGGCTCGGAAAACCCCCATCTGATCATTCACCAAGTATGCATCCTTCTCATAATAGCATTGCTCTACTGGTGGTGGTGGAGTCCTAGTCAAGTAATTCACCGCATTTACCTTTTCTGGAGCTCCGCTTACATGCTTTAATACCAACCCAAGTTCTGTCCTTATCTGAGCCATCTACTTACGAATGTCATCGGCAGATTGCCAAGGTGTAGCTTGAACTGCAAAAGTGCTTCTTCCAGTGTTTGACTTCTGAGTGCTCCATGCTTTATTGTTTCGAGAAATCTTCTCCAGTTTCTCAGTGATCTCCTCAAAAGTGCACTCACCATATGATCCGCCAGTGATAGTATCAAGCACTACCTTACCATTGTCATCTTGACCTATGTAGAAATATTCCTTCAGTGACTCATCATCAATACAGTGGTTCAAAACACTTTTTATGAATGCAGTGATCCTGTCCCACGAACTACTCACAGACTCTCCCGGTAGTGCCACGAAGTTGTTGAGTTTATCTTTGTAGTTCAGCTTCTTTGACAACGGGAAGTACTTGGCCATGAACACTTTGTGCAATTGGTCCCATGTATGAATCGAGTACGGAAGTTCAGAAAACCATACAGCAGCATCACCGGTCAATGATAGAGGGAAGACTCTCAACCCTATGACGTTCATATCTAACTCTGGTCGCCCCACACAACTCTTGCAAACGCTCCTCAACTTGGCCATATGCCCATGTGGATCTTTCGAAGCCATACCAGAAAATAAACCCCTCGATGTAAGCATCTGTATCAAACTGCTAGTCAGTACAAATATATGCCCTGGTGGTAGAGGAGGAAGAACAATGGGTCCTTCAGATTCGACAGTGTTGAATTCGACCTTGCAATTATCACGGAGTCTTGGTTCAGGTGGAGCCTGCACCCTCAATGCATCTCCAAGTAGGTTATGACCCTAAACCTGAGCATTCTCATTATTCAGGCTCCTTTATGAATGGGTTATCACGGACCCCTTGATTATTCATCTTTCTCAAAGTTTTCCTCAACTTTGGATCGTATGGGATCAGTGGTCCGCCTCGACTTCGTGTACTTGGCATACACTAAAGCAGAAACCTAAATAAAACAAAAACAAAAGAAAAGGTAAAATTAGGAAATAATTGACTAAAGTTCAATAATGTAGTTAAACTTAATTTAAAAGCCAAATTCCCCGGCAGCGGCGCCAAAATTTGATACGCTCAAATTACACTTCCCTAAAGAAGTATAAGCGATCATTATCAAGTAAAGAACCCAACGTGTAGGTTGGGGTCGATCCCACGAGGAATATGTTTTAGACTTAAACTTAACCCACTATTATTTTCGTTTTGTTAAGTTATTTCCGAGTCAAGTAAGTAAGGGGGGGTTGTCAAACAAATAACTGATTGTTGTTAAGTAACAAGTGAGCAAGATTTGAACTTTGTTATTATCAATGAAAGAGAGAAACTAAGGTGTATGTGTTCCTCATAAGCTCTTAACGCGGTAATCCTAATAATAGTAATCATTTCCTAGTGTATCACATGCAAAGTGGTAAGTTTGGTATCCCTAAGTGTTTGGTCCGTCAAATAGGGAATTTCACTCCGCACCTTGGTCCAGCTACCTGTTTATAATTTACTAACCCTTACCTTTACCCCATATTAGACATCACATCAATGTATGACTTAGTTTTCACCCTCGCGCCAATTGACATTAGACTATTAGATTGTATCACAGTAAATCTTTGTTGATAATTCTTTTCTTATTAACTACCTCCTTGGTTTGACAAGTAGCAACAAGGTGAGTTCTAGCGTGTGCACTTGTTAAAAAGACTTCTAAACGAAAGAATTACCAATACATGCATCAACACTAGTCAAGAATTACTTAGTTATTATTCGTACGTTGTTAATTGCCCATGGTTCCCACAACCCTAGTTGTGGATTTAGTTACTCATGCTTGAAAAAACACGATTCATAATTGTAAAAGAAGAATTTATGAACTTACGTATTGAGTAGAAGAAACCCGTAATCTCCAATTGAAATTCAAAGCAAAAATCTTATAAACCGAAATTAGGAAATCAAATTGCCAAAGTTTGCAATTTAATTCCCAAGAAAATACCAAGAACTAAAATTACACTATGGTGTCTAACCTCCAAAAATGAGGTTTACATACCCTATTTATAGAAAAACTTATCCTAAACAAAAAGGAAACGAAATATGGAAATAAAATTATTGGACGCGGCTTCGAATGACAAGACTGACCTACGGACCGTAGTTAGACCTACGGTCCATATGTCCCTTCCGTAGCCCAAGACATAGCTTTCTCAGAAGCTAGAACCTTCAACTTTCAGATACAAACGACGGGTGTGCAGTACGGACCCTAGGTTGACCTACGGTCTGTGGGTCCCCTTCCGTGACTCCACACTTGGAACTTTTCTTCAGGTACTGGAACTCCGAATCTCTGATACAAATGACGGATGTGCAGAATGACTCATGGTTCGACCTACGCTCCGTCAATGGCCTCCGTGGTTCCACACTTGGTCAGACTTTCCTGAAGATCAATCCACGCCTACCCACGACGGACCATGACTGGACCTACAGACCGTGACTGGACCTACGGACCGTGACTAGACCTACAGTCCATAGGTCACTTTCGTGGGTGGCTCCTTCTACAGAAATTCAGTTGTCATCTCTCTCGACCTCGTCCAAGCCTATTTTCTACAAATATGACACAATAAACATTAATTCTAATACAAAATGGCCCTAAACACACACAAATCTTAAGTGAAATGTATTAAAAATACCATAAACTCACGGTATATCAATAGCAGACTGTAGCCCTGAAATTTTCCCAACCATTAGTATACATCTTTTATTATTGCGCATTCTAATTTGTAAATTCTTTTTGCACTCTTAAGTGAATAATTAAACTAGCATAACTTAATAAGAATAAGTAATCGACAAGTCCTTTGGGTTCGATAATTCGGCTCTTGTAGAGCCACTATATTAGTTGTGCGACCACGTACACTTGTGTGTGCATTTGGAAGCAATATGATTCCCTATAACCTCCTGAAGATAGAATATAGACGTCTCTACACCAATCCACAAGAATCTATTAGGTACTTTCTATCATACCAACAATGTCGGTCAATCTAAAGTTCTGATACCAACTTTTTATGAACATATGTCTTAGGTAATAATGATACCTACTATATCCCACCAGTATGTAAGTCTCATCCATAGCCAAGAACCAGAAGCAACGGGCTATCATATGAAAGATAATAATAATAATGAGCAAGTGTCTTAAAGCAATGAGAAGAAAGAGGAATCAACATAAATTATACATGAAACCATCCACATTACTAACATTAGTTAGTAATTGAGCATCTAGTCTAATAAGTATAAAAGGGTTTTACAAATACAATAGGTACAAAACCGTCTTTTGTAAAATTGATACAAACATTCTGGAGACATTGTCTTTAGTTGAGCTTTCAAAAATAAAAACGTAATTTGTCCAGTTGCTAGATTTGCCACATTACCTTTCTTGCAATATTCCAGTGTCAATATTTTTATGTTCTAGTAATTCATCTCACTCACTCTATCAATTCAAGAAATAATCATTTGAACTAAGTAAGTATATAAAAGAAAATTCAGGTAGTTGAGGTATATATGCTTCTTGAAATAATTTACTTGAAATTTGTAGAAAAATCACTTTAATTCAACACATTGAAATGATGTTCCTCGTTGAAGTTCTTTGAAGTAGCTGGGACATTTGTAGCTTGTTACTTTTGGGATCGATATTTTTGCACAACGACCATAAAGATGAACACTACTAAGAATGTTCAACAAAACCTCAAATTATAAATGTCATAACTAGATTAGCGCGTCGGCCTCTGCCATAAGTAGCTAGTTATAATATTTATGATTTGAAATTTTGTCAAACTTTCCTAATAGTTTTCTTGTTTGTGGTCCTTATGCAGAAATACTAATCCCAAATACAACAAGCTACAAATGTCCAGCCATCTACTTCAATGAACTTCAACGGAAAACATCATTTCAATGTGTTGAATTCAAGTGACTTTTCTACGAATTTTATTGATTTATTTCAAGGAGCATGAATTTTCTTTGATAGCTTCACCAAGTTCAAATGATTATTTGTTGGATAGATCAAATGAATGAGACTAGAACTTGACAATTTTGAGGCTGAAATAATGTCAGCAAGGAAGGTGTCAAATCTAACAACTGTTCAGATTACGTTCCTATTTTTGAAAACTCAACTAAAGATTATTTAGGCCCCAGATGGGCTGCCCAAGGTTCTTTAATGGTGTTTTTGGTGATTTTATTTCATGATGTCGTTTGAATTGTTTCGAGCATTGAATTGTTTTCCATTTTGGGACACAAGCTTAGTAAGTCGATTATGACCTTTTGACAAAGTCAATTATAAAATTATCGAAGTAGATTCTACATTCCTGTTTTACCTCAAGTTTGAGTTTGTCCCCAACTATTGCAATTTTGTTGTCTAAACATTTGTATTGACGTTGTGATCAATATTTTGTTAGTGTGGCGATGATTGGAGGTGCATCAGAAGTGAAAAACTCCCGCGTAGCGAATTTAGAGAGTGCTTGATCAGCTTTGAGGTAGGATACGATCTACTTTCTAGTTAGCCAAAATTTACAAATATAGAAGGAAAAAACTTGGCTTCGATCAATGATATTATTAATTAGTATGTTGGTGATCTTTCAACAATTATTAGGCACTTATTCTCATACAAACAATATTGATCAATCTAGAGCTATGGTTTTATCAAATTTTTCTAATAATTTTCATCTTTATGGTCCTTGTGCAGAAATACCAATCCCAAAAACAACAAGCTTCAAATGTTCAACCAGCTACTTCAATGAACTTCTATTGGGAACATCATTTCAATATGTTGAAATCAAGTAACTTCTTTATGAATTTCAATGAATTATTTCAAGTATCATACATATCTTAACCACCTAAATTTTCTTCTATAGCTTCACCGAGTTCAAATAATTATTCCTTGAACAAAGAATAAGTGGAATGAATTGTTAGAACTTAATAATTTTGACGTTGAAATAATTTTAGAACAACAAGGTTTCAAATCTAACAACTCATCTG
The DNA here is from genome assembly GCF_900185275.1 of Solanum verrucosum. Lineage (NCBI taxonomy): Eukaryota > Viridiplantae > Streptophyta > Magnoliopsida > Solanales > Solanaceae > Solanum > Solanum verrucosum. The sequence continues at coordinate 918,514 of NW_026020371.1, forward strand.
ATTATGTTCCTATTTTTGGAAGCTCAACGAGAGATAATGTCTACCCCGAAGGGGCTGTCCATGGGGTTTTAATGGTGTTTTTTGTGATTTTATTGATTGTTGTCTTTTGGGTTGTTTCGATCATCACACAAGATCAGTAAGTCGATTAGGACCTTTTAACAGAGTTAATTTAGAAACTTTCAATGTGGATCCCATATTTTCGTTTTGATTCAATTTTGGATCCACCTCCAATTATTCCAATTTTGGTGTCTAAACATCTATATTGACATTGTGCATGTGATCAATAGGTGTTTAACGTGGTGATGATTAGATGTGCTCCAAAAGTGCAAATTCCTTGTGCAACAGATTTGGGGCGCACGTGATTAGCTTTGAGGTAGGCCACAATCTACTTTCTTGTTAACCAAAGTTATAAAGATAGAAGGGAAAAAAACTTGACTCCAATTGATAGTATTATTAATTATAATATTGGTGACATTTCGACAATTATTCTGCCAGCATAAGTTGTTTTGACTTATAAATCGAATCCATTGTGGTGGTGATGCCTTATAGCCTCTTGAAGATATGATACAGATGTCTCTGCACCGATCCGTAGAATGCTCATCACCCTAATCTAATGGGTGTGGGGAAATGGCCATTCATAGGTTAAGCAGATTGACAATGATCTGTCGGTTAGCTGGTGTTGGATTGAAGTCTCTTTCTCGCTCTGGCTAAAAGTTAACCAAAAAAAAGAGCCCAAACTTTTTTTTTAGTTCCACTGAGAAAGTCGTATATTAGGCACTTGCTTTCATACCATCAATGTGTCAATCTAAAGCTCTGATACCAATAATTTATGAATGAATTTCTTAGGTCATGATGCTACCTTCTATATCCCACTAGCAGGTAAGACTAATTCATAGCCCGGAACCAGAAGCAACGGACTATCATCTGGAAGATTACAATAATGATGATGTATCATAAAACAATGAGAAGAAAGATGATTCAATAGAAATATATACATGAAACCATCTACATGACCTAACATCACTCAGTAATCGAGCATCTAGTCTCAATAAGAATACAAGGGTTTTACAAATTCAATACGTACAAAGCCGTCTTTTGTCATATTGAAACTAACCTTGAGGAGGCATTATCTTTAAGTGAGCTTCCAATAATAGGAACGTAATCTTTCAGTTCTTAGATTTGACACCTTGCTTTTCTGGCATTATTTTAGCGTCAAATTTTTTAAGTTCTAGCAATTCATCTCACTCATTTTATCCGTTCAAGAAATAATCGTTTGAACTCAATGAACTTATAAAAGAAAATTCACGTGGTAGAGATATGTATGCTTCTTGAAATAATTTGTGCAAATTCTTAGAAAGTTCACTTAAATTCAACACTTTAAAATGATAATACCCGTTGAAGGTCATTGAAGTAGCTGGTTGGACATTTGGAGCTTTTTGTTTTTGGAATCAATATTTCAACATAAGGGTCATAAAGATGAACATCACTAGGAATATTTAACAAAACCTCAAATTACAAATATCATAACTAGACCAGTGTGTGGGCCTCTGACATAACTATCAAGTTATGACATTTTTGATTTGAAGTTTTGTAAAACTTTCTTAGTAGTTTTCATCTATGTATTCCTTATGCAGAAATACAAATTTCAAATACAACAAGCTCCAAATGTTCAACCAGTTACTTTAATAAACTTCAACGAGGAACATCATTTAAATGTTAAATTCAAGTAACTTCTCTAAGAATTTCAACTAATTATTTAAATGAGCATACATACCTCAACCACTTGAATTTTCTTTTATAGCTTCACCGAGTTCAAATGATTATTCCTTGAATGAATCAAATGACATAATGGATTGCTAGAACTTGACAATTTTGACGTTGAAATAATGTAAATATGCAAAGTGTCAAATCTGACAACTGTACATATTATGTTCCTTTTTTTGGAAGCTCAACTAAAAATTATTTCTGCCCTGAAAGGGCTACCCAGGATTCTTTATTGGTGTTTTTTGTGATTTTATAGCATGTTGTCGCTTGGGATGTTTCGATCATCGAATTGTGTTTCATTTTAAGACACAAACTCAGTAGGTGGATTAGGACCTTTTGATAGAGTCAATTTCAAAATTATTGACATAGATCCCACATTTCTATTTTGACTCGATTTTGAGTCCCTCTCCAACTAGTGTAATTTTATAATCTAAACATTCGTATTGTTGTTGTGATCATTATTTTTTAGCGTGAAAGTAATTGTAAGTGATTTAGAAGTAGAAAACGCATGTGTATTAAATTTGGAATGCGTGTGATTGACTTTGAGGTAGGATACATTCTACTTTCTTGTTAGCCAAAAGTTATAACGATAGAAGAGAAAAACTTGGTTACGGTCGATAATGTTGTTAATTATAATGTCAGTGAACTTTCAACAATTATTTTGCAAACATAAGTTGTTTGACTTAGATATCAAATTGATTGTGATGGTGATGACGTATAGCCTCCTAAAGATTAGATACAAATGTCTCCGCACCGATTCGCCAACATCTATTAGACACTTACTCTCATACAAACAATGTCGGTCAACTTAGAGCTTTGATACCATCATTTAACAATATGATTTCTCATATCATAATGACAGATATTATATTTCACTAATAGGTAACCCTAACTAATTTCTCAAACCAGAAGTAATGGGATATCACGTGGAAGATAATAATAAGGAGCAATATATATATATATATATATATATATATATATATATATATATATGAAACCATATCCATGACTTGAAATAAGTCAGTAATCGAGCATCTAGTCTAAATAAGAATGGATTTTACAAATATAATAGATACAGAACTGTCTTTTATTATATTGAAACTGGCCTTGTGGAGACATTATCTTTAGTTGAGCTTTCAAAATGAGAACATAATTAGGTCAATTGCTAGAATCTACACCTTGATTTTCTGGTATTATTTTAGCATCAAAATTGTCAAGTTCTAACAATTCATTCCACTCATTTCATCCATTCAAGGAACAATCATTTGAATTTGGTGAAGTTATCAAAGAAAATTCATGTGATTGAGA